>NC_090697.1:33543650-33870241 GCF_040954835.1 Lepisosteus oculatus
ACACTAGATGCATTGAAAATACCTGTTAACTGGTACATGACATGATTCTGACTGACTGGGAGTGTTTTGTGGACTTGTTTGAACACAGTTCTCTAAAGCAGGGATTTGGAAATTTCTTCCAAAAGTGTCCCGGGTAGGGTTAGGGTTAGGGTTGCAACAACACTCAGACATTTTCTAATGCATCTGCCATGCTTTAGGATGTATTTGCAGTGCAGGAAAGGTGTTGTTTTGTTGTTTCCTCGAAAAGCAAATTTCGACCAATTTTCACGTTTCTGCTAAGCCGCGCGGATGTCAAAAATGACGGAAAATCCAAATTCTGAAACCACACTTTCTACGTGCTAAACTTCTTCGTTTCTATCTTTAAAACTAAAGGAAATAACAAGTTTAGCCAAACTTTACTGGTAATTGTCATGTTCACATGAAAACTAGTCACTAATTGCAAATGTTATACGTCATTTCAAAAGCAAGTTGAAAAAAAGCATTGCCACAAAATTAAAACCCATTCACACTAGATGCATTGAAAATACCTGTTAACTGGTACATGACATGATTTTAACTGACTGGGAGTCTTTTGTGAACTTGTTTGAACACAGTTCTCTAAAGCAGGGATTTGGAAATTTCTTCCAAAAGTGTCCCGGGTAGGTTTAGGGTTAGGGTTGCAACAACACTCAGGCATTTTCTAATGCATCTGCCATGCTTTAGGATGTATTTGCAGTGCAGGAAAGGTGTTGTTTTGTTGTTTCCTCGAAAAGCAAATGTCAACCAATTTTCACGTTTTTGCTAAGCCGCGCGGCTGTCAAAAATGACGGAAAATCCAAATTCTGAAACCACACTTTCTATGTGCTAAACTTCTTCGTTTCTATCTTTAAAACTAAAGGAAATAACAAGTTTAGCCAAACTTTACTGGTAATTGTCATGCTCACATGAAAACTAGTCAATAATTGCATATGTTATTCGTCATTTCAAAAGCAGGTTGAAAAAAAGCATTGCCACAAAATTGAAACCCATTCACACTAGATGCATTGAAAATACCTGTTAACTGGTACATGACATGATTCTGACTGACTGGGAGTCTTTTGTGAACTTGTTTGAACACAGTTCTCTAAAGCAGGGATTTGGAAATTTCTTCCAAAAGTGTCCCGGGTAGGTTTAGGGTTAGGGTTGCAACAACACTCAGGCATTTTCTAATGCATCTGCCATGCTTTAGGATGTATTTGCAGTGCAGGAAAGGTGTTGTTTTGTTGTTTCCTCGAAAAGCAAATGTCAACCAATTTTCACGTTTTTGCTAAGCCGCGCGGCTGTCAAAAATGACGGAAAATCCAAATTCTGAAACCACACTTTCTACGTGCTAAACTTCTTCGTTTCTATCTTTAAAACTAAAGGAAATAAAAGGTTAAGCCAAACTTTACTGGTAATTGTCATGCTCACATGAAAACTAGTCAATAATTGCATATGTTATACGTCATTTCAAAAGCAGGTTGAAAAAAAGCATTGCCACAAAATTGAAACCCATTCACACTAGATGCATTGAAAATACCTGTTAACTGGTACATGACATGATTCTGACTGACTGGGAGTGTTTTGTGGACTTGTTTGAACACAGTTCTCTAAAGCAGGGATTTGGAAATTTCTTCCAAAAGTGTCCCGGGTAGGGTTAGGGTTAGGGTTGCAACAACACTCAGACATTTTCTAATGCATCTGCCATGCTTTAGGATGTATTTGCAGTGCAGGAAAGGTGTTGTTTTGTTGTTTCCTCGAAAAGCAAATTTTGACCAATTTTCACGGTTTTGCTAAGCCGCGCGGCTGTCAAAAATGACGGAAAATCCAAATTCTGAAACCACACTTTCTACGTGCTAAACTTCTTCGTTTCTATCTTTAAAATGAAAGGAAATAACAAGTTTAGCCAAACTTTACTGGTAATTGTCATGCTCACATGAAAAGTACTCACTAATTGCATATGTTATACGTCATTTCAAAAGCAGGTTGAAAAAAAGCATTGCCACAAAATTGAAACCCATTCACACTAGATGCATTGAAAATACCTGTTAACTGGTACATGACATGATTCTGACTGACTGGGAGTGTTTTGTGGACTTGTTTGAACACAGTTCTCTAAAGCAGGGATTTGGAAATTTCTTCCAAAAGTGTCCCGGGTAGGGTTAGGGTTAGGGTTGCAACAACACTCAGACATTTTCTAATGCATCTGCCATGCTTTAGGATGTATTTGCAGTGCAGGAATGGTGTTGTTTTGTTGTTTCCTCGAAAAGCAAATGTCGACCAATTTTCACGGTTTTGCTAAGCCGCGCGGCTGTCAAAAATGACGGAAAATCCAAATTCTGAAACCACACTTTCTACGTGCTAAACTTCTTCGTTTCTATCTTTAAAACTAAAGGAAATAACAAGTTTAGCCAAACTTTACTGGTAATTGTCATGCTCACATGAAAACTAGTCAATAATTGCATATGTTATACGTCATTTCAAAAGCAGGTTGAAAAAAAGCATTGCCACAAAATTGAAACCCATTCACACTAGATGCATTGAAAATACCTTTTAACTGGTACATGACATGATTCTGACTGACTGGGAGTGTTTTGTGGACTTGTTTGAACACAGTTCTCTAAAGCAGGGATTTGGAAATTTCTTCCAAAAGTGTCCCGGGTAGGGTTAGGGTTAGTGTTGCAACAACACTCAGACATTTTCTAATGCATCTGCCATGCTTTAGGATGTATTTGCAGTGCAGGAAAGGTGTTGTTTTGTTGTTTCCCCGAAAAGCAAATTTTGACCAATTTTCACGTTTTTGCTAAGCCGCGCGGCTGTCAAAAATGACGGAAAATCCAAATTCTGAAAACACACCTTCTACGTGCTAAACTTCTTCGTTTCTATCTTTAAAACTAAAGGAAATAACAAGTTTAGCCAAACTTTACAGGCAATTGTCATGCTCACATGAAAACTAGTCAATAATTGCATATCTTATACGTCATTTCAAAAGCAGGTTGAAAAAAAGCAATGCCACAAAATTGAAACCCATTCACACTAGATGCATTGAAAATACCTGTTAACTGGTACATGACATGATTCTGACTGACTGGGAGTCTTTTGTGGACTTGTTTGAACACAGTTCTCTAAAGCAGGGATTTGGAAATTTCTTCCAAAATTGTCCTGGGTAGGGTTAGGGTTAGGGTTGCAACAACACTCAGACATTTTCTAATGCATCTGCCATGCTTTAGGATGTATTTGCAGTGCAGGAAAGGTGTTGTTTTGTTGTTTCCCCGAAAAGCAAATTTCGACCAATTTTCACGTTTTTGCTAAGCCGCGCGGCTGTCAAAAATGACGGAAAATCCAAATTCTGAAAACACACCTTCTACGTGCTAAACTTCTTCGTTTCTATCTTTAAAACTAAAGGAAATAACAAGTTTAGCCAAACTTTACTGGTAATTGTCATGCTCACATGAAAACTAGTCAATAATTGCATATGTTATACGTCATTTCAAAAGCAGGTTGAAAAAAAGCAATGCCACAAAATTGAAACCCATTCACACTAGATGCATTGAAAATACCTGTTAACTGGTACATGACATGATTCTGACTGACTGGGAGTGTTTTGTGGACTTGTTTGAACACAGTTCTCTAAAGCAGGGATTTGGAAATTTCTTCCAAAAGTGTCCCGGGTAGGGTTAGGGTTAGGGTTGCAACAACACTCAGACATTTTCTAATGCATCTGCCATGCTTTAGGATGTATTTGCAGTGCAGGAATGGTGTTGTTTTGTTGTTTCCTCGAAAAGCAAATTTTGACCAATTTTCACGTTTTTGCTAAGCCGCGCGGCTGTCAAAAATGACGGAAAATCCAAATTCTGAAACCACACTTTCTACGTGCTAAACTTCTTCGTTTCTATCTTTAAAACTAAAGGAAATAACAAGTTTAGCCAAACTTAACTGGTAATTGTCATGCTCACATGAAAATTAGTCAATAAATGCATATGTTATACGTCATTTCAAAAGCAGGTTGAAAAAAAGCATTGCCACAAAATTGAAACCCATTCATACTAGATGCATTGAGAATACCTGTTAACTGATACATGACATGATTCTTACTGACTGGGAGTGTTTTGTGGACTTGTTTGAACACAGTTCTCTAAAGCAGGGATTTGGAGATTTCTTCCAAAAGTGTCCTGGGTAGGGTTAGGGTTAGGGTTGGAACAACACTCAGTCATTTTCTAATGCATCTGCCATGCTTTAGGATCTATTTGCAGTGCTGGAAAGGTGTTGTTTTGTTGTTTCCTCGAAAAGCAAATTTCGACCAATTTTCACGTTTCTGCTAAGCCGCGCGCGGCTGTCAAAAATGACGGAAAATCCAAATTCTGAAACCACACTTTCTACGTGCTAAACTTCTTCGTTTCTATCTTTAAAACTAAAGGAAATAACAAGTTTAGCCAAACTTTACTGGTAATTATCATGCTCACATGAAAACTAGTCAATAATTGCATGTTAAACGTCATTTCAAAAGCAGGTTGAAAAAAAGCAATGCCACAAAATTGAAACCCATTCACACTAGATGCATTGAAAATACCTGTTAACTGGTACATGACATGATTCTGACTGACTGGGAGTGTTTTGTGGACTTGTTTGAACACAGTTCTCTAAAGCAGGGATTTGGAAATTTCTTCCAAAAGTGTCCCGGGTAGGGCTAGGGTTAGGGTTGCAACAACACTCAGACATTTTCTAATGCATCTGCCATGCTTTAGGATGTATTTGCAGTGCAGGAAAGGTGTTGTTTTGTTGTTTCCTCGAAAAGCAAATTTCGACCAATTTTCACGTTTCTGCTAAGCCGCGCGGATGTCAAAAATGACGGAAAATCCAAATTCTGAAACCACACTTTCTACGTGCTAAACTTCTTCGTTTCTATCTTTAAAACTAAAGGAAATAACAAGTTTAGCCAAACTTTACTGGTAATTGTCATGTTCACATGAAAACTAGTCACTAATTGCAAATGTTATACGTCATTTCAAAAGCAAGTTGAAAAAAAGCATTGCCACAAAATTAAAACCCATTCACACTAGATGCATTGAAAATACCTGTTAACTGGTACATGACATGATTTTAACTGACTGGGAGTCTTTTGTGAACTTGTTTGAACACAGTTCTCTAAAGCAGGGATTTGGAAATTTCTTCCAAAAGTGTCCCGGGTAGGTTTAGGGTTAGGGTTGCAACAACACTCAGGCATTTTCTAATGCATCTGCCATGCTTTAGGATGTATTTGCAGTGCAGGAAAGGTGTTGTTTTGTTGTTTCCTCGAAAAGCAAATGTCAACCAATTTTCACGTTTTTGCTAAGCCGCGCGGCTGTCAAAAATGACGGAAAATCCAAATTCTGAAACCACACTTTCTATGTGCTAAACTTCTTCGTTTCTATCTTTAAAACTAAAGGAAATAACAAGTTTAGCCAAACTTTACTGGTAATTGTCATGCTCACATGAAAACTAGTCAATAATTGCATATGTTATTCGTCATTTCAAAAGCAGGTTGAAAAAAAGCATTGCCACAAAATTGAAACCCATTCACACTAGATGCATTGAAAATACCTGTTAACTGGTACATGACATGATTCTGACTGACTGGGAGTGTTTTGTGGACTTGTTTGAACACAGTTCTCTAAAGCAGGGATTTGGAAATTTCTTCCAAAAGTGTCACGGGTAGGGTTAGGGTTAGTGTTGCAACAACACTCAGACATTTTCTAATGCATCTGCCATGTTTTAGGATGTATTTGCAGTGCAGGAATGGTGTTGTTTTGTTGTTTCCTCGAAAAGCAAATGTCGACCAATTTTCACATTTTTGCTAAGCCGCGCGGCTGTCAAAAATGACGGAAAATCCAAATTCTGAAAACACACTTTCTACGTGCTAAACTTCTTCGTTTCTATCTTTAAAACTAAAGGAAATAACAAGTTTAGCCAAACTTTACTGGTAATTGTCATGCTCACATGAAAACTAGTCAATAATTGCATATGTTATACGTCATTTCAAAAGCAGGTTGAAAAAAAGCATTGCCACAAAATTGAAACCCATTCACACTAGATGCATTGAAAATACCTTTTAACTGGTACATGACATGATTCTGACTGACTGGGAGTCTTTTGTGGACTTTTTTGAACACAGTTCTCTAAAGCAGGGATTTGGAAATTTCTTCCAAAATTGTCCTGGGTAGGGTTAGGGTTAGGGTTGCAACAACACTCAGACAGTTTCTAATGCATCTGCCATGCTTTAGGATGTATTTGCAGTGCAGGAAAGGTGTTGTTTTGTTGTTTCCTCGAAAAGCAAATTTCGACCAATTTTCACGTTTTTGCTAAGCCGCGCGGCTGTCAAAAATGACGGAAAATCCAAATTCTGAAACCACACTTACTACGTCTTAAACTTCTTCGTTTCTATCTTTAAAACTAAAGGAAATAACAAGTTTAGCCAAACTTTACTGGTAATTGTCATGCTCACATGAAAACTAGTCAATAATTGCATATGTTATACGTCATTTCAAAAGCAGGTTGAAAAAAAGCAATGCCAAAAAAATTGAAACCCATTCACACTAGATGCATTGAAAATACTTTTTAACTGGTACATGACATGATTCTGACTGACTGGGAGTCTTTTGTGGACTTGTTTGAACACAGTTCTCTAAAGCAGGGATTTGGAAATTTCTTCCAAAAGTGTCCGAGGTAGGGTTAGGGTTAGTGTTGCAACAACACTCAGACATTTTCTAATGCATCTGCCATGCTTTAGGATGTATTTGCAGTGCAGGAAAGGTGTTGTTTTGTTGTTTCCTTGAAAAGCAAATTTTGACCAATTTTCACGTTTTTGCTAAGCCGGCTGTCAAAAATGACGGAAAATCCAAATTCTGAAACCACACTTTCTACGTGCTAAACTTCTTCGTTTCTATCTTTAAAACTAAAGGAAATAACAAGTTAAGCCAAACTTTACTGGTAATTGTCATGCTCACATGAAAACTAGTCAATAATTGCATATGTTATACGTCATTTCAAAAGCAGGTTGAAAAAAAGCATTGCCACAAAATTGAAACCCATTCACACTAGATGCATTGAAAATACCTGTTAACTGGTACATGACATGATTCTGACTGACTGGGAGTGTTTTGTGGACAAGTGTTTTGTGGACTTGTTTGAACACAGTTCTCTAAAGCAGGGATTTGGAAATTTCTTCCAAAAGTGTCCCGGGTAGGGTTAGGGTTAGTGTTGCAACAACACTCAGACATTTTCTAATGCATCTGCCATGTTTTAGGATGTATTTGCAGTGCAGGAATGGTGTTGTTTTGTTGTTTCCTCGAAAAGCAAATGTCGACCAATTTTCACGTTTTTGCTAAGCCGCGCGGCTGTCAAAAATGACGGAAAATCCAAATTCTGAAAACACACTTTCTACGTGCTAAACTTCTTCGTTTCTATCTTTAAAACTAAAGGAAATAACAAGTTTAGCCAAACTTTACTGGTAATTGTCATGCTCACATGAAAACTAGTCAATAATTGCATATGTTATACGTCATTTCAAAAGCAGGTTGAAAAAAAGCATTGCCACAAAATTGAAACCCATTCACACTAGATGCATTGAAAATACCTGTTAACTGGTACATGACATGATTCTGACTGACTGGGAGTGTTTTGTGGACTTGTTTGAACACAGTTCTCTAAAGCAGGGATTTGGAAATTTCTTCCAAAAGTGTCCCGGGTAGGGTTAGGGTTAGTGTTGCAACAACACTCAGACATTTTCTAATGCATCTGCCATGCTTTAGGATGTATTTGCAGTGCAGGAATGGTGTTGTTTTGTTGTTTCCTCGAAAAGCAAATGTCGACCAATTTTCACATTTTTGCTAAGCCGCGCGGCTGTCAAAAATGACGGAAAATCCAAATTCTGAAACCACACTTTCTACGTGCTAAACTTCTTCGTTTCTATCTTTAAAACTAAAGGAAATAACAAGTTTAGCCAAACTTTACTGGTAATTGTCATGCTCACATGAAAACTAGTCAATAATTGCATATGTTATACGTCATTTCAAAAGCAGGTTGAAAAAAAGCATTGCCACAAAATTGAAACCCATTCACACTAGATGCATTGAAAATACCTTTTAACTGGTACATGACATGATTCTGACTGACTGGGAGTCTTTTGTGGACTTTTTTGAACACAGTTCTCTAAAGCAGGGATTTGGAAATTTCTTCCAAAATTGTCCTGGGTAGGGTTAGGGTTAGGGTTGCAACAACACTCAGACAGTTTCTAATGCATCTGCCATGCTTTAGGATGTATTTGCAGTGCAGGAAAGGTGTTGTTTTGTTGTTTCCTCGAAAAGCAAATTTCGACCAATTTTCACGTTTTTGCTAAGCCGCGCGGCTGTCAAAAATGACGGAAAATCCAAATTCTGAAACCACACTTTCTACGTGCTAAACTTCTTCGTTTCTATCTTTAAAACTAAAGGAAATAACAAGTTTAGCCAAACTTTACTGGTAATTATCATGCTCACATGAAAACTAGTCAATAATTGCATGTTAAACGTCATTTCAAAAGCAGGTTGAAAAAAAGCAATGCCACAAAATTGAAACCCATTCACACTAGATGCATTGAAAATACCTGTTAACTGGTACATGACATGATTCTGACTGACTGGGAGTGTTTTGTGGACTTGTTTGAACACAGTTCTCTAAAGCAGGGATTTGGAAATTTCTTCCAAAAGTGTCCCGGGTAGGGTTAGGGTTAGGGTTGCAACAACACTCAGACATTTTCTAATGCATCTGCCATGCTTTAGGATGTATTTGCAGTGCAGGAAAGGTGTTGTTTTGTTGTTTCCTTGAAAAGCAAATTTTGACCAATTTTCACGTTTTTGCTAAGCCGGCTGTCAAAAATGACGGAAAATCCAAATTCTGAAACCACACTTTCTACGTGCTAAACTTCTTCGTTTCTATCTTTAAAACTAAAGGAAATAACAAGTTAAGCCAAACTTTACTGGTAATTGTCATGCTCACATGAAAACTAGTCAATAATTGCATATGTTATACGTCATTTCAAAAGCAGGTTGAAAAAAAGCATTGCCACAAAATTGAAACCCATTCACACTAGATGCATTGAAAATACCTGTTAACTGGTACATGACATGATTCTGACTGACTGGGAGTGTTTTGTGGACAAGTGTTTTGTGGACTTGTTTGAACACAGTTCTCTAAAGCAGGGATTTGGAAATTTCTTCCAAAAGTGTCCCGGGTAGGGTTAGGGTTAGTGTTGCAACAACACTCAGACATTTTCTAATGCATCTGCCATGTTTTAGGATGTATTTGCAGTGCAGGAATGGTGTTGTTTTGTTGTTTCCTCGAAAAGCAAATGTCGACCAATTTTCACGTTTTTGCTAAGCCGCGCGGCTGTCAAAAATGACGGAAAATCCAAAGTCTGAAACCACACTTTCTACGTGCTAAACTTCTTCGTTTCTATCTTTAAAACTAAAGGAAATAACAAGTTTAGCCAAACTTTACTGGTAATTGTCATGCTCACATGAAAACTAGTCAATAATTGCATATGTTATACGTCATTTCAAAAGCAGGTTGAAAAAAAGCAATGCCACAAAATTGAAACCCATTCACACTAGATGCATTGAAAATACCTGTTAACTGGTACATGACATGATTCTGACTGACTGGGAGTGTTTTGTGGACTTGTTTGAACACAGTTCTCTAAAGCAGGGATTTGGAAATTTCTTCCAAAAGTGTCCCGGGTAGGGTTAGGGTTAGTGTTGCAACAACACTCAGACATTTTCTAATGCATCTGCCATGTTTTAGGATGTATTTGCAGTGCAGGAATGGTGTTGTTTTGTTGTTTCCTCGAAAAGCAAATGTCGACCAATTTTCACATTTTTGCTAAGCCGCGCGGCTGTCAAAAATGACGGAAAATCCAAATTCTGAAAACACACTTTCTACGTGCTAAACTTCTTCGTTTCTATCTTTAAAACTAAAGGAAATAACAAGTTTAGCCAAACTTTACTGGTAATTGTCATGCTCACATGAAAACTAGTCAATAATTGCATATGTTATACGTCATTTCAAAAGCAGGTTGAAAAAAAGCATTGCCACAAAATTGAAACCCATTCACACTAGATGCATTGAAAATACCTGTTAACTGGTACATGACATGATTCTGACTGACTGGGAGTGTTTTGTGGACTTGTTTGAACACAGTTCTCTAAAGCAGGGATTTGGAAATTTCTTCCAAAAGTGTCCCGGGTAGGGTTAGGGTTAGTGTTGCAACAACACTCAGACATTTTCTAATGCATCTGCCATGCTTTAGGATGTATTTGCAGTGCAGGAATGGTGTTGTTTTGTTGTTTCCTCGAAAAGCAAATGTCGACCAATTTTCACATTTTTGCTAAGCCGCGCGGCTGTCAAAAATGACGGAAAATCCAAATTCTAAAACCACACTTTCTACGTGCTAAACTTCTTCGTTTCTATCTTTAAAACTAAAGGAAATAACAAGTTTAGCCAAACTTTACTGGTAATTGTCATGCTCACATGAAAACTAGTCAATAATTGCATATGTTATACGTCATTTCAAAAGCAGGATGAAAAAAAGCATTGCCACAAAATTGAAACCCATTCACACTAGATGCATTGAAAATACCTTTTAACTGGTACATGACATGATTCTGACTGACTGGGAGTGTTTTGTGGACTTGTTTGAACACAGTTCTCTAAAGCAGGGATTTGGAAATTTCTTCCAAAAGTGTCCGAGGTAGGGTTAGGGTTAGTGTTGCAACAACACTCAGACATTTTCTAATGCATCTGCCATGCTTTAGGATGTATTTGCAGTGCAGGATAGGTGTTGTTTTGTTGTTTCCTCGAAAAGCAAATTTCGACCAATTTTCACGTTTTTGCTAAGCCGCGCGGCTGTCAAAAATGACGGAAAATCCAAATTCTGAAACCACACTTTCTACGTGCTAAACTTCTTCGTTTCTATCTTTAAAACTAAAGGAAATAACAAGTTTAGCCAAACTTTACTGGTAATTGTCATGCTCACATGAAAACTAGTCAATAATTGCATATGTTATACGTCATTTCAAAAGCAGGTTGAAAAAAAGCATTGCCACAAAATTGAAACCCATTCACACTAGATGAATTGAAAATACCTTTTAACTGGTACATGACATGATTCTGACTGACTGGGAGTGTTTTGTGGACTTGTTTGAACACAGTTCTCTAAAGCAGGGATTTGGAAATTTCTTCCAAAAGTGTCCCGGGTAGGGTTAGGGTTAGGGTTGCAACAACACTCAGACATTTTCTAATGCATCTGCCATGCTTTAGGATGCATTTGCAGTGCAGGAAAGGTGTTGTTTTGTTGTTTCCTAGAAAAGCAAATTTCGACCAATTTTCACGTTTTTGCTAAGCCGCGCGGCTGTCAAAAATGACGGAAAATCCAAATTCTGAAACCACACTTTCTACGTGCTAAACTTCTTCGTTTCTATCTTTAAAACTAAAGGAAATAACAAGTTTAGCCAAACTTTACTGGTAATTATCATGCTCACATGAAAACTAGTCAATAATTGCATGTTAAACGTCATTTCAAAAGCAGGTTGAAAAAAAGCAATGCCACAAAATTGAAACCCATTCACACTAGATGCATTGAAAATACCTGTTAACTGGTACATGACATGATTCTGACTGACTGGGAGTGTTTTGTGGACTTGTTTGAACACAGTTCTCTAAAGCAGGGATTTGGAAATTTCTTCCAAAAGTGTCCCGGGTAGGGTTAGGGTTAGGGTTGCAACAACACTCAGACATTTTCTAATGCATCTGCCATGCTTTAGGATGTATTTGCAGTGCAGGAAAGGTGTTGTTTTGTTGTTTCCTTGAAAAGCAAATTTTGACCAATTTTCACGTTTTTGCTAAGCCGGCTGTCAAAAATGACGGAAAATCCAAATTCTGAAACCACACTTTCTACGTGCTAAACTTCTTCGTTTCTATCTTTAAAACTAAAGGAAATAACAAGTTAAGCCAAACTTTACTGGTAATTGTCATGCTCACATGAAAACTAGTCAATAATTGCATATGTTATACGTCATTTCAAAAGCAGGTTGAAAAAAAGCATTGCCACAAAATTGAAACCCATTCACACTAGATGCATTGAAAATACCTGTTAACTGGTACATGACATGATTCTGACTGACTGGGAGTGTTTTGTGGACAAGTGTTTTGTGGACTTGTTTGAACACAGTTCTCTAAAGCAGGGATTTGGAAATTTCTTCCAAAAGTGTCCCGGGTAGGGTTAGGGTTAGTGTTGCAACAACACTCAGACATTTTCTAATGCATCTGCCATGTTTTAGGATGTATTTGCAGTGCAGGAATGGTGTTGTTTTGTTGTTTCCTCGAAAAGCAAATGTCGACCAATTTTCACGTTTTTGCTAAGCCGCGCGGCTGTCAAAAATGACGGAAAATCCAAAGTCTGAAACCACACTTTCTACGTGCTAAACTTCTTCGTTTCTATCTTTAAAACTAAAGGAAATAACAAGTTTAGCCAAACTTTACTGGTAATTGTCATGCTCACATGAAAACTAGTCAATAATTGCATATGTTATACGTCATTTCAAAAGCAGGTTGAAAAAAAGCAATGCCACAAAATTGAAACCCATTCACACTAGATGCATTGAAAATACCTGTTAACTGGTACATGACATGATTCTGACTGACTGGGAGTGTTTTGTGGACTTGTTTGAACACAGTTCTCTAAAGCAGGGATTTGGAAATTTCTTCCAAAAGTGTCCCGGGTAGGGTTAGGGTTAGTGTTGCAACAACACTCAGACATTTTCTAATGCATCTGCCATGTTTTAGGATGTATTTGCAGTGCAGGAATGGTGTTGTTTTGTTGTTTCCTCGAAAAGCAAATGTCGACCAATTTTCACATTTTTGCTAAGCCGCGCGGCTGTCAAAAATGACGGAAAATCCAAATTCTGAAAACACACTTTCTACGTGCTAAACTTCTTCGTTTCTATCTTTAAAACTAAAGGAAATAACAAGTTTAGCCAAACTTTACTGGTAATTGTCATGCTCACATGAAAACTAGTCAATAATTGCATATGTTATACGTCATTTCAAAAGGAGGTTGAAAAAAAGCATTGCCACAAAATTGAAACCCATTCACACTAGATGCATTGAAAATACCTGTTAACTGGTACATGACATGATTCTGACTGACTGGGAGTGTTTTGTGGACTTGTTTGAACACAGTTCTCTAAAGCAGGGATTTGGAAATTTCTTCCAAAAGTGTCCCGGGTAGGGTTAGGGTTAGTGTTGCAACAACACTCAGACATTTTCTAATGCATCTGCCATGCTTTAGGATGTATTTGCAGTGCAGGAATGGTGTTGTTTTGTTGTTTCCTCGAAAAGCAAATGTCGACCAATTTTCACATTTTTGCTAAGCCGCGTGGCTGTCAAAAATGACGGAAAATCCAAATTCTGAAACCACACTTTCTACGTGCTAAACTTCTTCGTTTCTATCTTTAAAACTAAAGGAAATAACAAGTTTAGCCAAACTTTACTGGTAATTGTCATGCTCACATGAAAACTAGTCAATAATTGCATATGTTATACGTCATTTCAAAAGCAGGATGAAAAAAAGCATTGCCACAAAATTGAAACCCATTCACACTAGATGCATTGAAAATACCTTTTAACTGGTACATGACATGATTCTGACTGACTGGGAGTGTTTTGTGGACTTGTTTGAACACAGTTCTCTAAAGCAGGGATTTGGAAATTTCTTCCAAAAGTGTCCCGGGTAGGGTTAGGGTTAGTGTTGCAACAACACTCAGACATTTTCTAATGCATCTGCCATGCTTTAGGATGTATTTGCAGTGCAGGAAAGGTGTTGTTTTGTTGTTTCCTCGAAAAGCAAATTTCGACCAATTTTCACGTTTTTGCTAAGCCGCGCGGCTGTCAAAAATGACGGAAAATCCAAATTCTGAAACCACACTTACTACGTCTTAAACTTCTTCGTTTCTATCTTTAAAACTAAAGGAAATAACAAGTTTAGCCAAACTTTACTGGTAATTGTCATGCTCACATGAAAACTAGTCAATAATTGCATATGTTATACGTCATTTCAAAAGCAGGTTGAAAAAAAGCATTGCCACAAAATTGAAACCCATTCACACTAGATGAATTGAAAATACCTTTTAACTGGTACATGACATGATTCTGACTGACTGGGAGTGTTTTGTGGACTTGTTTGAACACAGTTCTCTAAAGCAGGGATTTGGAAATTTCTTCCAAAAGTGTCCGAGGTAGGGTTAGGGTTAGTGTTGCAACAACACTCAGACATTTTCTAATGCATCTGCCATGCTTTAGGATGTATTTGCAGTGCAGGATAGGTGTTGTTTTGTTGTTTCCTCGAAAAGCAAATTTCGACCAATTTTCACGTTTTTGCTAAGCCGCGCGGCTGTCAAAAATGACGGAAAATCCAAATTCTGAAACCACACTTTCTACGTGCTAAACTTCTTCGTTTCTATCTTTAAAACTAAAGGAAATAACAAGTTTAGCCAAACTTTACTGGTAATTGTCATGCTCACATGAAAACTAGTCAATAATTGCATATGTTATACGTCATTTCAAAAGCAGGTTGAAAAAAAGCATTGCCACAAAATTGAAACCCATTCACACTAGATGAATTGAAAATACCTTTTAACTGGTACATGACATGATTCTGACTGACTGGGAGTGTTTTGTGGACTTGTTTGAACACAGTTCTCTAAAGCAGGGATTTGGAAATTTCTTCCAAAAGTGTCCCGGGTAGGGTTAGGGTTAGGGTTGCAACAACACTCAGACATTTTCTAATGCATCTGCCATGCTTTAGGATGCATTTGCAGTGCAGGAAAGGTGTTGTTTTGTTGTTTCCTAGAAAAGCAAATTTCGACCAATTTTCACGTTTTTGCTAAGCCGCGCGGCTGTCAAAAATGACGGAAAATCCAAAGTCTGAAACCACACTTTCTACGTGCTAAACTTCGTCGTTTCTATCTTTAAAACTAAAGGAAATAACAAGTTTAGCCAAACTTTACTGGTAATTGTCATGCTCACATGAAAACTACTCAATAATTGCATAAGTTATACGTCATTTCAAAAGCAGGTTGAAAAAAAGTATTGCCACAAAATTGAAACCCATTCACACTAGATGCATTGAAAATACCTGTTAACTGGTACATGACATGATTCTGACTGACTGGGAGTGTTTTGTGGACTTGTTTGAACACATTTCTCTAAAGCAGGGATTTGGAAATTTCTTCCAAAAGTGTCCCGGGTAGGGTTAGGGTTAGTGTTGCAACAACACTCAGACATTTTCTAATGCATCTGCCATGCTTTAGGATGTATTTGCAGTGCAGGAAAGGTGTTGTTTTGTTGTTTCCTCGAAAAGCAAATTTTGACCAATTTTCACGTTTTTGCTAAGCCGCGCGGCTGTCAAAAATGACGGAAAATCCAAATTCTGAAAACACACTTTCTACGTGCTAAACTTCTTCGTTTCTATCTTTAAAACTAAAGGAAATAACAAGTTTAGCCAAACTTTACTGGTAATTGTCATGCTCACATGAAAACTAGTCAATAATTGCATATGTTATACGTCATTTCAAAAGCAGGTTGAAAAAAAGCATTGCCACAAAATTGAAACCCATTCACACTAGATGCATTGAAAATACCTGTTAACTGGTACATGACATGATTCTGACTGACTGGGAGTGTTTTGTGGACTTGTTTGAACACATTTCTCTAAAGCAGGGATTTGGAAATTTCTTCCAAAAGTGTCCCGGGTAGGGTTAGGGTTAGGGTTGCAACAACACTCAGACATTTTCTAATGCATCTGCCATGCTTTAGGATGTATTTGCAGTGCAGGAAAGGTGTTGTTTTGTTGTTTCCTCGAAAAGCAAATTTTGACCAATTTTCACGTTTTTGCTAAGCCGAGCGGTTGTCAAAAATGACGGAAAATCAAAATTCTGAAAACACACTTTCTACGTGCTAAACTTCTTCGTTTCTATCTTTAAAACTAAAGGAAATAACAAGTTTAGCCAAACTTTACTGGTAATTGTCATGCTCACATGAAAACGAGTCAATAATTGCATATGTTATACGTCATTTCAAAAGCAGGTTGAAAAAAAGCAATGCCACAAAATTGAAACCCATTCACACTAGATGCATTGAAAATACCTGTTAACTGGTACATGACATGATTCTGACTGACTGGGAGTGTTTTGTGGACTTGTTTGAACACAGTTCTCTAAAGCAGGGATTTGGAAATTTCTTCCAAAAGTGTCCCGGGTAGGGTTAGGGTTAGTGTTGCAACAACACTCAGACATTTTCTAATGCATCTGCCATGCTTTAGGATGCATTTGCAGTGCAGGAAAGGTGTTGTTTTGTTGTTTCCTAGAAAAGCAAATTTCGACCAATTTTCACGTTTTTGCTAAGCCGCGCGGCTGTCAAAAATGACGGAAAATCCAAAGTCTGAAACCACACTTTCTACGTGCTAAACTTCGTCGTTTCTATCTTTAAAACTAAAGGAAATAACAAGTTTAGCCAAACTTTACTGGTAATTGTCATGCTCACATGAAAACTACTCAATAATTGCATAAGTTATACGTCATTTCAAAAGCAGGTTGAAAAAAAGTATTGCCACAAAATTGAAACCCATTCACACTAGATGCATTGAAAATACCTGTTAACTGGTACATGACATGATTCTGACTGACTGGGAGTGTTTTGTGGACTTGTTTGAACACATTTCTCTAAAGCAGGGATTTGGAAATTTCTTCCAAAAGTGTCCCGGGTAGGGTTAGGGTTAGTGTTGCAACAACACTCAGACATTTTCTAATGCATCTGCCATGCTTTAGGATGTATTTGCAGTGCAGGAAAGGTGTTGTTTTGTTGTTTCCTCGAAAAGCAAATTTTGACCAATTTTCACGTTTTTGCTAAGCCGCGCGGCTGTCAAAAATGACGGAAAATCCAAATTCTGAAAACACACTTTCTACGTGCTAAACTTCTTCGTTTCTATCTTTAAAACTAAAGGAAATAACAAGTTTAGCCAAACTTTACTGGTAATTGTCATGCTCACATGAAAACTAGTCAATAATTGCATATGTTATACGTCATTTCAAAAGCAGGTTGAAAAAAAGCATTGCCACAAAATTGAAACCCATTCACACTAGATGCATTGAAAATACCTGTTAACTGGTACATGACATGATTCTGACTGACTGGGAGTGTTTTGTGGACTTGTTTGAACACATTTCTCTAAAGCAGGGATTTGGAAATTTCTTCCAAAAGTGTCCCGGGTAGGGTTAGGGTTAGGGTTGCAACAACACTCAGACATTTTCTAATGCATCTGCCATGCTTTAGGATGTATTTGCAGTGCAGGAAAGGTGTTGTTTTGTTGTTTCCTCGAAAAGCAAATTTTGACCAATTTTCACGTTTTTGCTAAGCCGAGCGGTTGTCAAAAATGACGGAAAATCAAAATTCTGAAAACACACTTTCTACGTGCTAAACTTCTTCGTTTCTATCTTTAAAACTAAAGGAAATAACAAGTTTAGCCAAACTTTACTGGTAATTGTCATGCTCACATGAAAACGAGTCAATAATTGCATATGTTATACGTCATTTCAAAAGCAGGTTGAAAAAAAGCAATGCCACAAAATTGAAACCCATTCACACTAGATGCATTGAAAATACCTGTTAACTGGTACATGACATGATTCTGACTGACTGGGAGTGTTTTGTGGACTTGTTTGAACACAGTTCTCTAAAGCAGGGATTTGGAAATTTCTTCCAAAAGTGTCCCGGGTAGGGTTAGGGTTAGGGTTGCAACAACACTCAGACATTTTCTAATGCATCTGCCATGCTTTAGGATGTATTTGCAGTGCAGGAAAGGTGTTGTTTTGTTGTTTCCCCGAAAAGCAAATTTTGACCAATTTTCACGTTTTTGCTAAGCCGCGCGGCTGTTAAAAATGACGGAAAATCCAAATTCTGAAAACACACCTTCTACGTGCTAAACTTCTTCGTTTCTATCTTTAAAACTAAAGGAAATAACAAGTTTAGCCAAACTTTACTGGTAATTCTCATGCTCACATGAAAAGTAGTCAATAATTGCATATGTTATACGTCATTTCAAAAGCAGGTTGAAAAAAAGCAATGCCACAAAATTGAAACCCATTCACACTAGATGCATTGAAAATACCTTTTAACTGGTACATGACATGATTCTGACTGACTGGGAGTGTTTTGTGGACTTGTTTGAACACAGTTCTCTAAAGCAGGGATTTGGAAATTTCTTCGAAAAGTGTCCCGGGTAGGGTTAGGGTTAGGGTTGCAACAACACTCAGACATTTTCTAATGCATCTGCCATGCTTTAGGATGTATTTGCAGTGCAGGAAAGGTGTTGTTTTGTTGTTTCCTCGAAAAGCAAATTTTGACCAATTTTCACGTTTTTGCTAAGCCGCGCGGCTGTCAAAAATGACGGAAAATCCAAAGTCTGAAACCACACTTTCTACTTGCTAAACTTCTTCGTTTCTATCTTTAAAACTAAAGGAAATAACAAGTTTAGCCAAACTTTACTGGTAATTGTCATGCTCACATGAAAAGTAGTCAATAATTGCATATGTTATACGTCATTTCAAAAGCAGGTTGAAAAAAAGCGATGCCACAAAATTGAAACCCATTCACACTAGATGCATTGAAAATACCTGTTAACTGGTACATGACATGATTCTGACTGACTGGGAGTGTTTTGTGGACTTGTTTGAACACAGTTCTCTAAAGCAGGGATTTGGAAATTTCTTCCAAAAGTGTCCCGGGTAGGGTTAGGGTTAGGGTTGCAACAACACTCAGACATTTTCTAATGCATCTGCCATGCTTTAGGATGCATTTGCAGTGCAGGAAAGGTGTTGTTTTGTTGTTTCCTAGAAAAGCAAATTTCGACCAATTTTCACGTTTTTGCTAAGCCGCGCGGCTGTCAAAAATGACGGAAAATCCAAAGTCTGAAACCACACTTTCTACGTGCTAAACTTCTTCGTTTCTATCTTTAAAACTAAAGGAAATAACAAGTTTAGCCAAACTTTACTGGTAATTGTCATGCTCACATGAAAACTAGTCAATAATTGCATATGTTATACGTCATTTCAAAAGCAGGTTGAAAAAAAGCATTGCCACAAAATTGAAACCCATTCACACTAGATGCATTGAAAATACCTGTTAACTGGTACATGACATGATTCTGACTGACTGGGAGTGTTTTGTGGACTTGTTTGAACACATTTCTCTAAAGCAGGGATTTGGAAATTTCTTCCAAAAGTGTCCCGGGTAGGGTTAGGGTTAGTGTTGCAACAACACTCAGACATTTTCTAATGCATCTGCCATGCTTTAGGATGCATTTGCAGTGCAGGAAAGGTGTTGTTTTGTTGTTTCCTAGAAAAGCAAATTTCGACCAATTTTCACGTTTTTGCTAAGCCGCGCGGCTGTCAAAAATGACGGAAAATCCAAAGTCTGAAACCACACTTTCTACGTGCTAAACTTCGTCGTTTCTATCTTTAAAACTAAAGGAAATAACAAGTTTAGCCAAACTTTACTGGTAATTGTCATGCTCACATGAAAACTACTCAATAATTGCATAAGTTATACGTCATTTCAAAAGCAGGTTGAAAAAAAGTATTGCCACAAAATTGAAACCCATTCACACTAGATGCATTGAAAATACCTGTTAACTGGTACATGACATGATTCTGACTGACTGGGAGTGTTTTGTGGACTTGTTTGAACACATTTCTCTAAAGCAGGGATTGGAAATTTCTTCCAAAAGTGTCCCGGTAGGGTTAGGGTTAGTGTTGCAACAACACTCAGACATTTTCTAATGCATCTGCCATGCTTTAGGATGTATTTGCAGTGCAGGAAAGGTGTTGTTTTGTTGTTTCCTCGAAAGCAAATTTTGACCAATTTTCACGTTTTTGCTAGCCGCGCGGCTGTCAAAAATGACGGAAAATCCAAATTCTGAAACACACTTTCTACGTGCTAAACTTCTTCGTTTCTATCTTTAAAACTAAAGGAAATAACAAGTTTAGCCAAACTTTACTGGTAATTGTCATGCTCACATGAAAACTAGTCAATAATTGCATATGTTATACGTCATTTCAAAAGCAGGTTGTAAAAAAGCATTGCCACAAAATTGAAACCCATTTACACTAGATGCATTGAAAATACCTGTTAACTGGTACATGACATGATTCTGACTGACTGGGAGTGTTTGTGGACTTGTTTGAACACATTTCTCTAAAGCAGGGATTTGGAAATTTCTTCCAAAAGTGGTCCCGGGTAGGGTTAGGGTTAGGGTTGCAACAACACTCAGACATTTTCTAATGCATCTGCCATGCTTTAGGATGTATTTGCAGTGCAGGAAAGGTGTTGTTTTGTTGTTTCCTCGAAAAGCAAATTTTGACCAATTTTCACGTTTTTGCTAAGCCGAGCGGTTGTCAAAAATGACGGAAAATCAAAATTCTGAAAACACACTTTCTACGTGCTAAACTTCTTCCGTTTCTATCTTTAAAACTAAAGGAAATAACAAGTTTAGCCAAACTTTACTGGTAATTGTCATGCTCACATGAAAACGAGTCAATAATTGCATATGTTATACGTCATTTCAAAAGCAGGTTGAAAAAAAGCAATGCCACAAAATTGAAACCCATTCACACTAGATGCATTGAAAATACCTGTTAACTGGTACATGACATGATTCTGACTGACTGGGAGTGTTTTGTGGACTTGTTTGAACACAGTTCTCTAAAGCAGGGATTTGGAAATTTCTTCCAAAAGTGTCCCGGGTAGGGTTAGGGTTAGGGTTGCAACAACACTCAGACATTTTCTAATGCATCTGCCATGCTTTAGGATGTATTTGCAGTGCAGGAAAGGTGTTGTTTTGTTGTTTCCCCGAAAAGCAAATTTTGACCAATTTTCACGTTTTTGCTAAGCCGCGCGGATGTTAAAAATGACGGAAAATCCAAATTCTGAAAACACACCTTCTACGTGCTAAACTTCTTCGTTTCTATCTTTAAAACTAAAGGAAATAACAAGTTTAGCCAAACTTTACTGGTAATTCTCATGCTCACATGAAAAGTAGTCAATAATTGCATATGTTATACGTCATTTCAAAAGCAGGTTGAAAAAAAGCAATGCCACAAAATTGAAACCCATTCACACTAGATGCATTGAAAATACCTTTTAACTGGTACATGACATGATTCTGACTGACTGGGAGTGTTTTGTGGACTTGTTTGAACACAGTTCTCTAAAGCAGGGATTTGGAAATTTCTTCGAAAAGTGTCCCGGGTAGGGTTAGGGTTAGGGTTGCAACAACACTCAGACATTTTCTAATGCATCTGCCATGCTTTAGGATGTATTTGCAGTGCAGGAAAGGTGTTGTTTTGTTGTTTCCTCGAAAAGCAAATTTTGACCAATTTTCACGTTTTTGCTAAGCCGCGCGGCTGTCAAAAATGACGGAAAATCCAAAGTCTGAAACCACACTTTCTACGTGCTAAACTTCTTCGTTTCTATCTTTAAAACTAAAGGAAATAACAAGTTTAGCCAAACTTTACTGGTAATTGTCATGCTCACATGAAAAGTAGTCAATAATTGCATATGTTATACGTCATTTCAAAAGCAGGTTGAAAAAAAGCGATGCCACAAAATTGAAACCCATTCACACTAGATGCATTGAAAATACCTGTTAACTGGTACATGACATGATTCTGACTGACTGGGAGTGTTTTGTGGACTTGTTTGAACACAGTTCTCTAAAGCAGGGATTTGGAAATTTCTTCCAAAAGTGTCCCGGGTAGGGTTAGGGTTAGGGTTGCAACAACACTCAGACATTTTCTAATGCATCTGCCATGCTTTAGGATGCATTTGCAGTGCAGGAAAGGTGTTGTTTTGTTGTTTCCTAGAAAAGCAAATTTCGACCAATTTTCACGTTTTTGCTAAGCCGCGCGGCTGTCAAAAATGACGGAAAATCCAAAGTCTGAAACCACACTTTCTACGTGCTAAACTTCTTCGTTTCTATCTTTAAAACTAAAGGAAATAACAAGTTTAGCCAAACTTTACTGGTAATTGTCATGCTCACATGAAAACTAGTCAATAATTGCATATGTTATACGTCATTTCAAAAGCAGGTTGAAAAAAAGCATTGCCACAAAATTGAAACCCATTCACACTAGATGCATTGAAAATACCTGTTAACTGGTACATGACATGATTCTGACTGACTGGGAGTGTTTTGTGGACTTGTTTGAACACATTTCTCTAAAGCAGGGATTTGGAAATTTCTTCCAAAAGTGTCCCGGGTAGGGTTAGGGTTAGGGTTGCAACAACACTCAGACATTTTCTAATGCATCTGCCATGCTTTAGGATGTATTTGCAGTGCAGGAAAGGTGTTGTTTTGTTGTTTCCTCGAAAAGCAAATTTTGACCAATTTTCACGTTTTTGCTAAGCCGAGCGGTTGTCAAAAATGACGGAAAATCAAAATTCTGAAAACACACTTTCTACGTGCTAAACTTCTTCGTTTCTATCTTTAAAACTAAAGGAAATAACAAGTTTAGCCAAACTTTACTGGTAATTCTCATGCTCACATGAAAACGAGTCAATAATTGCATATGTTATACGTCATTTCAAAAGCAGGTTGAAAAAAAGCAATGCCACAAAATTGAAACCCATTCACACTAGATGCATTGAAAATACCTGTTAACTGGTACATGACATGATTCTGACTGACTGGGAGTGTTTTGTGGACTTGTTTGAACACAGTTCTCTAAAGCAGGGATTTGGAAATTTCTTCCAAAAGTGTCCCGGGTAGGGTTAGGGTTAGGGTTGCAACAACACTCAGACATTTTCTAATGCATCTGCCATGCTTTAGGATGTATTTGCAGTGCAGGAAAGGTGTTGTTTTGTTGTTTCCTCGAAAAGCAAATTTTGACCAATTTTCACGTTTTTGCTAAGCCGCGCGGCTGTCAAAAATGACGGAAAATCCAAAGTCTGAAACCACACTTTCTACGTGCTAAACTTCTTCGTTTCTATCTTTAAAACTAAAGGAAATAACAAGTTTAGCCAAACTTTACTGGTAATTCTCATGCTCACATGAAAACTAGTCAATAATTGCATATGTTATACGTCATTTCAAAAGCAGGTTGAAAAAAAGCGATGCCTCAAAATTGAAACCCATTCACACTAGATGCATTGAAAATACCTTTTAACTGGTACATGACATGATTCTGACTGACTGGGAGTGTTTTGTGGACTTGTTTGAACACAGTTCTCTAAAGCAGGGATTTGGAAATTTCTTCCAAAAGTGTCCCGGGTAGGGTTAGGGTTAGGGTTGCAACAACACTCAGACATTTTCTAATGCATCTGCCATGCTTTAGGATGTATTTGCAGTGCAGGAAAGGTGTTGTTTTGTTGTTTCCTCGAAAAGCAAATTTTGACCAATTTTCACGTTTTTGCTAAGCCGCGCGGCTGTCAAAAATGACGGAAAATCCAAATTCTGAAAACACACTTTCTACGTGCTAAACTTCTTCGTTTCTATCTTTAAAATGAAAGGAAATAACAAGTTTAGCCAAACTTTACTGGTAATTGTCATGCTCACATGAAAAGTAGTCAATAATTGCATATGTTATACGTCATTTCAAAAGCAGGTTGAAAAAAAGCGATGCCACAAAATTGAAACCCATTCACACTAGATGCATTGAAAATACCTGTTAACTGGTACATGACATGATTCTGACTGACTGGGAGTGTTTTGTGGACTTGTTTGAACACAGTTCTCTAAAGCAGGGATTTGGAAATTTCTTCCAAAAGTGTCCCGGGTAGGGTTAGGGTTAGGGTTGCAACAACACTCAGACATTTTCTAATGCATCTGCCATGCTTTAGGATGCATTTGCAGTGCAGGAAAGGTGTTGTTTTGTTGTTTCCTAGAAAAGCAAATTTCGACCAATTTTCACGTTTTTGCTAAGCCGCGCGGCTGTCAAAAATGACGGAAAATCCAAAGTCTGAAACCACACTTTCTACGTGCTAAACTTCTTCGTTTCTATCTTTAAAACTAAAGGAAATAACAAGTTTAGCCAAACTTTACTGGTAATTCTCATGCTCACATGAAAACTAGTCAATAATTGCATATGTTATACGTCATTTCAAAAGCAGGTTGAAAAAAAGCAATGCCACAAAATTGAAACCCATTCACACTAGATGCATTGAAAATACCTTTTAACTGGTACATGACATGATTCTGACTGACTGGGAGTGTTTTGTGGACTTGTTTGAACACAGTTCTTTAAAGCAGGGATTTGGAAATTTCTTCCAAAAGTGTCCTGGGTACGGTTAGGGTTAGGGTTGCAACAACACTCAGACATTTTCTAATGCATCTGCCATGCTTTAGGATGCATTTGCAGTGCAGGAAAGGTGTTGTTTTGTTGTTTCCTAGAAAAGCAAATTTCGACCAATTTTCACGTTTTTGCTAAGCCGCGCGGCTGTCAAAAATGACGGAAAATCCAAAGTCTGAACCCACACTTTCTACGTGCTAAACTTCTTCGTTTCTATCTTTAAAACTAAAGGAAATAACAAGTTTAGCCAAACTTTACTGGTAATTGTCATGCTCACATGAAAACTAGTCAATAATTGCATATGTTATACGTCATTTCAAAAGCAGGTTGAAAAAAAGCATTGCCACAAAATTGAAACCCATTCACACTAGATGCATTGAAAATACCTGTTAACTGGTACATGACATGATTCTGACTGACTGGGAGTGTTTTGTGGACTTGTTTGAACACATTTCTCTAAAGCAGGGATTTGGAAATTTCTTCCAAAAGTGTCCCGGGTAGGGTTAGGGTTAGGGTTGCAACAACACTCAGACATTTTCTAATGCATCTGCCATGCTTTAGGATGTATTTGCAGTGCAGGAAAGGTGTTGTTTTGTTGTTTCCTCGAAAAGCAAATTTTGACCAATTTTCACGTTTTTGCTAAGCCGAGCGGTTGTCAAAAATGACGGAAAATCAAAATTCTGAAAACACACTTTCTACGTGCTAAACTTCTTCGTTTCTATCTTTAAAACTAAAGGAAATAACAAGTTTAGCCAAACTTTACTGGTAATTCTCATGCTCACATGAAAACGAGTCAATAATTGCATATGTTATACGTCATTTCAAAAGCAGGTTGAAAAAAAGCAATGCCACAAAATTGAAACCCATTCACACTAGATGCATTGAAAATACCTGTTAACTGGTACATGACATGATTCTGACTGACTGGGAGTGTTTTGTGGACTTGTTTGAACACAGTTCTCTAAAGCAGGGATTTGGAAATTTCTTCCAAAAGTGTCCCGGGTAGGGTTAGGGTTAGGGTTGCAACAACACTCAGACATTTTCTAATGCATCTGCCATGCTTTAGGATGTATTTGCAGTGCAGGAAAGGTGTTGTTTTGTTGTTTCCCCGAAAAGCAAATTTTGACCAATTTTCACGTTTTTGCTAAGCCGCGCGGCTGTCAAAAATGACGGAAAATCCAAATTCTGAAAACACACCTTCTACGTGCTAAACTTCTTCGTTTCTATCTTTAAAACTAAAGGAAATAACAAGTTTAGCCAAACTTTACTGGTAATTCTCATGCTCACATGAAAAGTAGTCAATAATTGCATATGTTATACGTCATTTCAAAAGCTGGTTGAAAAAAAGCAATGCCACAAAATTGAAACCCATTCACACTAGATGCATTGAAAATACCTTTTAACTGGTACATGACATGATTCTGACTGACTGGGAGTGTTTTGTGGACTTGTTTGAACACAGTTCTCTAAAGCAGGGATTTGGAAATTTCTTCCAAAAGTGTCCCGGGTAGGGTTAGGGTTAGGGTTGCAACAACACTCAGACATTTTCTAATGCATCTGCCATGCTTTAGGATGTATTTGCAGTGCAGGAAAGGTGTTGTTTTGTTGTTTCCTCGAAAAGCAAATTTTGACCAATTTTCACGTTTTTGCTAAGCCGCGCGGCTGTCAAAAATGACGGAAAATCCAAATTCTGAAAACACACTTTCTACGTGCTAAACTTCTTCGTTTCTATCTTTAAAATGAAAGGAAATAACAAGTTTAGCCAAACTTTACTGGTAATTGTCATGCTCACATGAAAAGTAGTCAATAATTGCATATGTTATACGTCATTTCAAAAGCAGGTTGAAAAAAAGCGATGCCACAAAATTGAAACCCATTCACACTAGATGCATTGAAAATACCTGTTAACTGGTACATGACATGATTCTGACTGACTGGGAGTGTTTTGTGGACTTGTTTGAACACAGTTCTCTAAAGCAGGGATTTGGAAATTTCTTCCAAAAGTGTCCTGGGTAGGGTTAGGGTTAGGGTTGCAACAACACTCAGACATTTTCTAATTCATCTGCCATGCTTTAGGATGCATTTGCAGTGCAGGAAAGGTGTTGTTTTGTTGTTTCCTAGAAAAGCAAATTTCGACCAATTTTCACGTTTTTGCTAAGCCGCGCGGCTGTCAAAAATGACGGAAAATCCAAAGTCTGAAACCACACTTTCTACGTGCTAAACTTCTTCGTTTCTATCTTTAAAACTAAAGGAAATAACAAGTTTAGCCAAACTTTACTGGTAATTCTCATGCTCACATGAAAACTAGTCAATAATTGCATATGTTATACGTCATTTCAAAAGCAGGTTGAAAAAAAGCAATGCCACAAAATTGAAACCCATTCACACTAGATGCATTGAAAATACCTTTTAACTGGTACATGACATGATTCTGACTGACTGGGAGTGTTTTGTGGACTTGTTTGAACACAGTTCTCTAAAGCAGGGATTTGGAAATTTCTTCCAAAAGTGTCCTGGGTAGGGTTAGGGTTAGGGTTGCAACAACACTCAGACATTTTCTAATGCATCTGCCATGCTTTAGGATGCATTTGCAGTGCAGGAAAGGTGTTGTTTTGTTGTTTCCTCGAAAAGCAAATTTCGACCAATTTTCACGTTTCTGCTAAGCCGCGCGGCTGTCAAAAATGACGGAAAATCCAAAGTCTGAAACCACACTTTCTACGTGCTAAACTTCTTCGTTTCTATCTTTAAAACTAAAGGAAATAACAAGTTTAGCCAAACTTTACTGGTAATTGTCATGCTCACATGAAAACTAGTCAATAATTGCATATGTTATACGTCATTTCAAAAGCAGGTTGAAAAAAAGCATTGCCACAAAATTGAAACCCATTCACACTAGATGCATTGAAAATACCTGTTAACTGGTACATGACATGATTCTGACTGACTGGGAGTGTTTTGTGGACTTGTTTGAACACATTTCTCTAAAGCAGGGATTTGGAAATTTCTTCCAAAAGTGTCCCGGGTAGGGTTAGGGTTAGGGTTGCAACAACACTCAGACATTTTCTAATGCATCTGCCATGCTTTAGGATGTATTTGCAGTGCAGGAAAGGTGTTGTTTTGTTGTTTCCTCGAAAAGCAAATTTTGACCAATTTTCACGTTTTTGCTAAGCCGCGCGGCTGTCAAAAATGACGGAAAATCCAAATTCTGAAAACACACTTTCTACGTGCTAAACTTCTTCGTTTCTATCTTTAAAATGAAAGGAAATAACAAGTTTAGCCAAACTTTACTGGTAATTGTCATGCTCACATGAAAAGTAGTCAATAATTGCATATGTTATACGTCATTTCAAAAGCAGGTTGAAAAAAAGCGATGCCACAAAATTGAAACCCATTCACACTAGATGCATTGAAAATACCTGTTAACTGGTACATGACATGATTCTGACTGACTGGGAGTGTTTTGTGGACTTGTTTGAACACAGTTCTCTAAAGCAGGGATTTGGAAATTTCTTCCAAAAGTGTCCTGGGTAGGGTTAGGGTTAGGGTTGCAACAACACTCAGACATTTTCTAATTCATCTGCCATGCTTTAGGATGCATTTGCAGTGCAGGAAAGGTGTTGTTTTGTTGTTTCCTAGAAAAGCAAATTTCGACCAATTTTCACGTTTTTGCTAAGCCGCGCGGCTGTCAAAAATGACGGAAAATCCAAAGTCTGAAACCACACTTTCTACGTGCTAAACTTCTTCGTTTCTATCTTTAAAACTAAAGGAAATAACAAGTTTAGCCAAACTTTACTGGTAATTCTCATGCTCACATGAAAACTAGTCAATAATTGCATATGTTATACGTCATTTCAAAAGCAGGTTGAAAAAAAGCAATGCCACAAAATTGAAACCCATTCACACTAGATGCATTGAAAATACCTTTTAACTGGTACATGACATGATTCTGACTGACTGGGAGTGTTTTGTGGACTTGTTTGAACACAGTTCTCTAAAGCAGGGATTTGGAAATTTCTTCCAAAAGTGTCCTGGGTAGGGTTAGGGTTAGGGTTGCAACAACACTCAGACATTTTCTAATGCATCTGCCATGCTTTAGGATGCATTTGCAGTGCAGGAAAGGTGTTGTTTTGTTGTTTCCTCGAAAAGCAAATTTCGACCAATTTTCACGTTTCTGCTAAGCCGCGCGGCTGTCAAAAATGACGGAAAATCCAAAGTCTGAAACCACACTTTCTACGTGCTAAACTTCTTCGTTTCTATCTTTAAAACTAAAGGAAATAACAAGTTTAGCCAAACTTTACTGGTAATTGTCATGCTCACATGAAAACTAGTCAATAATTGCATATGTTATACGTCATTTCAAAAGCAGGTTGAAAAAAAGCATTGCCACAAAATTGAAACCCATTCACACTAGATGCATTGAAAATACCTGTTAACTGGTACATGACATGATTCTGACTGACTGGGAGTGTTTTGTGGACTTGTTTGAACACATTTCTCTAAAGCAGGGATTTGGAAATTTCTTCCAAAAGTGTCCCGGGTAGGGTTAGGGTTAGGGTTGCAACAACACTCAGACATTTTCTAATGCATCTGCCATGCTTTAGGATGTATTTGCAGTGCAGGAAAGGTGTTGTTTTGTTGTTTCCTCGAAAAGCAAATTTTGACCAATTTTCACGTTTTTGCTAAGCCGCGCGGCTGTCAAAAATGACGGAAAATCCAAATTCTGAAAACACACTTTCTACGTGCTAAACTTCTTCGTTTCTATCTTTAAAATGAAAGGAAATAACAAGTTTAGCCAAACTTTACTGGTAATTGTCATGCTCACATGAAAACTAGTCAATAATTGCATATGTTATACGTCATTTCAAAAGCAGGTTGAAAAAAAGCGATGCCACAAAATTGAAACCCATTCACACTAGATGCATTGAAAATACCTGTTAACTGGTACATGACATGATTCTGACTGACTGGGAGTGTTTTGTGGACTTGTTTGAACACAGTTCTCTAAAGCAGGGATTTGGAAATTTCTTCCAAAAGTGTCCTGGGTAGGGTTAGGGTTAGGGTTGCAACAACACTCAGACATTTTCTAATGCATCTGCCATGCTTTAGGATGCATTTGCAGTGCAGGAAAGGTGTTGTTTTGTTGTTTCCTCGAAAAGCAAATTTCGACCAATTTTCACGTTTCTGCTAAGCCGCGCGGCTGTCAAAAATGACGGAAAATCCAAAGTCTGAAACCACACTTTCTACGTGCTAAACTTCTTCGTTTCTATCTTTAAAACTAAAGGAAATAACAAGTTTAGCCAAACTTTACTGGTAATTCTCATGCTCACATGAAAACTAGTCAATAATTGCATATGTTATACGTCATTTCAAAAGCAGGTTGAAAAAAAGCAATGCCACAAAATTGAAACCCATTCACACTAGATGCATTGAAAATACCTTTTAACTGGTACATGACATGATTCTGACTGACTGGGAGTGTTTTGTGGACTTGTTTGAACACAGTTCTCTAAAGCAGGGATTTGGAAATTTCTTCCAAAAGTGTCCTGGGTAGGGTTAGGGTTAGGGTTGCAACAACACTCAGACATTTTCTAATTCATCTGCCATGCTTTAGGATGCATTTGCAGTGCAGGAAAGGTGTTGTTTTGTTGTTTCCTCGAAAAGCAAATTTCGACCAATTTTCACGTTTCTGCTAAGCCGCGCGGCTGTCAAAAATGACGGAAAATCCAAAGTCTGAAACCACACTTTCTACGTGCTAAACTTCTTCGTTTCTATCTTTAAAACTAAAGGAAATAACAAGTTTAGCCAAACTTTACTGGTAATTCTCATGCTCACATGAAAACTAGTCAATAATTGCATATGTTATACGTCATTTCAAAAGCAGGTTGAAAAAAAGCAATGCCACAAAATTGAAACCCATTCACACTAGATGCATTGAAAATACCTTTTAACTGGTACATGACATGATTCTGACTGACTGGGAGTGTTTTGTGGACTTGTTTGAACACAGTTCTCTAAAGCAGGGATTTGGAAATTTCTTCCAAAAGTGTCCTGGGTAGGGTTAGGGTTAGGGTTGCAACAACACTCAGACATTTTCTAATGCATCTGCCATGCTTTAGGATGTATTTGCAGTGCAGGAAAGGTGTTGTTTTGTTGTTTCCTCGAAAAGCAAATTTTGACCAATTTTCACGTTTTTGCTAAGCCGCGCGGCTGTCAAAAATGACGGAAAATCCAAATTCTGAAAACACACTTTCTACGTGCTAAACTTCTTCGTTTCTATCTTTAAAACTAAAGGAAATAACAAGTTTAGCCAAACTTTACTGGTAATTGTCATGCTCACATGAAAACTAGTCAATAATTGCATATGTTATACGTCATTTCAAAAGCAGGTTGAAAAAAAGCAATGCCACAAAATTGAAACCCATTCACACTAGATGCATTGAAAATACCTGTTAACTGGTACATGACATGATTCTGACTGACTGGGAGTGTTTTGTGGACTTGTTTGAACACAGTTCTCTAAAGCAGGGATTTGGAAATTTCTTCCAAAAGTGTCCTGGGTAGGGTTAGGGTTAGTGTTGCAACAACACTCAGACATTTTCTAATGCATCTGCCATGCTTTAGGATGCATTTGCAGTGCAGGAAAGGTGTTGTTTTGTTGTTTCCTAGAAAAGCAAATTTCGACCAATTTTCACGTTTTTGCTAAGCCGCGCGGCTGTCAAAAATGACGGAAAATCCAAAGTCTGAAACCACACTTTCTACGTGCTAAACTTCTTCGTTTCTATCTTTAAAACTAAAGGAAATAACAAGTTTAGCCAAACTTTACTGGTAATTGTCATGCTCACATGAAAACTAGTCAATAATTGCATATGTTATACGTCATTTCAAAAGCAGGTTGAAAAAAAGCATTGCCACAAAATTGAAACCCATTCACACTAGATGCATTGAAAATACCTGTTAACTGGTACATGACATGATTCTGACTGACTGGGAGTCTTTTGTGGACTTGTTTGAACACATTTCTCTAAAGCAGGGATTTGGAAATTTCTTCCAAAAGTGTCCCGGGTAGGGTTAGGGTTAGGGTTGCAACAACACTCAGACATTTTCTAATGCATCTGCCATGCTTTAGGATGTATTTGCAGTGCAGGAAAGGTGTTGTTTTGTTGTTTCCTCGAAAAGCAAATTTTGACCAATTTTCACGTTTTTGCTAAGCCGCGCGGCTGTCAAAAATGACGGAAAATCCAAATTCTGAAAACACACTTTCTACGTGCTAAACTTCTTCGTTTCTATCTTTAAAACTAAAGGAAATAACAAGTTTAGCCAAACTTTACTGGTAATTGTCATGCTCACATGAAAACGAGTCAATAATTGCATATGTTATACGTCATTTCAAAAGAAGGTTGAAAAAAAGCGATGCCACAAAATTGAAACCCATTCACACTAGATGCATTGAAAATACCTTTTAACTGGTACATGACATGATTCTGACTGACTAGGAGTGTTTTGTGGACTTGTTTGAACACAGTTCTCTAAAGCAGGGATTTGGAAATTTCTTCCAAAAGTGTCCCGGGTACGGTTAGGGTTAGGGTTGCAACAACACTCAGACATTTTCTAATGCATCTGCCATGCTTTAGGATGTATTTGCAGTGCAGGAAAGGTGTTGTTTTGTTGTTTCCTCGAAAAGCAAATTTTGACCAATTTTCACGTTTTTGCTAAGCCGCGCGGCTGTCAAAAATAACGGAAAATCCAAATTCTGAAAACACACTTTCTACGTGCTAAACTTCTTCGTTTCTATCTTTAAAACTAAAGGAAATAACAAGTTTAGCCAAACTTTACTAGTAATTGTCATGCTCACATGAAAACTAGTCAATAATTGCATATGTTATACGTCATTTCAAAAGCAGGTTGAAAAAAAGCATTGCCACAAAATTGAAACCCATTCACACTAGATGCATTGAAAATACCTGTTAACTGGTACATGACATGATTCTGACTGACTGGGAGTGTTTTGTGGACTTGTTTGAACACATATCTCTAAAGCAGGGATTTGGAAATTTCTTCCAAAAGTGTCCCGGGTAGGGTTAGGGTTAGGGTTGCAACAACACTCAGACATTTTCTAATGCATCTGCCATGCTTTAGGATGTATTTGCAGTGCAGGAAAGGTGTTGTTTTGTTGTTTCCTCGAAAAGCAAATTTTGACCAATTTTCACGTTTTTGCTAAGCCGCGTGGCTGTCAAAAATGACGGAAAATCCAAATTCTGAAAACACACTTTCTACGTGCTAAACTTCTTCGTTTCTATCTTTAAAACTAAAGGAAATAACAAGTTTAGCCAAACTTTACTGGTAATTGTCATGCTCACATGAAAACTAGTCAATAATTGCATATGTTATACGTCATTTCAAAAGCAGGTTGAAAAAAAGCAATGCCACAAAATTGAAACCCATTCACACTAGATGCATTGAAAATACCTTTTAACTGGTACATGACATGATTCTGACTGACTGGGAGTGTTTTGTGGACTTGTTTGAACACAGTTCTCTAAAGCAGGGATTTGGAAATTTCTTCCAAAAGTGTCCTGGGTAGGGTTAGGGTTAGGGTTGCAACAACACTCAGACATTTTCTAATGCATCTGCCATGCTTTAGGATGTATTTGCAGTGCAGGAAAGGTGTTGTTTTGTTGTTTCCTCGAAAAGCAAATTTTGACCAATTTTCACGTTTTTGCTAAGCCGCGCGGCTGTCAAAAATGACGGAAAATCCAAATTCTGAAAACACACTTTCTACGTGCTAAACTTCTTCGTTTCTATCTTTAAAACTAAAGGAAATAACAAGTTTAGCCAAACTTTACTGGTAATTGTCATGCTCACATGAAAACTAGTCAATAATTGCATATGTTATACGTCATTTCAAAAGCAGGTTGAAAAAAAGCATTGCCACAAAATTGAAACCCATTCACACTAGATGCATTGAAAATACCTGTTAACTGGTACATGACATGATTCTGACTGACTGGGAGTGTTTTGTGGACTTGTTTGAACACAGTTCTTTAAAGCAGGGATTTGGAAATTTCTTCCAAAAGTGTCCTGGGTACGGTTAGGGTTAGGGTTGCAACAACACTCAGACATTTTCTAATGCATCTGCCATGCTTTAGGATGCATTTGCAGTGCAGGAAAGGTGATGTTTTGTTGTTTCCTAGAAAAGCAAATTTCGACCAATTTTCACGTTTTTGCTAAGCCGCGCGGCTGTCAAAAATGACGGAAAATCCAAAGTCTGAAACCACACTTTCTACGTGCTAAACTTCTTCGTTTCTATCTTTAAAACTAAAGGAAATAACAAGTTTAGCCAAACTTTACTGGTAATTGTCATGCTCACATGAAAACTAGTCAATAATTGCATATGTTATACGTCATTTCAAAAGCAGGTTGAAAAAAAGCATTGCCACAAAATTGAAACCCATTCACACTAGATGCATTGAAAATACCTTTTAACTGGTACATGACATGATTCTGACTGACTGGGAGTGTTTTGTGGACTTGTTTGAACACAGTTCTCTAAAGCAGGGATTTGGAAATTTCTTCCAAAAGTGTCCTGGGTAGGGTTAGGGTTAGGGTTGCAACAACACTCAGACATTTTCTAATGCATCTGCCATGCTTTAGGATGTATTTGCAGTGCAGGAAAGGTGTTGTTTTGTTGTTTCCTCGAAAAGCAAATTTTGACCAATTTTCACGTTTTTGCTAAGCCGCGCGGCTGTCAAAAATGACGGAAAATCCAAATTCTGAAAACACACTTTCTACGTGCTAAACTTCTTCGTTTCTATCTTTAAAACTAAAGGAAATAACAAGTTTAGCCAAACTTTACTGGTAATTGTCATGCTCACATGAAAACTAGTCAATAATTGCATATGTTATACGTCATTTCAAAAGCAGGTTGAAAAAAAGCATTGCCACAAAATTGAAACCCATTCACACTAGATGCATTGAAAATACCTGTTAACTGGTACATGACATGATTCTGACTGACTGGGAGTGTTTTGTGGACTTGTTTGAACACAGTTCTTTAAAGCAGGGATTTGGAAATTTCTTCCAAAAGTGTCCTGGGTACGGTTAGGGTTAGGGTTGCAACAACACTCAGACATTTTCTAATGCATCTGCCATGCTTTAGGATGCATTTGCAGTGCAGGAAAGGTGATGTTTTGTTGTTTCCTAGAAAAGCAAATTTCGACCAATTTTCACGTTTTTGCTAAGCCGCGCGGCTGTCAAAAATGACGGAAAATCCAAAGTCTGAAACCACACTTTCTACGTGCTAAACTTCTTCGTTTCTATCTTTAAAACTAAAGGAAATAACAAGTTTAGCCAAACTTTACTGGTAATTGTCATGCTCACATGAAAACTAGTCAATAATTGCATATGTTATACGTCATTTCAAAAGCAGGTTGAAAAAAAGCATTGCCACAAAATTGAAACCCATTCACACTAGATGCATTGAAAATACCTGTTAACTGGTACATGACATGATTCTGACTGACTGGGAGTGTTTTGTGGACTTGTTTGAACACATTTCTCTAAAGCAGGGATTTGGAAATTTCTTCCAAAAGTGTCCCGGGTAGGGTTAGGGTTAGGGTTGCAACAACACTCAGACATTTTCTAATGCATCTGCCATGCTTTAGGATGTATTTGCAGTGCAGGAAAGGTGTTGTTTTGTTGTTTCCTCGAAAAGCAAATTTTGACCAATTTTCACGTTTTTGCTAAGCCGCGCGGCTGTCAAAAATGACGGAAAATCCAAATTCTGAAAACACACTTTCTACGTGCTAAACTTCTTCGTTTCTATCTTTAAAACTAAAGGAAATAACAAGTTTAGCCAAACTTTACTGGTAATTCTCATGCTCACATGAAAACTAGTCAATAATTGCATATGTTATACGTCATTTCAAAAGCAGGTTGAAAAAAAGCATTGCCACAAAATTGAAACCCATTCACACTAGATGCATTGAAAATACCTGTTAACTGGTACATGACATGATTCTGACTGACTGGGAGTGTTTTGTGGACTTGTTTGAACACAGTTCTCTAAAGCAGGGATTTGGAAATTTCTTCCAAATGTGTCCCGGGTAGGGTTAGGGTTAGGGTTGCAACAACACTCAGACATTTTCTAATGCATCTGCCATGCTTTAGGATGTATTTGCAGTGCAGGAAAGGTGTTGTTTTGTTGTTTCCTCGAAAAGCAAATTTTGACCAATTTTCACGTTTTTGCTAAGCCGCGCGGCTGTCAAAAATGACGGAAAATCCAAATTCTGAAAACACACTTTCTACGTGCTAAACTTCTTCGTTTCTATCTTTAAAACTAAAGGAAATAACAAGTTTAGCCAAACTTTACTGGTAATTGTCATGCTCACATGAAAACTAGTCAATAATTGCATATGTTATACGTCATTTCAAAAGCAGGTTGAAAAAAAGCATTGCCACAAAATTGAAACCCATTCACACTAGATGCATTGAAAATACCTGTTAACTGGTACATGACATGATTCTGACTGACTGGGAGTGTTTTGTGGACTTGTTTGAACACAGTTCTTTAAAGCAGGGATTTGGAAATTTCTTCCAAAAGTGTCCTGGGTACGGTTAGGGTTAGGGTTGCAACAACACTCAGACATTTTCTAATGCATCTGCCATGCTTTAGGATGCATTTGCAGTGCAGGAAAGGTGTTGTTTTGTTGTTTCCTAGAAAAGCAAATTTCGACCAATTTTCACGTTTTTGCTAAGCCGCGCGGCTGTCAAAAATGACGGAAAATCCAAAGTCTGAACCCACACTTTCTACGTGCTAAACTTCTTCGTTTCTATCTTTAAAACTAAAGGAAATAACAAGTTTAGCCAAACTTTACTGGTAATTGTCATGCTCACATGAAAACTAGTCAATAATTGCATATGTTATACGTCATTTCAAAAGCAGGTTGAAAAAAAGCATTGCCACAAAATTGAAACCCATTCACACTAGATGCATTGAAAATACCTGTTAACTGGTACATGACATGATTCTGACTGACTGGGAGTGTTTTGTGGACTTGTTTGAACACATTTCTCTAAAGCAGGGATTTGGAAATTTCTTCCAAAAGTGTCCCGGGTAGGGTTAGGGTTAGGGTTGCAACAACAGACATTTTCTAATGCATCTGCCATGCTTTAGGATGTATTTGCAGTGCAGGAAAGGTGTTGTTTTGTTGTTTCCTCGAAAAGCAAATTTCGACCAATTTTCACGTTTTTGCTAAGCCGCGCGGCTGTCAAAAATGACGGAAAATCCAAAGTCTGAAACCACACTTTCTACGTGCTAAACTTCTTCGTTTCTATCTTTAAAACTAAAGGAAATAACAAGTTTAGCCAAACTTTACTGGTAATTGTCATGCTCACATGAAAACTAGTCAATAATTGCATATGTTATACGTCATTTCAAAAGCAGGTTGAAAAAAAGCATTGCCACAAAATTGAAACCCATTCACACTAGATGCATTGAAAACACCTGTTAACTGGTACATGACATGATTCTGACTGACTGGGAGTGTTTTGTGGACTTGTTTGAACACAGTTCTCTAAAGCAGGGATTTGGAAATTTCTTCCAAAAGTGTCCCGGGTAGGGTTAGGGTTAGGGTTGCAACAACACTCAGACATTTTCTAATGCATCTGCCATGCTTTAGGATGTATTTGCAGTGCAGGAAAGGTGTTGTTTTGTTGTTTCCCCGAAAAGCAAATTTTGACCAATTTTCACATTTTTGCTAAGCCGTGCGGCTGTTAAAAATGACGGAAAATCCAAATTCTGAAAACACACCTTCTACGTGCTAAACTTCTTCGTTTCTATCTTTAAAACTAAAGGAAATAACAAGTTTAGCCAAACTTTACTGGTAATTGTCATGCTCACATGAAAACTAGTCAATAATTGCATATGTTATACGTCATTTCAAAAGCAGGTTGAAAAAAAGCATTGCCACAAAATTGAAACCCATTCACACTAGATGCATTGAAAATACCTGTTAACTGGTACATGACATGATTCTGACTGACTGGGAGTGTTTTGTGGACTTGTTTGAACACAGTTCTTTAAAGCAGGGATTTGGAAATTTCTTCCAAAAGTGTCCTGGGTACGGTTAGGGTTAGGGTTGCAACAACACTCAGACATTTTCTAATGCATCTGCCATGCTTTAGGATGTATTTGCAGTGCAGGAAAGGTGTTGTTTTGTTGTTTCCTCGAAAAGCAAATTTCGACCAATTTTCACGTTTTTGCTAAGCCGCGCGGCTGTCAAAAATGACGGAAAATCCAAAGTCTGAAACCACACTTTCTACGTGCTAAACTTCTTCGTTTCTATCTTTAAAACTAAAGGAAATAACAAGTTTAGCCAAACTTTACTGGTAATTGTCATGCTCACATGAAAACTAGTCAATAATTGCATGTTATACGTCATTTCAAAAGCAGGTTGAAAAAAAGCATTGCCACAAAATTGAAACCCATTCACACTAGATGCATTGAAAATACCTGTTAACTGGTACATGACATGATTCTGACTGACTGGGAGTGTTTTGTGGACTTGTTTGAACACATTTCTCTAAAGCAGGGATTTGGAAATTTCTTCCAAAAGTGTCCCGGGTAGGGTTAGGGTTAGGGTTGCAACAACACTCAGACATTTTCTAATGCATCTGCCATGCTTTAGGATGTATTTGCAGTGCAGGAAAGGTGTTGTTTTGTTGTTTCCTCGAAAAGCAAATTTCGACCAATTTTCACGTTTTTGCTAAGCCGCGCGGCTGTCAAAAATGACGGAAAATCCAAAGTCTGAACCCACACTTTCTACGTGCTAAACTTCTTCGTTTCTATCTTTAAAACTAAAGGAAATAACAAGTTTAGCCAAACTTTACTGGTAATTGTCATGCTCACATGAAAACTAGTCAATAATTGCATATGTTATACGTCATTTCAAAAGAAGGTTGAAAAAAAGCTTTGCCACAAAATTGAAACCCGTTCACACTAGATGCATTGAAAATACCTTTTAACTGGTACATGACATGATTCTGACTGACTGGGAGTGTTTTGTGGACTTGTTTGAACACAGTTCTCTAAAGCAGGGATTTGGAAATTTCTTCCAAAAGTGTCCCGGGTAGCGTTAGGGTTAGGGTTGCAACAACACTCAGACATTTTCTAATGCATCTGCCATGCTTTAGGATGTATTTGCAGTGCAGGAAAGGTGTTGTTTTGTTGTTTCCCCGAAAAGCAAATTTTGACCAATTTTCACATTTTTGCTAAGCCGCGCGGCTGTTAAAAATGACGGAAAATCCAAATTCTGAAAACACACCTTCTACGTGCTAAACTTCTTCGTTTCTATCTTTAAAACTAAAGGAAATAACAAGTTTAGCCAAACTTTACTGGTAATTGTCATGCTCACATGAAAACTAGTCAATAATTGCATATGTTATACGTCATTTCAAAAGCAGGTTGAAAAAAAGCATTGCCACAAAATTGAAACCCATTCACACTAGATGCATTGAAAATACCTGTTAACTGGTACATGACATGATTCTGACTGACTGGGAGTGTTTTGTGGACTTGTTTGAACACATTTCTCTAAAGCAGGGATTTGGAAATTTCTTCCAAAAGTGTCCCGGGTAGGGTTAGGGTTAGGGTTGCAACAACAGACATTTTCTAATGCATCTGCCATGCTTTAGGATGTATTTGCAGTGCAGGAAAGGTGTTGTTTTGTTGTTTCCTCGAAAAGCAAATTTCGACCAATTTTCACGTTTTTGCTAAGCCGCGCGGCTATCAAAAATGACGGAAAATCCAAAGTCTGAAACCACACTTTCTACGTGCTAAACTTCTTCGTTTCTATCTTTAAAACTAAAGGAAATAACAAGTTTAGCCAAACTTTACTGGTAATTGTCATGCTCACATGAAAACTAGTCAATAATTGCATATGTTATACGTCATTTCAAAAGCAGGTTGAAAAAAAGCATTGCCACAAAATTGAAACCCATTCACACTAGATGCATTGAAAACACCTGTTAACTGGTACATGACATGATTCTGACTGACTGGGAGTGTTTTGTGGACTTGTTTGAACACAGTTCTCTAAAGCAGGGATTTGGAAATTTCTTCCAAAAGTGTCCCGGGTAGGGTTAGGGTTAGGGTTGCAACAACACTCAGACATTTTCTAATGCATCTGCCATGCTTTAGGATGTATTTGCAGTGCAGGAAAGGTGTTGTTTTGTTGTTTCCCCGAAAAGCAAATTTTGACCAATTTTCACATTTTTGCTAAGCCGCGCGGCTGTTAAAAATGACGGAAAATCCAAATTCTGAAAACACACCTTCTACGTGCTAAACTTCTTCGTTTCTATCTTTAAAACTAAAGGAAATAACAAGTTTAGCCAAACTTTACTGGTAATTGTCATGCTCACATGAAAACTAGTCAATAATTGCATATGTTATACGTCATTTCAAAAGCAGGTTGAAAAAAAGCATTGCCACAAAATTGAAACCCATTCACACTAGATGCATTGAAAATACCTGTTAACTGGTACATGACATGATTCTGACTGACTGGGAGTGTTTTGTGGACTTGTTTGAACACAGTTCTTTAAAGCAGGGATTTGGAAATTTCTTCCAAAAGTGTCCTGGGTAGGGTTAGGGTTAGGGTTGCAACAACACTCAGACATTTTCTAATGCATCTGCCATGCTTTAGGATGTATTTGCAGTGCAGGAAAGGTGTTGTTTTGTTGTTTCCTCGAAAAGCAAATTTCGACCAATTTTCACGTTTTTGCTAAGCCGAGCGGTTGTCAAAAATGACGGAAAATCCAAATTCTGAAAAAACACTTTCTACGTGCTAAACTTCTTCGTTTCTATCTTTAAAACTAAAGGAAATAACAAGTTTAGCCAAACTTTACTGGTAATTGTCATGCTCACATGAAAACGAATCAATAATTGCATATGTTATACGTCATTTCAAAAGAAGGTTGAAAAAAAGCATTGCCACAAAATTGAAACCCATTCACACTAGATGCATTGAAAATACCTTTTAACTGGTACATGACATGATTCTGACTGACTGGGAGTGTTTTGTGGACTTGTTTGAACACAGTTCTCTAAAGCAGGGATTTGGAAATTTCTTCCAAAAGTGTCCCGGGTAGCGTTAGGGTTAGGGTTGCAACAACACTCAGACATTTTCTAATGCATCTGCCATGCTTTAGGATGTATTTGCAGTGCAGGAAAGGTGTTGTTTTGTTGTTTCCCCGAAAAGCAAATTTTGACCAATTTTCACATTTTTGCTAAGCCGCGCGGCTGTTAAAAATGACGGAAAATCCAAATTCTGAAAACACACCTTCTACGTGCTAAACTTCTTCGTTTCTATCTTTAAAACTAAAGGAAATAACAAGTTTAGCCAAACTTTACTGGTAATTGTCATGCTCACATGAAAACTAGTCAATAATTGCATATGTTATACGTCATTTCAAAAGCAGGTTGAAAAAAAGCATTGCCACAAAATTGAAACCCATTCACACTAGATGCATTGAAAATACCTGTTAACTGGTACATGACATGATTCTGACTGACTGGGAGTGTTTTGTGGACTTGTTTGAACACAGTTCTTTAAAGCAGGGATTTGGAAATTTCTTCCAAAAGTGTCCTGGGTAGGGTTAGGGTTAGGGTTGCAACAACACTCAGACATTTTCTAATGCATCTGCCATGCTTTAGGATGTATTTGCAGTGCAGGAAAGGTGTTGTTTTGTTGTTTCCTCGAAAAGCAAATTTCGACCAATTTTCACGTTTTTGCTAAGCCGAGCGGTTGTCAAAAATGACGGAAAATCCAAATTCTGAAAAAACACTTTCTACGTGCTAAACTTCTTCGTTTCTATCTTTAAAACTAAAGGAAATAACAAGTTTAGCCAAACTTTACTGGTAATTGTCATGCTCACATGAAAACGAATCAATAATTGCATATGTTATACGTCATTTCAAAAGAAGGTTGAAAAAAAGCATTGCCACAAAATTGAAACCCATTCACACTAGATGCATTGAAAATACCTTTTAACTGGTACATGACATGATTCTGACTGACTGGGAGTGTTTTGTGGACTTGTTTGAACACAGTTCTCTAAAGCAGGGATTTGGAAATTTCTTCCAAAAGTGTCCCGGGTAGCGTTAGGGTTAGGGTTGCAACAACACTCAGACATTTTCTAATGCATCTGCCATGCTTTAGGATGTATTTGCAGTGCAGGAAAGGTGTTGTTTTGTTGTTTCCTCGAAAAGCAAATTTCGACCAATTTTCACGTTTTTGCTAAGCCGCGCGGCTGTCAAAAATGACGGAAAATCCAAAGTCTGAAACCACACTTTCTACGTGCTAAACTTCTTCGTTTCTATCTTTAAAACTAAAGGAAATAACAAGTTTAGCCAAACTTTACTGGTAATTGTCATGCTCACATGAAAACTAGTCAATAATTGCATATGTTATACGTCATTTCAAAAGCAAGTTGAAAAAAAGCAATGCCACAAAATTGAAACCCATTCACACTAGATGCATTGAAAATACCTGTTAACTGGTACATGACATGATTCTGACTGACTGGGAGTGTTTTGTGGACTTGTTTGAACACATTTCTCTAAAGCAGGGATTTGGAAATTTCTTCCAAAAGTGTCCCGGGTAGGGTTGGGTTAAGGTTGCAACAACAGACATTTTCTAATGCATCTGCCATGCTTTAGGATGTATTTGCAGTGCAGGAAAGGTGTTGTTTTGTTGTTTCCTCGAAAAGCAAATTTCGACCAATTTTCACGTTTTTGCTAAGCCGCGCGGCTGTCAAAAATGACGGAAAATCCAAAGTCTGAAACCACACTTTCTACGTGCTAAACTTCTTCGTTTCTATCTTTAAAACTAAAGGAAATAACAAGTTTAGCCAAACTTTACTGGTAATTGTCATGCTCACATGAAAACTAGTCAATAATTGCATATGTTATACGTCATTTCAAAAGCAAGTTGAAAAAAAGCATTGCCACAAAATTGAAACCCATTCACACTAGATGCATTGAAAATACCTGTTAACTGGTACATGACATGATTCTGACTGACTGGGAGTGTTTTGTGGACTTGTTTGAACACATTTCTCTAAAGCAGGGATTTGGAAATTTCTTCCAAAAGTGTCCCGGGTAGGGTTAGGGTTAGGGTTGCAACAACACTCAGACATTTTCTAATGCATCTGCCATGCTTTAGGATGTATTTGCAGTGCAGGAAAGGTGTTGTTTTGTTGTTTCCTCGAAAAGCAAATTTTGACCAATTTTCACGTTTTTGCTAAGCCGCGCGGCTGTCAAAAATGACGGAAAATCCAAATTCTGAAAACACACTTTCTACGTGCTAAACTTCTTCGTTTCTATCTTTAAAACTAAAGGAAATAACAAGTTTAGCCAAACTTTACTGGTAATTGTCATGCTCACATGAAAACGAGTCAATAATTGCATATGTTATACGTCATTTCAAAAGCAGGTTGAAAAAAGCAATGCCACAAAATTGAAACCCATTCACACTAGATGCATTGAAAATACCTGTTAACTGGTACATGACATGATTCTGACTGACTGGGAGTGTTTTGTGGACTTGTTTGAACACAGTTCTCTAAATCAGGGATTTGGAAATTTCTTCCAAAAGTGTCCCGGGTAGGGTTAGGGTTAGGGTTGCAACAACACTCAGACATTTTCTAATGCATCTGCCATGCTTTAGGATGTATTTGCAGTGCAGGAAAGGTGTTGTTTTGTTGTTTCCTCGAAAAGCAAATTTCGACCAATTTTCACGTTTTTGTTAAGCCGCGCGGCTGTCAAAAATGACGGAAAATCCAAATTCTGAAAAAACACTTTCTACGTGCTAAACTTCTTCGTTTCTATCTTTAAAACTAAAGGAAATAACAAGTTTAGCCAAACTTTACTGGTAATTGTCATGCTCACATGAAAACGAATCAATAATTGCATATGTTATAAGTCATTTCAAAAGAAGGTTGAAAAAAAGCATTGCCACAAAATTGAAACCCATTCACACTAGATGCATTGAAAATACCTTTTAACTGGTACATGACATGATTCTGACTGACTGGGAGTGTTTTGTGGACTTGTTTGAACACAGTTCTCTAAAGCAGGGATTTGGAAATTTCTTCCAAAAGTGTCCCGGGTAGCGTTAGGGTTAGGGTTGCAACAACACTCAGACATTTTCTAATGCATCTGCCATGCTTTAGGATGTATTTGCAGTGCAGGAAAGGTGTTGTTTTGTTGTTTCCTCGAAAAGCAAATTTCGACCAATTTTCACGTTTTTGCTAAGCCGCGCGGCTGTCAAAAATGACGGAAAATCCAAAGTCTGAAACCACACTTTCTACGTGCTAAACTTCTTCGTTTCTATCTTTAAAACTAAAGGAAATAACAAGTTTAGCCAAACTTTACTGGTAATTGTCATGCTCACATGAAAACTAGTCAATAATTGCATATGTTATACGTCATTTCAAAAGCAGGTTGAAAAAAAGCATTGCCACAAAATTGAAACCCATTCACACTAGATGCATTGAAAATACCTGTTAACTGGTACATGACATGATTCTGACTGACTGGGAGTGTCTTGTGGACTTGTTTGAACACAGTTCTCTAAAGCAGGGATTTGGAAATTTCTTCCAAAAGTGTCCCGGGTAGGGTTAGGGTTAGGGTTGCAACAACACACAGATATTTTCTAATGCATCTGCCATGCTTTAGGATGTATTTGCAGTGCAGGAAAGGTGTTGTTTTGTTGTTTCCTCGAAAAGCAAATTTCGACCAATTTTCACGTTTTTGCTAAGCCGCGCGGCTGTCAAAAATGACGGAAAATCCAAATTCTGAAAACACACTTTCTACGTGCTAAACTTCTTCGTTTCTATCTTTAAAACTAAAGGAAATAACAAGTTTAGCCAAACTTTACTGGTAATTGTCATGCTCACATGAAAACTAGTCAATAATTGCATATGTTATACGTCATTTCAAAACCAGGTTGAAAAAAAACATTGCCACAAAATTGAAACCCATTCACACTAAATGCATTGAAAATACCTGTTAACTGGTACATGACATGATTCTGACTGACTGGGAGTGTTTTGTGGACTTGTTTGAACACAGTTCTCTAAAGCAGGGATTTGGAAATTTCTTCCAAAAGTGTCCCGGGTAGGGTTAGGGTTAGGGTTGCAACAACACTCAGACATTTTCTAATGCATCTGCTATGCTTTAGGATGTATTTGCAGTGCAGGAAAGGTGTTGTTTTGTTGTTTCCCCGAAAAGCAAATTTTGACCAATTTTCACGTTTTTGCTAAGCCGCGCGGCTGTTAAAAATGACGGAAAATCCAAATTCTGAAAACACACCTTCTACGTGCTAAACTTCTTCGTTTCTATCTTTAAAACTAAAGGAAATAACAAGTTTAGCCAAACTTTACTGGTAATTCTCATGCTCACATGAAAAGTAGTCAATAATTGCATATGTTATACGTCATTTCAAAAGCAGGTTGAAAAAAAGCGATGCCACAAAATTGAAACCCATTCACACTAGATGCATTGAAAATACCTTTTAACTGGTACATGACATGATTCTGACTGACTGGGAGTGTTTTGTGGACTTGTTTGAACACAGTTCTCTAAAGCAGGGATTTGGAAATTTCTTCCAAAAGTGTCCCGGGTAGGGTTAGGGTTAGGGTTGCAACAACACTCAGACATTTTCTAATGCATCTGCCATGCTTTAGGATGTATTTGCAGTGCAGGAAAGGTGTTGTTTTGTTGTTTCCTCGAAAAGCAAATTTCGACCAATTTTCACGTTTTTGCTAAGCCGCGCGGCTGTCAAAAATGACGGAAAATCCAAAGTCTGAAACCACACTTTCTACGTGCTAAACTTCTTCGTTTCTATCTTTAAAACTAAAGGAAATAACAAGTTTAGCCAAACTTTACTGGTAATTGTCACGCTCACATGAAAACTAGTCAATAATTGCATATGTTATACGTCATTTCAAAAGCAGGTTGAAAAAAAGCAATGCCACAAAATTGAAACCCATTCACACTAGATGCATTGAAAATACCTGTTAACTGGTACATGACATGATTCTGACTGACTGGGAGTGTTTTGTGGACTTGTTTGAACACAGTTCTCTAAAGCAGGGATTTGGAAATTTCTTCCAAAAGTGTCCTGGGTAGGGTTAGGGTTAGGGTTGCAACAACACTCAGACATTTTCTAATGCATCTGCCATGCTTTAGGATGCATTTGCAGTGCAGGAAAGGTGTTGTTTTGTTGTTTCCTAGAAAAGCAAATTTCGACCAATTTTCACGTTTTTGCTAAGCCGCGCGGCTGTCAAAAATGACGGAAAATCCAAATTCTGAAAACACACTTTCTACGTGCTAAACTTCTTCGTTTCTATCTTTAAAATGAAAGGAAATAACAAGTTTAGCCAAACTTTACTGGTAATTGTCATGCTCACATGAAAACGAGTCAATAATTGCATATGTTATACGTCATTTCAAAAGAAGGTTGAAAAAAAGCGATGCCACAAAATTGAAACCCATTCACACTAGATGCATTGAAAATACCTTTTAACTGGTACATGACATGATTCTGACTGACTGGGAGTGTTTTGTGGACTTGTTTGAACACAGTTCTCTAAAGCAGGGATTTGGAAATTTCTTCCAAAAGTGTCCCGGGTAGGGTTAGGGTTAGGGTTGCAACAACACTCAGACATTTTCTAATGCATCTGCCATGCTTTAGGATGTATTTGCAGTGCAGGAAAGGTGTTGTTTTGTTGTTTCCCCGAAAAGCAAATTTTGACCAATTTTCACATTTTTGCTAAGCCGCGCGGCTGTCAAAAATGACGGAAAATCCAAAGTCTGAAACCACACTTTCTACGTGCTAAACTTCTTCGTTTCTATCTTTAAAACTAAAGGAAATAACAAGTTTTGCCAAACTTTCTTGGTAATTGTCATGCTCACATGAAAACTAGTCAATAATTGCATATGTTATACGTCATTTCAAAAGCAGGTTGAAAAAAAGCATTGCCACAAAATTGAAACCCATTCACACTAGATGCATTGAAAATACCTGTTAACTGGTACATGACATGATTCTGACTGACTGGGAGTGTTTTGTGGACTTGTTTGAACACAGTTCTTTAAAGCAGGGATTTGGAAATTTCTTCCAAAAGTGTCCTGGGTACGGTTAGGGTTAGGGTTGCAACAACACTCAGACATTTTCTAATGCATCTGCCATGCTTTAGGATGCATTTGCAGTGCAGGAAAGGTGTTGTTTTGTTGTTTCCTCGAAAAGCAAATTTCGACCAATTTTCACGTTTTTGCTAAGCCGCGCGGCTGTCAAAAATGACGGAAAATCCAAAGTCTGAAACCACACTTTCTACGTGCTAAACTTCTTCGTTTCTATCTTTAAAACTAAAGGAAATAACAAGTTTAGCCAAACTTTACTGGTAATTGTCATGCTCACATGAAAACTAGTCAATAATTGCATATGTTATACGTCATTTCAAAAGCAGGTTGAAAAAAAGCATTGCCACAAAATTGAAACCCATTCACACTAGATGCATTGAAAATACCTGTTAACTGGTACATGACATGATTCTGACTGACTGGGAGTGTTTTGTGGACTTGTTTGAACACATTTCTCTAAAGCAGGGATTTGGAAATTTCTTCCAAAAGTGTCCCGGGTAGGGTTAGGGTTAGGGTTGCAACAACACTCAGACATTTTCTAATGCATCTGCCATGCTTTAGGATGTATTTGCAGTGCAGGAAAGGTGTTGTTTTGTTGTTTCCTCGAAAAGCAAATTTCGACCAATTTTCACGTTTTTGCTAAGCCGCGCGGCTGTCAAAAATGACGGAAAATCCAAAGTCTGAAACCACACTTTCTACGTGCTAAACTTCTTCGTTTCTATCTTTAAAACTAAAGGAAATAACAAGTTTAGCCAAACTTTACTGGTAATTGTCATGCTCACATGAAAACTAGTCAATAATTGCATATGTTATACGTCATTTCAAAAGCAGGTTGAAAAAAAGCATTGCCACAAAATTGAAACCCATTCACACTAGATGCATTGAAAATACCTGTTAACTGGTATATGACATGATTCTGACTGACTGGGAGTCTTTTGTGGACTTGTTTGAACACAGTTCTCTAAAGCAGGGATTTGGAAATTTCTTCCAAAAGTGTCCTGGGTAGGGTTAGGGTTAGGGTTGCAACAACACTCAGACATTTTCTAATGCATCTGCCATGGTTTAGGATGCATTTGCAGTGCAGGAAAGGTGTTGTTTTGTTGTTTCCTCGAAAAGCAAATTTTGACCAATTTTCACGTTTTTGCTAAGCCGCGCGGCTGTCAAAAATGACGGAAAATCCAAATTCTGAAACCACACTTTCTAAGTGCTAAACTTCTTCGTTTCTATCTTTAAAACTAAAGGAAATAACAAGTTTAGCCAAATTTTACTGGTAATTGTCATGCTCACATGAAAACTAGTCAATAATTGCATATGTTATACGTCATTTCAAAAGCAGGTTGAAAAAAAGCAATGCCACAAAATTGAAACCCATTCACACTAGATGCATTGAAAATACCTTTTAACTGGTACATGACATGATTCTGACTGACTGGGAGTGTTTTGTGGACTTGTTTGAACACAGTTCTCTAAAACAGGGATTTGGAAATTTCTTCCAAAAGTGTCCCGGGTAGGGTTAGGGTTAGGGTTGCAACAACACTCAGACATTTTCTAATGCATCTGCCATGCTTTAGGATGTATTTGCAGTGCAGGAAAGGTGTTGTTTTGTTGTTTCCTCGAAAAGCAAATTTTGACCAATTTTCACGTTTTTGCTAAGCCGCGCGGCTGTCAAAAATGACGGAAAATCCAAATTCTGAAAACACACTTTCTACGTGCTAAACTTCTTCGTTTCTATCTTTAAAATGAAAGGAAATAACAAGTTTAGCTAAACTTTACTGGTAATTGTCATGCTCACATGAAAACTAGTCAATAATTGCATATGTTATACGTCATTTCAAAAGCAGGTTGAAAAAAAGCAATGCCACAAAATTGAAACCCATTCACACTAGATGCATTGAAAATACCTTTTAACTGGTACATGACATGATTCTGACTGACTGGGAGTGTTTTGTGGACTTGTTTGAACACAGTTCTCTAAAGCAGGGATTTGGAAATTTCTTCCAAATGTGTCCCGGGTAGGGTTAGGGTTAGGGTTTCAACAACACTCAGACATTTTCTAATGCATCTGCCATGCTTTAGGATGTATTTGCAGTGCAGGAAAGGTGTTGTTTTGTTGTTTCCTCGAAAAGCAAATTCCGACCAATTTTCACGTTTTTGCTAAGCCGCGCGGCTGTCAAAAATGACGGAAAATCCAAATTCTGAAACCACACTTTCTATGTGCTAAACTTCTTCGTTTTTATCTTTAAAATGAAAGGAAATAACAAGTTTAGCCAAACTTTACTGGTAATTGTCATGCTCACATGAAAACTAGTCAATAATTGCATATCTTATACGTCATTTCAAAAGCAGGTTGAAAAAAAGCAATGCCACAAAATTGAAACCCATTCACACTAGATGCATTGAAATTACCTTTTAATGGTACATGACATGATTCTGACTGACTGGGAGTGTTTTGTGGACTTGTTTGAACACAGTTCTCTAAAACAGGGATTTGGAAATTTCTTCCAAAAGTGTCCTGGGTAGGGTTAGGGTTAGGGTTGCAACAACACTCAGACATTTTCTAATGCATCTGCCATGCTTTAGGATGTATTTGCAGTGCAGGAAAGGTGTTGTTTTGTTGTTTCCTCGAAAAGCAAATTCCGACCAATTTTCACGTTTTTGCTAAGCCGCGCGGCTGTCAAAAATGACGGAAAATCCAAATTCTGAAAACACACTTTCTACGTGCTAAACTTCTTCGTTTCTATCTTTAAAATGAAAGGAAATAACAAGTTTAGCCAAACTTTACTGGTAATTGTCATGCTCACATGAAAACTAGTCAATAATTGCATATCTTATACGTCATTTCAAAAGCAGGTTGAAAAAAAGCATTGCCACAAAATTGAAACCCATTCACACTAGATGCATTGAAAATACCTGTTAACTGGTACATGACATGATTCTGACTGACTGGGAGTGTTTTGTGGACTTGTTTGAACACAGTTCTCTAAAGCAGGGATTTGGAAATTTCTTCCAAAAGTGTCCCGGGTAGGGTTAGGGTTAGGGTTGCAACAACACTCAGACATTTTCTAATGCATCTGCCATGCTTTAGGATGTATTTGCAGTGCAGGAAAGGTGTTGTTTTGTTGTTTCCTCGAAAAGCAAATTTTGACCAATTTTCACGTTTTTGCTAAGCCGCACGGCTGTCAAAAATGACGGAAAATCCAAATTCTGAAATCACACTTTCTACGTGCTAAACTTCTTCGTTTCTATCTTTAAAATGAAAGGAAATAACAAGTTTAGCCAAACTTTACTGGTAATTGTCATGCTCACATGAAAACTAGTCAATAATTGCATATGTTATACGTCATTTCAAAAGCAGGTTGAAAAAAAGCATTGCCACAAAATTGAAACCCATTCACACTAGATGCATTGAAAATACCTGTTAACTGGTACATGACATGATTCTGACTGACTGGGAGTGTTTTGTGGACTTGTTTGAACACAGTTCTCTAAAGCAGGGATTTGGAAATTTCTTCCAAAAGTGTCCCGGGTAGGGTTAGGGTTAGGGTTGCAACAACACTCAGACATTTTCTAATGCATCTGCCATGCTTTAGGATGCATTTGCAGTGCAGGAAAGGTGTTGTTTTGTTGTTTCCTAGAAAAGCAAATTTCGACCAATTTTCACGTTTTTGCTAAGCCGCGCGGCTGTCAAAAATGACGGAAAATCCAAATTCTGAAAACACACTTTCTACGTGCTAAACTTCTTCGTTTCTATCTTTAAAACTAAAGGAAATAACAAGTTTAGCCAAACTTTACTGGTAATTGTCATGCTCACATGAAAACTAGTCAATAATTGCATATGTTATACGTCATTTCAAAAGCAGGTTGAAAAAAAGCATTGCCACAAAATTGAAACCCATTCACACTAGATGCATTGAAAATACCTGTTAACTGGTACATGACATGATTCTGACTGACTGGGAGTGTTTTGTGGACTTGTTTGAACACATTTCTCTAAAGCAGGGATTTGGAAATTTCTTCCAAAAGTGTCCCGGGTAGGGTTAGGGTTAGGGTTGCAACAACACTCAGACATTTTCTAATGCATCTGCCATGCTTTAGAATGTATTTGCAGTGCAGGAAAGGTGTTGTTTTGTTGTTTCCTCGAAAAGCAAATTTCAACCAATTTTCACGTTTTTGCTAAGCCGCGCGGCTGTCAAAAATGACGGAAAATCCAAAGTCTGAAACCACACTTTCTACGTGCTAAACTTCTTCGTTTCTATCTTTAAAACTAAAGGAAATAACAAGTTTAGCCAAACTTTACTGGTAATTGTCATGCTCACATGAAAACTAGTTAATAATTGCATATGTTATACGTCATTTCAAAAGCAGGTTGAAAAAAAGCATTGCCACAAAATTGAAACCCATTCACACTAGATGCATTGAAAATACCTGTTAACTGGTATATGACATGATTCTGACTGACTGGGAGTCTTTTGTGGACTTGTTTGAACACAGTTCTCTAAAGCAGGGATTTGGAAATTTCTTCCAAAAGTGTCCTGGGTAGGGTTAGGGTTAGGGTTGCAACAACACTCAGACATTTTCTAATGCATCTGCCATGCTTTAGGATGCATTTGCAGTGCAGGAAAGGTGTTGTTTTGTTGTTTCCTAGAAAAGCAAATTTCGACCAATTTTCACGTTTTTGCTAAGCCGCGCGGCTGTCAAAAATGACGGAAAATCCAAATTCTGAAAACACACTTTCTACGTGCTAAACTTCTTCGTTTCTATCTTTAAAATGAAAGGAAATAACAAGTTTAGCCAAACTTTACTGGTAATTGTCATGCTCACATGAAAACTAGTCAATAATTGCATATGTTATACGTCATTTCAAAAGCAGGTTGAAAAAAAGCATTGCCACAAAATTGAAACCCATTCACACTAGATGCATTGAAAATACCTGTTAACTGGTACATGACATGATTCTGACTGACTGGGAGTGTTTTGTGGACTTGTTTGAACACAGTTCTTTAAAGCAGGGATTTGGAAATTTCTTCCAAAAGTGTCCCGGGTAGGGTTAGGGTTAGGGTTGCAACAACACTCAGACATTTTCTAATGCATCTGCCATGCTTTAGGATGCATTTGCAGTGCAGGAAAGGTGTTGTTTTGTTGTTTCCTAGAAAAGCAAATTTCGACCAATTTTCACGTTTTTGCTAAGCCGCGCGGCTGTCAAAAATGACGGAAAATCCAAATTCTGAAAACACACTTTCTACGTGCTAAACTTCTTCGTTTCTATCTTTAAAACTAAAGGAAATAACAAGTTTAGCCAAACTTTACTGGTAATTGTCATGCTCACATGAAAACTAGTCAATAATTGCATATGTTATACGTCATTTCAAAAGCAGGTTGAAAAAAAGCATTGCCACAAAATTGAAACCCATTCACACTAGATGCATTGAAAATACCTGTTAACTGGTACATGACATGATTCTGACTGACTGGGAGTGTTTTGTGGACTTGTTTGAACACATTTCTCTAAAGCAGGGATTTGGAAATTTCTTCCAAAAGTGTCCCGGGTAGGGTTAGGGTTAGGGTTGCAACAACACTCAGACATTTTCTAATGCATCTGCCATGCTTTAGAATGTATTTGCAGTGCAGGAAAGGTGTTGTTTTGTTGTTTCCTCGAAAAGCAAATTTCAACCAATTTTCACGTTTTTGCTAAGCCGCGCGGCTGTCAAAAATGACGGAAAATCCAAAGTCTGAAACCACACTTTCTACGTGCTAAACTTCTTCGTTTCTATCTTTAAAACTAAAGGAAATAACAAGTTTAGCCAAACTTTACTGGTAATTGTCATGCTCACATGAAAACTAGTTAATAATTGCATATGTTATACGTCATTTCAAAAGCAGGTTGAAAAAAAGCATTGCCACAAAATTGAAACCCATTCACACTAGATGCATTGAAAATACCTGTTAACTGGTACATGACATGATTCTGACTGACTGGGAGTGTTTTGTGGACTTGTTTGAACACAGTTCTCTAAAGCAGGGATTTGGAAATTTCTTCCAAAAGTGTCCCGGGTAGGGTTAGGGTTAGGGTTGCAACAACACTCAGACATTTTCTAATGCATCTGCCATGCTTTAGGATGCATTTGCAGTGCAGGAAAGGTGTTGTTTTGTTGTTTCCTAGAAAAGCAAATTTCGACCAATTTTCACGTTTTTGCTAAGCCGCGCGGCTGTCAAAAATGACGGAAAATCCAAATTCTGAAAACACACTTTCTACGTGCTAAACTTCTTCGTTTCTATCTTTAAAACTAAAGGAAATAACAAGTTTAGCCAAACTTTACTGGTAATTGTCATGCTCACATGAAAACTAGTCAATAATTGCATATGTTATACGTCATTTCAAAAGCAGGTTGAAAAAAAGCATTGCCACAAAATTGAAACCCATTCACACTAGATGCATTGAAAATACCTGTTAACTGGTACATGACATGATTCTGACTGACTGGGAGTGTTTTGTGGACTTGTTTGAACACATTTCTCTAAAGCAGGGATTTGGAAATTTCTTCCAAAAGTGTCCCGGGTAGGGTTAGGGTTAGGGTTGCAACAACACTCAGACATTTTCTAATGCATCTGCCATGCTTTAGAATGTATTTGCAGTGCAGGAAAGGTGTTGTTTTGTTGTTTCCTCGAAAAGCAAATTTCAACCAATTTTCACGTTTTTGCTAAGCCGCGCGGCTGTCAAAAATGACGGAAAATCCAAAGTCTGAAACCACACTTTCTACGTGCTAAACTTCTTCGTTTCTATCTTTAAAACTAAAGGAAATAACAAGTTTAGCCAAACTTTACTGGTAATTGTCATGCTCACATGAAAACTAGTTAATAATTGCATATGTTATACGTCATTTCAAAAGCAGGTTGAAAAAAAGCATTGCCACAAAATTGAAACCCATTCACACTAGATGCATTGAAAATACCTGTTAACTGGTATATGACATGATTCTGACTGACTGGGAGTCTTTTGTGGACTTGTTTGAACACAGTTCTCTAAAGCAGGGATTTGGAAATTTCTTCCAAAAGTGTCCTGGGTAGGGTTAGGGTTAGGGTTGCAACAACACTCAGACATTTTCTAATGCATCTGCCATGCTTTAGGATGCATTTGCAGTGCAGGAAAGGTGTTGTTTTGTTGTTTCCTAGAAAAGCAAATTTCGACCAATTTTCACGTTTTTGCTAAGCCGCGCGGCTGTCAAAAATGACGGAAAATCCAAATTCTGAAAACACACTTTCTACGTGCTAAACTTCTTCGTTTCTATCTTTAAAATGAAAGGAAATAACAAGTTTAGCCAAACTTTACTGGTAATTGTCATGCTCACATGAAAACTAGTCAATAATTGCATATGTTATACGTCATTTCAAAAGCAGGTTGAAAAAAAGCATTGCCACAAAATTGAAACCCATTCACACTAGATGCATTGAAAATACCTGTTAACTGGTACATGACATGATTCTGACTGACTGGGAGTGTTTTGTGGACTTGTTTGAACACAGTTCTTTAAAGCAGGGATTTGGAAATTTCTTCCAAAAGTGTCCCGGGTAGGGTTAGGGTTAGGGTTGCAACAACACTCAGACATTTTCTAATGCATCTGCCATGCTTTAGGATGCATTTGCAGTGCAGGAAAGGTGTTGTTTTGTTGTTTCCTAGAAAAGCAAATTTCGACCAATTTTCACGTTTTTGCTAAGCCGCGCGGCTGTCAAAAATGACGGAAAATCCAAATTCTGAAAACACACTTTCTACGTGCTAAACTTCTTCGTTTCTATCTTTAAAACTAAAGGAAATAACAAGTTTAGCCAAACTTTACTGGTAATTGTCATGCTCACATGAAAACTAGTCAATAATTGCATATGTTATACGTCATTTCAAAAGCAGGTTGAAAAAAAGCATTGCCACAAAATTGAAACCCATTCACACTAGATGCATTGAAAATACCTGTTAACTGGTACATGACATGATTCTGACTGACTGGGAGTGTTTTGTGGACTTGTTTGAACACATTTCTCTAAAGCAGGGATTTGGAAATTTCTTCCAAAAGTGTCCCGGGTAGGGTTAGGGTTAGGGTTGCAACAACACTCAGACATTTTCTAATGCATCTGCCATGCTTTAGAATGTATTTGCAGTGCAGGAAAGGTGTTGTTTTGTTGTTTCCTCGAAAAGCAAATTTCAACCAATTTTCACGTTTTTGCTAAGCCGCGCGGCTGTCAAAAATGACGGAAAATCCAAAGTCTGAAACCACACTTTCTACGTGCTAAACTTCTTCGTTTCTATCTTTAAAACTAAAGGAAATAACAAGTTTAGCCAAACTTTACTGGTAATTGTCATGCTCACATGAAAACTAGTTAATAATTGCATATGTTATACGTCATTTCAAAAGCAGGTTGAAAAAAAGCATTGCCACAAAATTGAAACCCATTCACACTAGATGCATTGAAAATACCTGTTAACTGGTATATGACATGATTCTGACTGACTGGGAGTCTTTTGTGGACTTGTTTGAACACAGTTCTCTAAAGCAGGGATTTGGAAATTTCTTCCAAAAGTGTCCTGGGTAGGGTTAGGGTTAGGGTTGCAACAACACTCAGACATTTTCTAATGCATCTGCCATGCTTTAGGATGCATTTGCAGTGCAGGAAAGGTGTTGTTTTGTTGTTTCCTAGAAAAGCAAATTTCGACCAATTTTCACGTTTTTGCTAAGCCGCGCGGCTGTCAAAAATGACGGAAAATCCAAATTCTGAAAACACACTTTCTACGTGCTAAACTTCTTCGTTTCTATCTTTAAAATGAAAGGAAATAACAAGTTTAGCCAAACTTTACTGGTAATTGTCATGCTCACATGAAAACTAGTCAATAATTGCATATGTTATACGTCATTTCAAAAGCAGGTTGAAAAAAAGCATTGCCACAAAATTGAAACCCATTCACACTAGATGCATTGAAAATACCTGTTAACTGGTACATGACATGATTCTGACTGACTGGGAGTGTTTTGTGGACTTGTTTGAACACAGTTCTTTAAAGCAGGGATTTGGAAATTTCTTCCAAAAGTGTCCTGGGTACGGTTAGGGTTAGGGTTGCAACAACACTCAGACATTTTCTAATGCATCTGCCATGCTTTAGGATGCATTTGCAGTGCAGGAAAGGTGTTGTTTTGTTGTTTCCTCGAAAAGCAAATTTCGACCAATTTTCACGTTTTTGCTAAGCCGCGCGGCTGTCAAAAATGACGGAAAATCCAAAGTCTGAAACCACACTTTCTACGTGCTAAACTTCTTCGTTTCTATCTTTAAAACTAAAGGAAATAACAAGTTTAGCCAAACTTTACTGGTAATTGTCATGCTCACATGAAAACTAGTCAATAATTGCATATGTTATACGTCATTTCAAAAGCAGGTTGAAAAAAAGCATTGCCATAAAATTGAAACCCATTCACACTAGATGCATTGAAAATAACTGTTAACTGGTACATGACATGATTCTGACTGACTGGGAGTGTTTTGTGGACTTGTTTGAACACATTTCTCTAAAGCAGGGATTTGGAAATTTCTTCCAAAAGTGTCCCGGGTAGGGTTAGGGTTAGGGTTGCAACAACACTCAGACATTTTCTAATGCATCTGCCATGCTTTCGGATGTATTTGCAGTGCAGGAAAGGTGTTGTTTTGTTGTTTCCTCGAAAAGCAAATTTCGACCAATTTTCACGTTTTTGCTAAGCCGCGCGGCTGTCAAAAATGACGGAAAATCCAAAGTCTGAAACCACACTTTCTACGTGCTAAACTTCTTCGTTTCTATCTTTAAAACTAAAGGAAATAACAAGTTTAGCCAAACTTTACTGGTAATTGTCATGCTCACATGAAAACTAGTTAATAATTGCATATGTTATACGTCATTTCAAAAGCAGGTTGAAAAAAAGCATTGCCACAAAATTGAAACCCATTCACACTAGATGCATTGAAAATACCTGTTAACTGGTATATGACATGATTCTGACTGACTGGGAGTCTTTTGTGGACTTGTTTGAACACAGTTCTCTAAAGCAGGGATTTGGAAATTTCTTCCAAAAGTGTCCTGGGTAGGGTTAGGGTTAGGGTTGCAACAACACTCAGACATTTTCTAATGCATCTGCCATGGTTTAGGATGCATTTGCAGTGCAGGAAAGGTGTTGTTTTGTTGTTTCCTCGAAAAGCAAATTTTGACCAATTTTCACGTTTTTGCTAAGCCGCGCGGCTGTCAAAAATGACGGAAAATCCAAATTCTGAAACCACACTTTCTAAGTGCTAAACTTCTTCGTTTCTATCTTTAAAACTAAAGGAAATAACAAGTTTAGCCAAATTTTACTGGTAATTGTCATGCTCACATGAAAACTAGTCAATAATTGCATATGTTATACGTCATTTCAAAAGCAGGTTGAAAAAAAGCAATGCCACAAAATTGAAACCCATTCACACTAGATGCATTGAAAATACCTTTTAACTGGTACATGACATGATTCTGACTGACTGGGAGTGTTTTGTGGACTTGTTTGAACACAGTTCTCTAAAACAGGGATTTGGAAATTTCTTCCAAAAGTGTCCCGGGTAGGGTTAGGGTTAGGGTTGCAACAACACTCAGACATTTTCTAATGCATCTGCCATGCTTTAGGATGTATTTGCAGTGCAGGAAAGGTGTTGTTTTGTTGTTTCCTCGAAAAGCAAATTTTGACCAATTTTCACGTTTTTGCTAAGCCGCGCGGCTGTCAAAAATGACGGAAAATCCAAATTCTGAAAACACACTTTCTACGTGCTAAACTTCTTCGTTTCTATCTTTAAAATGAAAGGAAATAACAAGTTTAGCTAAACTTTACTGGTAATTGTCATGCTCACATGAAAACTAGTCAATAATTGCATATGTTATACGTCATTTCAAAAGAAGGTTGAAAAAAAGCAATGCCACAAAATTGAAACCCATTCACACTAGATGCATTGAAAATACCTTTTAACTGGTACATGACATGATTCTGACTGACTGGGAGTGTTTTGTGGACTTGTTTGAACACAGTTCTCTAAAGCAGGGATTTGGAAATTTCTTCCAAATGTGTCCCGGGTAGGGTTAGGGTTAGGGTTTCAACAACACTCAGACATTTTCTAATGCATCTGCCATGCTTTAGGATGTATTTGCAGTGCAGGAAAGGTGTTGTTTTGTTGTTTCCTCGAAAAGCAAATTCCGACCAATTTTCACGTTTTTGCTAAGCCGCGCGGCTGTCAAAAATGACGGAAAATCCAAATTCTGAAACCACACTTTCTATGTGCTAAACTTCTTCGTTTTTATCTTTAAAATGAAAGAAAATAACAAGTTTAGCCAAACTTTACTGGTAATTGTCATGCTCACATGAAAACTAGTCAATAATTGCATATCTTATACGTCATTTCAAAAGCAGGTTGAAAAAAAGCAATGCCACAAAATTGAAACCCATTCACACTAGATGCATTGAAAATACCTTTTAATGGTACATGACATGATTCTGACTGACTGGGAGTGTTTTGTGGACTTGTTTGAACACAGTTCTCTAAAACAGGGATTTGGAAATTTCTTCCAAAAGTGTCCTGGGTAGGGTTAGGGTTAGGGTTGCAACAACACTCAGACATTTTCTAATGCATCTGCCATGCTTTAGGATGTATTTGCAGTGCAGGAAAGGTGTTGTTTTGTTGTTTCCTCGAAAAGCAAATTTTGACCAATTTTCACGTTTTTGCTAAGCCGCGGCTGTCAAAAATGACGGAAAATCCAAATTCTGAAAACACACTTTCTACGTGCTAAACTTCTTCGTTTCTATCTTTAAAATGAAAGGAAATAACAAGTTTAGCCAAACTTTACTGGTAATTGTCATGCTCACATGAAAACTAGTCAATAATTGCATATGTTATACGTCATTTCAAAAGCAGGTTGAAAAAAAGCAATGCCACAAAATTGAAACCCATTCACACTAGATGCATTGAAAATACCTGTTAACTGGTACATGACATGATTCTGACTGACTGGGAGTGTTTTGTGGACTTGTTTGAACACAGTTCTCTAAAGCAGGGATTTGGAAATTTCTTCCAAAAGTGTCCTGGGTAGGGTTAGGGTTAGGGTTGCAACAACACTCAGACATTTTCTAATGCATCTGCCATGCTTTAGGATGCATTTGCAGTGCAGGAAAGGTGTTGTTTTGTTGTTTCCTAGAAAAGCAAATTTCGACCAATTTTCACGTTTTTGCTAAGCCGCGCGGCTGTCAAAAATGACGGAAAATCCAAAGTCTGAAACCACACTTTCTACGTGCTAAACTTCTTCGTTTCTATCTTTAAAACTAAAGGAAATAAGTTTAGCCAAACTTTACTGGTAATTGTCATGCTCACATGAAAACTAGTCAATAATTGCATATGTTATACGTCATTTCAAAAGCAGGTTGAAAAAAAGCATTGCCACAAAATTGAAACCCATTCACACTAGATGCATTGAAAATACCTGTTAACTGGTACATGACATGATTCTGACTGACTGGGAGTGTTTTGTGGACTTGTTTGAACACATTTCTCTAAAGCAGGGATTTGGAAATTTCTTCCAAAAGTGTCCCGGGTAGGGTTAGGGTTAGGGTTGCAACAACACTCAGACATTTTCTAATGCATCTGCCATGCTTTAGGATGTATTTGCAGTGCAGGAAAGGTGTTGTTTTGTTGTTTCCTCGAAAAGCAAATTTCGACCAATTTTCACGTTTTTGCTAAGCCGCGCGGCTGTCAAAAATGACGGAAAATCCAAAGTCTGAAACCACACTTTCTACGTGCTAAACTTCTTCGTTTCTATCTTTAAAACTAAAGGAAATAACAAGTTTAGCCAAACTTTACTGGTAATTGTCATGCTCACATGAAAACTAGTTAATAATTGCATATGTTATACGTCATTTCAAAAGCAGGTTGAAAAAAAGCATTGCCACAAAATTGAAACCCATTCACACTAGATGCATTGAAAATACCTGTTAACTGGTATATGACATGATTCTGACTGACTGGGAGTCTTTTGTGGACTTGTTTGAACACAGTTCTCTAAAGCAGGGATTTGGAAATTTCTTCCAAAAGTGTCCTGGGTAGGGTTAGGGTTAGGGTTGCAACAACACTCAGACATTTTCTAATGCATCTGCCATGGTTTAGGATGCATTTGCAGTGCAGGAAAGGTGTTGTTTTGTTGTTTCCTCGAAAAGCAAATTTTGACCAATTTTCACGTTTTTGCTAAGCCGCGCGGCTGTCAAAAATGACGGAAAATCCAAATTCTGAAACCACACTTTCTAAGTGCTAAACTTCTTCGTTTCTATCTTTAAAACTAAAGGAAATAACAAGTTTAGCCAAATTTTACTGGTAATTGTCATGCTCACATGAAAACTAGTCAATAATTGCATATGTTATACGTCATTTCAAAAGCAGGTTGAAAAAAAGCAATGCCACAAAATTGAAACCCATTCACACTAGATGCATTGAAAATACCTTTTAACTAGTACATGACATGATTCTGACTGACTGGGAGTGTTTTGTGGACTTGTTTGAACACAGTTCTCTAAAACAGGGATTTGGAAATTTCTTCCAAAAGTGTCCCGGGTAGGGTTAGGGTTAGGGTTGCAACAACACTCAGACATTTTCTAATGCATCTGCCATGCTTTAGGATGTATTTGCAGTGCAGGAAAGGTGTTGTTTTGTTGTTTCCTCGAAAAGCAAATTTTGACCAATTTTCACGTTTTTGCTAAGCCGCGCGGCTGTCAAAAATGACGGAAAATCCAAATTCTGAAAACACACTTTCTACGTGCTAAACTTCTTCGTTTCTATCTTTAAAATGAAAGGAAATAACAAGTTTAGCTAAACTTTACTGGTAATTGTCATGCTCACATGAAAACTAGTCAATAATTGCATATGTTATACGTCATTTCAAAAGAAGGTTGAAAAAAAGCAATGCCACAAAATTGAAACCCATTCACACTAGATGCATTGAAAATACCTTTTAACTGGTACATGACATGATTCTGACTGACTGGGAGTGTTTTGTGGACTTGTTTGAACACAGTTCTCTAAAGCAGGGATTTGGAAATGTCTTCCAAATGTGTCCCGGGTAGGGTTAGGGTTAGGGTTTCAACAACACTCAGACATTTTCTAATGCATCTGCCATGCTTTAGGATGTATTTGCAGTGCAGGAAAGGTGTTGTTTTGTTGTTTCCTCGAAAAGCAAATTCCGACCAATTTTCACGTTTTTGCTAAGCCGCGCGGCTGTCAAAAATGACGGAAAATCCAAATTCTGAAACCACACTTTCTATGTGCTAAACTTCTTCGTTTTTATCTTTAAAATGAAAGGAAATAACAAGTTTAGCCAAACTTTACTGGTAATTGTCATGCTCACATGAAAACTAGTCAATAATTGCATATGTTATACGTCATTTCAAAAGCAGGTTGAAAAAAAGCAATGCCACAAAATTGAAACCCATTCACACTAGATGCATTGAAAATACCTGTTAACTGGTATATGACATGATTCTGACTGACTGGGAGTGTTTTGTGGACTTGTTTGAACACAGTTCTCTAAAGCAGGGATTTGGAAATTTCTTCCAAAAGTGTCCTGGGTAGGGTTAGGGTTAGGGTTGCAACAACACTCAGACATTTTCTAATGCATCTGCCATGCTTTAGGATGCATTTGCAGTGCAGGAAAGGTGTTGTTTTGTTGTTTCCTAGAAAAGCAAATTTCGACCAATTTTCACGTTTTTGCTAAGCCGCGCGGCTGTCAAAAATGACGGAAAATCCAAAGTCTGAAACCACACTTTCTACGTGCTAAACTTCTTCGTTTCTATCTTTAAAACTAAAGGAAATAAGTTTAGCCAAACTTTACTGGTAATTGTCATGCTCACATGAAAACTAGTCAATAATTGCATATGTTATACGTCATTTCAAAAGCAGGTTGAAAAAAAGCATTGCCACAAAATTGAAACCCATTCACACTAGATGCATTGAAAATACCTGTTAACTGGTACATGACATGATTCTGACTGACTGGGAGTGTTTTGTGGACTTGTTTGAACACATTTCTCTAAAGCAGGGATTTGGAAATTTCTTCCAAAAGTGTCCCGGGTAGGGTTAGGGTTAGGGTTGCAACAACACTCAGACATTTTCTAATGCATCTGCCATGCTTTAGGATGTATTTGCAGTGCAGGAAAGGTGTTGTTTTGTTGTTTCCTCGAAAAGCAAATTTCGACCAATTTTCACGTTTTTGCTAAGCCGCGCGGCTGTCAAAAATGACGGAAAATCCAAAGTCTGAAACCACACTTTCTACGTGCTAAACTTCTTCGTTTCTATCTTTAAAACTAAAGGAAATAACAAGTTTAGCCAAACTTTACTGGTAATTGTCATGCTCACATGAAAACTAGTCAATAATTGCATATGTTATACGTCATTTCAAAAGCAGGTTGAAAAAAAGCATTGCCACAAAATTGAAACCCATTCACACTAGATGCATTGAAAATACCTGTTAACTGGTATATGACATGATTCTGACTGACTGGGAGTCTTTTGTGGACTTGTTTGAACACAGTTCTCTAAAGCAGGGATTTGGAAATTTCTTCCAAAAGTGTCCTGGGTAGGGTTAGGGTTAGGGTTGCAACAACACTCAGACATTTTCTAATGCATCTGCCATGGTTTAGGATGCATTTGCAGTGCAGGAAAGGTGTTGTTTTGTTGTTTCCTCGAAAAGCAAATTTTGACCAATTTTCACGTTTTTGCTAAGCCGCGCGGCTGTCAAAAATGACGGAAAATCCAAAGTCTGAAACCACACTTTCTATGTGCTAAACTTCTTCGTTTTTATCTTTAAAATGAAAGGAAATAACAAGTTTAGCCAAACTTTACTGGTAATTGTCATGCTCACATGAAAACTAGTCAATAATTGCATATCTTATACGTCATTTCAAAAGCAGGTTGAAAAAAAGCATTGCCACAAAATTGAAACCCATTCACACTAGATGCATTGAAAATACCTTTTAATGGTACATGACATGATTCTGACTGACTGGGAGTGTTTTGTGGACTTGTTTGAACACAGTTCTCTAAAGCAGGGATTTGGAAATTTCTTCCAAAAGTGTCCTGGGTAGGGTTAGGGTTAGGGTTGCAACAACACTCAGACATTTTCTAATGCATCTGCCATGCTTTAGGATGCATTTGCAGTGCAGGAAAGGTGTTGTTTTGTTGTTTCCTCGAAAAGCAAATTTTGACCAATTTTCACGTTTTTGCTAAGCCGCGCGGCTGTCAAAAATGACGGAAAATCCAAATTCTGAAACCACACTTTCTAAGTGCTAAACTTCTTCGTTTCTATCTTTAAAACTAAAGGAAATAACAAGTTTAGCCAAACTTTACTGGTAATTGTCATGCTCACATGAAAACTAGTCAATAATTGCATATGTTATACGTCATTTCAAAAGCAGGTTGAAAAAAAGCAATGCCACAAAATTGAAACCCATTCACACTAGATGCATTGAAAATACCTTTTAACTGGTACATGACATGATTCTGACTGACTGGGAGTGTTTTGTGGACTTGTTTGAACACAGTTCTCTAAAGCAGGGATTTGGAAATTTCTTCCAAAAGTGTCCCGGGTAGGGTTAGGGTTAGGGTTGCAACAACACTCAGACATTTTCTAATGCATCTGCCATGCTTTAGGATGTATTTGCAGTGCAGGAAAGGTGTTGTTTTGTTGTTTCCCCGAAAAGCAAATTTTGACCAATTTTCACATTTTTGCTAAGCCGCGCGGCTGTCAAAAATGACGGAAAATCCAAATTCTGAAAACACACTTTCTACGTGCTAAACTCCTTCGTTTCTATCTTTAAAATGAAAGGAAATAACAAGTTTAGCCAAACTTTACTGGTAATTGTCATGCTCACATGAAAACTAGTCAATAATTGCATATGTTATACGTCATTTCAAAAGCAGGTTGAAAAAAAGCAATGCCACAAAATTGAAACCCATTCACACTAGATGCATTGAAAATACCTGTTAACTGGTACATGACATGATTCTGACTGACTGGGAGTGTTTTGTGGACTTGTTTGAACACAGTTCTCTAAAGCAGGGATTTGGAAATTTCTTCCAAAAGTGTCCTGGGTAGGGTTAGGGTTAGGGTTGCAACAACACTCAGACATTTTCTAATGCATCTGCCATGCTTTAGGATGCATTTGCAGTGCAGGAAAGGTGTTGTTTTGTTGTTTCCTAGAAAAGCAAATTTCGACCAATTTTCACGTTTTTGCTAAGCCGCGCGGCTGTCAAAAATGACGGAAAATCCAAAGTCTGAAACCACACTTTCTACGTGCTAAACTTCTTCGTTTCTATCTTTAAAACTAAAGGAAATAACAAGTTTAGCCAAACTTTACTGGTAATTGTCATGCTCACATGAAAACTAGTCAATAATTGCATATGTTATACGTCATTTCAAAAACAGGTTGAAAAAAAGCATTGCCACAAAATTGAAACCCATTCACACTAGATGCATTGAAAATACCTGTTAACTGGTACATGACATGATTCTGACTGACTGGGAGTGTTTTGTGGACTTGTTTGAACACATTTCTCTAAAGCAGGGATTTGGAAATTTCTTCCAAAAGTGTCCCGGGTAGGGTTAGGGTTAGGGTTGCAACAACACTCAGACATTTTCTAATGCATCTGCCATGCTTTAGGATGTATTTGCAGTGCAGGAAAGGTGTTGTTTTGTTGTTTCCTCGAAAAACAAATTTTGACCAATTTTCATGTTTTTGCTAAGCCGCGCGGCTGTCAAAAATGACGGAAAATCCAAAGTCTGAAACCACACTTTCTACGTGCTAAACTTCTTCGTTTCTATCTTTAAAATGAAAGGAAAAAACAAGTTTAGACCAAACTTTACTGGTAATTGTCATGCTCACATGAAAACTAGTCAATAATTGCATATGTTACACGTCATTTCAAAAGCAGGTTGAAAAAAAGCATTTCCACAAAATTGAAACCCATTCACACTAGATGCATTGAAAATACCTGTTAACTGGTACATGACATGATTCTGACTGACTGGGAGTGTTTTGTGGACTTGTTTGAACACAGTTCTCTGAAGCAGGGATTTGGAAATTTCTTCCAAAAGTGTCCCGGGTAGGGTTAGGGTTAGGGTTGCAACAACACTCAGACATTTTCTAATGCATCTGCCATGCTTTAGGATGTATTTGCAGTGCAGGAAAGGTGTTGTTTTGTTGTTTCCTCGAAAAGCAAATTTTGACCAATTTTCACATTTTTGCTAAGCCGCGCGGCTGTCAAAAATGACGGAAAATCCAAATTCTGAAACCACACTTTCTAAGTGCTAAACTTCTTCGTTTCTATCTTTAAAACTAAAGGAAATAACAAGTTTAGCCAAACTTTACTGGTAATTGTCATGCTCACATGAAAACTAGTCAATAATTGCATATCTTATACGTCATTTCAAAAGCAGGTTGAAAAAAAGCAATGCCACAAAATTGAAACCCATTCACACTAGATGCATTGAAAATACCTGTTAACTGGTACATGACATGATTCTGACTGACTGGGAGTGTTTTGTGGACTTGTTTGAACACAGTTCTCTAAAACAGGGATTTGGAAATTTCTTCCAAAAGTGTCCTGGGTAGGGTTAGGGTTAGGGTTGCAACAACACTCAGACATTTTCTAATGCATCTGCCATGCTTTAGGATGTATTTGCAGTGCAGGAAAGGTGTTGTTTTGTTGTTTCCTCGAAAAGCAAATTTCGACCAATTTTCACGTTTTTGCTAAGCCGCGCGGCTGTCAAAAATGACGGAAAATCCAAATTCTGAAAACACACTTTCTACGTGCTAAACTTCTTCGTTTCTATCTTTAAAATGAAAGGAAATAACAAGTTTAGCCAAACTTTACTGGTAATTGTCATGCTCACATGAAAACGAGTCAATAATTGCATATGTTATACGTCATTTCAAAAGCAGGTTGAAAAAAAGCGATGCCACAAAATTGAAACCCATTCACACTAGATGCATTGAAAATACCTTTTAACTGGTACATGACATGATTCTGACTGACTGGGAGTGTTTTGTGGACTTGTTTGAACACAGTTCTCTAAAGCAGGGATTTGGAAATTTCTTCCAAAAGTGTCCCGGGTAGGGTTAGGGTTAGGGTTGCAACAACACTCAGACATTTTCTAATGCATCTGCCATGCTTTAGGATGTATTTGCAGTGCAGGAAAGGTGTTGTTTTGTTGTTTCCCCGAAAAGCAAATTTTGACCAATTTTCACATTTTTGCTAAGCCGCGCGGCTGTCAAAAATGACGGAAAATCCAAATTCTGAAAACACACTTTCTACGTGCTAAACTTCTTCGTTTCTATCTTTAAAATGAAAGGAAATAACAAGTTTAGCCAAACTTTACTGGTAATTGTCATGCTCACATGAAAACTAGTCAATAATTGCATATGTTATACGTCATTTCAAAAGCAGGTTGAAAAAAAGCAATGCCACAAAATTGAAACCCATTCACACTAGATGCATTGAAAATACCTGTTAACTGGTACATGACATGATTCTGACTGACTGGGAGTGTTTTGTGGACTTGTTTGAACACAGTTCTCTAAAGCAGGGATTTGGAAATTTCTTCCAAAAGTGTCCTGGGTAGGGTTAGGGTTAGGGTTGCAACAACACTCAGACATTTTCTAATGCATCTGCCATGCTTTAGGATGCATTTGCAGTGCAGGAAAGGTGTTGTTTTGTTGTTTCCTAGAAAAGCAAATTTCGACCAATTTTCACGTTTTTGCTAAGCCGCGCGGCTGTCAAAAATGACGGAAAATCCAAAGTCTGAAACCACACTTTCTACGTGCTAAACTTCTTCGTTTCTATATTTAAAACTAAAGGAAATAACAAGTTTAGCCAAACTTTACTGGTAATTGTCATGCTCACATGAAAACTAGTCAATAATTGCATATGTTATACGTCATTTCAAAAGCAGGTTGAAAAAAAGCATTGCCACAAAATTGAAACCCATTCACACTAGATGCATTGAAAATACCTTTTAATGGTACATGACATGATTCTGACTGACTGGGAGTGTTTTGTGGACTTGTTTGAACACAGTTCTCTAAAACAGGGATTTGGAAATTTCTTCCAAAAGTGTCCTGGGTAGGGTTAGGGTTAGGGTTGCAACAACACTCAGACATTTTCTAATGCATCTGCCATGCTTTAGGATGTATTTGCAGTGCAGGAAAGGTGTTGTTTTGTTGTTTCCTCGAAAAGCAAATTTTGACCAATTTTCACGTTTTTGCTAAGCCGCGCGGCTGTCAAAAATGACGGAAAATCCAAATTCTGAAACCACACTTTCTAAGTGCTAAACTTCTTCGTTTCTATCTTTAAAACTAAAGGAAATAACAAGTTTAGCCAAACTTTACTGGTAATTGTCATACTCACATGAAAACTAGTCAATAATTGTATATGTTATACGTCATTTCAAAAGCAGGTTGAAAAAAAGCAATGCCACAAAATTGAAACCCATTCACACTAGATGCATTGAAAATACCTTTTAACTGGTACATGACATGATTCTGACTGACTGGGAGTGTTTTGTGGACTTGTTTGAACACAGTTCTCTAAAGCAGGGATTTGGAAATTTCTTCCAAATGTGTCCCGGGTAGGGTTAGGGTTAGGGTTGCAACAACACTCAGACATTTTCTAATGCATCTGCCATGCTTTAGGATGTATTTGCAGTGCAGGAAAGGTGTTGTTTTGTTGTTTCCTCGAAAAGCAAATTTCGACCAATTTTCACGTTTTTGCTAAGCCGCGCGGCTGTCAAAAATGACGGAAAATCCAAATTCTGAAACCACACTTTCTATGTGCTAAACTTCTTCGTTTTTATCTTTAAAATGAAAGGAAATAACAAGTTTAGCCAAACTTTACTGGTAATTGTCATGCTCACATGAAAACTATTCAATAATTGCATATCTTATACGTCATTTCAAAAGCAGGTTGAAAAAAAGCATTGCCACAAAATTGAAACCCATTCACACTAGATGCATTGAAAATACCTTTTAATGGTACATGACATGATTCTGACTGACTGGGAGTGTTTTGTGGACTTGTTTGAACACAGTTCTCTAAAACAGGGATTTGGAAATTTCTTCCAAAAGTGTCCTGGGTAGGGTTAGGGTTAGGGTTGCAACAACACTCAGACATTTTCTAATGCATCTGCCATGCTTTAGGATGCATTTGCAGTGCAGGAAAGGTGTTGTTTTGTTGTTTCCTCGAAAAGCAAATTTTGACCAATTTTCACGTTTTTGCTAAGCCGCGCGGCTGTCAAAAATGACGGAAAATCCAAATTCTGAAACCACACTTTCTAAGTGCTAAACTTCTTCGTTTCTATCTTTAAAACTAAAGGAAATAACAAGTTTAGCCAAACTTTACTGGTAATTGTCATGCTCACATGAAAACTAGTCAATAATTGCATATGTTATACGTCATTTCAAAAGCAGGTTGAAAAAAAGCAATGCCACAAAATTGAAACCCATTCACACTAGATGCATTGAAAATACCTTTTAACTGGTACATGACATGATTCTGACTGACTGGGAGTGATTTGTGGACTTGTTTGAACACAGTTCTCTAAAGCAGGGATTTGGAAATTTCTTCCAAATGTGTCCCGGGTAGGGTTAGGGTTAGGGTTTCAACAACACTCAGACATTTTCTAATGCATCTGCCATGCTTTAGGATGTATTTGCAGTGCAGGAAAGGTGTTGTTTTGTTGTTTCCTCGAAAAGCAAATTTCGACCAATTTTCACGTTTTTGCTAAGCCGCGCGGCTGTCAAAAATGACGGAAAATCCAAATTCTGAAACCACACTTTCTATGTGCTAAACTTCTTCGTTTTTATCTTTAAAATGAAAGGAAATAACAAGTTTAGCCAAACTTTACTGGTAATTGTCATGCTCACATGAAAACTAGTCAATAATTGCATATCTTATACGTCATTTCAAAAGCAGGTTGAAAAAAAGCAATGCCACAAAATTGAAACCCATTCACACTAGATGCATTGAAAATACCTTTTAATGGTACATGACATGATTCTGACTGACTGGGAGTGTTTTGTGGACTTGTTTGAACACAGTTCTCTAAAACAGGGATTTGGAAATTTCTTCCAAAAGTGTCCTGGGTAGGGTTAGGGTTAGGGTTGCAACAACACTCAGACATTTTCTAAGGCATCTGCCATGCTTTAGGATGTATTTGCAGTGCAGGAAAGGTGTTGTTTTGTTGTTTCCTCGAAAAGCAAATTTTGACCAATTTTCACGTTTTTGCTAAGCCGCGCGGCTGTCAAAAATGACGGAAAATCCAAATTCTGAAAACACACTTTCTACGTGCTAAACTTCTTCGTTTCTATCTTTAAAATGAAAGGAAATAACAAGTTTAGCCAAACTTTACTGGTAATTGTCATGCTCACATGAAAACTAGTCAATAATTGCATATCTTATACGTCATTTCAAAAGCAGGTTGAAAAAAAGCATTGCCACAAAATTGAAACCCATTCACACTAGATGCATTGAAAATACCTGTTAACTGGTACATGACATGATTCTGACTGACTGGGAGTGTTTTGTGGACTTGTTTGAACACAGTTCTCTAAAGCAGGGATTTGGAAATTTCTTCCAAAAGTGTCCCGGGTAGGGTTAGGGTTAGGGTTGCAACAACACTCAGACATTTTCTAATGCATCTGCCATGCTTTAGGATGCATTTGCAGTGCAGGAAAGGTGTTGTTTTGTTGTTTCCTCGAAAAGCAAATTTTGACCAATTTTCACGTTTTTGCTAAGCCGCGCGGCTGTCAAAAATGACGGAAAATCCAAATTCTGAAACCACACTTTCTACGTGCTAAACTTCTTCGTTTCTATCTTTAAAACTAAAGGAAATAACAAGTTTAGCCAAACTTTACTGGTAATTGTCATGCTCACATGAAAACGAGTCAATAATTGCATATGTTATACATCATTTCAAAAGAAGGTTGAAAAAAAGCGATGCCACAAAATTGAAACCCATTCACACTAGATGCATTGAAAATACCTTTTAACTGGTACATGACATGATTCTGACTGACTGGGAGTGTTTTGTGGACTTGTTTGAACACAGTTCTCTAAAGCAGGGATTTGGAAATTTCTTCCAAAAGTGTCCCGGGTAGGGTTAGGGTTAGGGTTGCAACAACACTCAGACATTTTCTAATGCATCTGCCATGCTTTAGGATGTATTTGCAGTGCAGGAAAGGTGTTGTTTTGTTGTTTCCCCGAAAAGCAAATTTTGACCAATTTTCACATTTTTGCTAAGCCGCGCGGCTGTCAAAAATGACGGAAAATCCAAATTCTGAAAACACACTTTCTACGTGCTAAACTTCTTCGTTTCTATCTTTAAAATGAAAGGAAATAACAAGTTTAGCCAAACTTTACTGGTAATTGTCATGCTCACATGAAAACTAGTCAATAATTGCATATGTTATACGTCATTTCAAAAGCAGGTTGAAAAAAAGCATTGCCACAAAATTGAAACCCATTCACACTAGATGCATTGAAAATACCTGTTAACTGGTACATGACATGATTCTGACTGACTGGGAGTGTTTTGTGGACTTGTTTGAACACAGTTCTTTAAAGCAGGGATTTGGAAATTTCTTCCAAAAGTGTCCTGGGTACGGTTAGGGTTAGGGTTGCAACAACACTCAGACATTTTCTAATGCATCTGCCATGCTTTAGGATGCATTTGCAGTGCAGGAAAGGTGTTGTTTTGTTGTTTCCTCGAAAAGCAAATTTCGACCAATTTTCACGTTTTTGCTAAGCCGCGCGGCTGTCAAAAATGACGGAAAATCCAAAGTCTGAAACCACACTTTCTACGTGCTAAACTTCTTCGTTTCTATATTTAAAACTAAAGGAAATAACAAGTTTAGCCAAACTTTACTGGTAATTGTCATGCTCACATGAAAACTAGTCAATAATTGCATATGTTATACGTCATTTCAAAAGCAGGTTGAAAAAAAGCATTGCCACAAAATTGAAACCCATTCACACTAGATGCATTGAAAATACCTGTTAACTGGTACATGACATGATTCTGACTGACTGGGAGTGTTTTGTGGACTTGTTTGAACACATTTCTCTAAAGCAGGGATTTGGAAATTTCTTCCAAAAGTGTCCCGGGTAGGGTTAGGGTTAGGGTTGCAACAACACTCAGACATTTTCTAATGCATCTGCCATGCTTTAGAATGTATTTGCAGTGCAGGAAAGGTGTTGTTTTGTTGTTTCCTCGAAAAGCAAATTTCGACCAATTTTCACGTTTTTGCTAAGCCGCGCGGCTGTCAAAAATGACGGAAAATCCAAAGTCTGAAACCACACTTTCTACGTGCTAAACTTCTTCGTTTCTATATTTAAAACTAAAGGAAATAACAAGTTTAGCCAAACTTTACTGGTAATTGTCATGCTCACATGAAAACTAGTCAATAATTGCATATGTTATACGTCATTTCAAAAGCAGGTTGAAAAAAAGCATTGCCACAAAATTGAAACCCATTCACACTAGATGCATTGAAAATACCTGTTAACTGGTACATGACATGATTCTGACTGACTGGGAGTGTTTTGTGGACTTGTTTGAACACAGTTCTTTAAAGCAGGGATTTGGAAATTTCTTCCAAAAGTGTCCTGGGTACGGTTAGGGTTAGGGTTGCAACAACACTCAGACATTTTCTAATGCATCTGCCATGCTTTAGGATGCATTTGCAGTGCAGGAAAGGTGTTGTTTTGTTGTTTCCTCGAAAAGCAAATTTCGACCAATTTTCACGTTTTTGCTAAGCCGCGCGGCTGTCAAAAATGACGGAAAATCCAAAGTCTGAAACCACACTTTCTACGTGCTAAACTTCTTCGTTTCTATATTTAAAACTAAAGGAAATAACAAGTTTAGCCAAACTTTACTGGTAATTGTCATGCTCACATGAAAACTAGTCAATAATTGCATATGTTATACGTCATTTCAAAAGCAGGTTGAAAAAAAGCATTGCCACAAAATTGAAACCCATTCACACTAGATGCATTGAAAATACCTGTTAACTGGTACATGACATGATTCTGACTGACTGGGAGTGTTTTGTGGACTTGTTTGAACACAGTTCTCTAAAGCAGGGATTTGGAAATTTCTTCCAAAAGTGTCCCGGGTAGGGTTAGGGTTAGGGTTGCAACAACACTCAGACATTTTCTAATGCATCTGCCATGCTTTAGAATGTATTTGCAGTGCAGGAAAGGTGTTGTTTTGTTGTTTCCTCGAAAAGCAAATTTCGACCAATTTTCACGTTTTTGCTAAGCCGCGCGGCTGTCAAAAATGACGGAAAATCCAAAGTCTGAAACCACACTTTCTACGTGCTAAACTTCTTCGTTTCTATCTTTAAAACTAAAGGAAATAACAAGTTTAGCCAAACTTTACTGGTAATTGTCATGCTCACATGAAAACTAGTCAATAATTGCATATGTTATACGTCATTTCAAAAGCAGGTTGAAAAAAAGCATTGCCACAAAATTGAAACCCATTCACACTAGATGCATTGAAAATACCTGTTAACTGGTACATGACATGATTCTGACTGACTGGGAGTGTTTTGTGGACTTGTTTGAACACAGTTCTTTAAAGCAGGGATTTGGAAATTTCTTCCAAAAGTGTCCTGGGTACGGTTAGGGTTAGGGTTGCAACAACACTCAGACATTTTCTAATGCATCTGCCATGCTTTAGGATGCATTTGCAGTGCAGGAAAGGTGTTGTTTTGTTGTTTCCTCAAAAAGCAAATTTCGACCAATTTTCACGTTTTTGCTAAGCCGCGCGGCTGTCAAAAATGACGGAAAATCCAAAGTCTGAAACCACACTTTCTACGTGCTAAACTTCTTCGTTTCTATATTTAAAACTAAAGGAAATAACAAGTTTAGCCAAACTTTACTGGTAATTGTCATGCTCACATGAAAACTAGTCAATAATTGCATATGTTATACGTCATTTCAAAAGCAGGTTGAAAAAAAGCATTGCCACAAAATTGAAACCCATTCACACTAGATGCATTGAAAATACCTGTTAACTGGTACATGACATGATTCTGACTGACTGGGAGTGTTTTGTGGACTTGTTTGAACACATTTCTCTAAAGCAGGGATTTGGAAATTTCTTCCAAAAGTGTCCCGGGTAGGGTTAGGGTTAGGGTTGCAACAACACTCAGACATTTTCTAATGCATCTGCCATGCTTTAGAATGTATTTGCAGTGCAGGAAAGGTGTTGTTTTGTTGTTTCCTCGAAAAGCAAATTTCGACCAATTTTCACGTTTTTGCTAAGCCGCGCGGCTGTCAAAAATGACGGAAAATCCAAAGTCTGAAACCACACTTTCTACGTGCTAAACTTCTTCGTTTCTATCTTTAAAACTAAAGGAAATAACAAGTTTAGCCAAACTTTACTGGTAATTGTCATGCTCACATGAAAACTAGTCAATAATTGCATATGTTATACGTCATTTCAAAAGCAGGTTGAAAAAAAGCATTGCCACAAAATTGAAACCCATTCACACTAGATGCATTGAAAATACCTGTTAACTGGTACATGACATGATTCTGACTGACTGGGAGTGTTTTGTGGACTTGTTTGAACACATTTCTCTAAAGCAGGGATTTGGAAATTTCTTCCAAAAGTGTCCCGGGTAGGGTTAGGGTTAGGGTTGCAACAACACTCAGACATTTTCTAATGCATCTGCCATGCTTTAGGATGTATTTGCAGTGCAGGAAAGGTGTTGTTTTGTTGTTTCCTCGAAAAGCAAATTTCGACCAATTTTTACGTTTTTGCTAAGCCGCGCGGCTGTCAAAAATGACGGAAAATCCAAATTCTGAAAACACACTTTCTATGTGCTAAACTTCTTCGTTTCTATCTTTAAAACTAAAGGAAATAACAAGTTTAGCCAAACTTTACTGGTAATTGTCATGCTCACATGAAAACTAGTCAATAATTGCATATCTTATACGTCATTTAAAAAGCAGGTTGAAAAAAAGCATTGCCACAAAATTGAAACCCATTCACACTAGATGCATTGAAAATACCTGTTAACTGGTACATGACATGATTCTGACTGACTGGGAGTGTTTTGTGGACTTGTTTGAACACAGTTCTCTAAAGCAGGGATTTGGAAATTTCTTCCAAAAGTGTCCCGGGTAGGGTTAGGGTTAGGGTTGCAACAACACTCAGACATTTTCTAATGCATCTGCCATGCTTTAGGATGTATTTGCAGTGCAGGAAAGGTGTTGTTTTGTTGTTTCCTCGAAAAGCAAATTTTGACCAATTTTCACGTTTTTGCTAAGCCGCGCGGCTGTCAAAAATGACGGAAAATCCAAATTCTGAAACCACACTTTCTAAGTGCTAAACTTCTTCGTTTTTATCTTTAAAATGAAAGGAAATAACAAGTTTAGCCAAACTTTACTGGTAATTGTCATGCTCACATGAAAACTATTCAATAATTGCATATCTTATACGTCATTTCAAAAGCAGGTTGAAAAAAAGCATTGCCACAAAATTGAAACCCATTCACACTAGATGCATTGAAAATACCTTTTAATGGTACATGACATGATTCTGACTGACTGGGAGTGTTTTGTGGACTTGTTTGAACACAGTTCTCTAAAGCAGGGATTTGGAAATTTCTTCCAAAAGTGTCCCGGGTAGGGTTAGGGTTAGGGTTGCAACAACACTCAGACATTTTCTAATGCATCTGCCATGCTTTAGGATGTATTTGCAGTGCAGGAAAGGTGTTGTTTTGTTGTTTCCCCGAAAAGCAAATTTTGACCAATTTTCACATTTTTGCTAAGCCGCGCGGCTGTCAAAAATGACGGAAAATCCAAATTCTGAAAACACACTTTCTACGTGCTAAACTTCTTCGTTTCTATCTTTAAAATGAAAGGAAATAACAAGTTTAGCCAAACTTTACTGGTAATTGTCATGCTCACATGAAAACTAGTCAATAATTGCATATGTTATACGTCATTTCAAAAGCAGGTTGAAAAAAAGCATTGCCACAAAATTGAAACCCATTCACACTAGATGCATTGAAAATACCTGTTAACTGGTACATGACATGATTCTGACTGACTGGGAGTGTTTTGTGGACTTGTTTGAACACAGTTCTTTAAAGCAGGGATTTGGAAATTTCTTCCAAAAGTGTCCTGGGTACGGTTAGGGTTAGGGTTGCAACAACACTCAGACATTTTCTAATGCATCTGCCATGCTTTAGGATGCATTTGCAGTGCAGGAAAGGTGTTGTTTTGTTGTTTCCTCGAAAAGCAAATTTCGACCAATTTTCACGTTTTTGCTAAGCCGCGCGGCTGTCAAAAATGACGGAAAATCCAAAGTCTGAAACCACACTTTCTACGTGCTAAACTTCTTCGTTTCTATATTTAAAACTAAAGGAAATAACAAGTTTAGCCAAACTTTACTGGTAATTGTCATGCTCACATGAAAACTAGTCAATAATTGCATATGTTATACGTCATTTCAAAAGCAGGTTGAAAAAAAGCATTGCCACAAAATTGAAACCCATTCACACTAGATGCATTGAAAATACCTGTTAACTGGTACATGACATGATTCTGACTGACTGGGAGTGTTTTGTGGACTTGTTTGAACACATTTCTCTAAAGCAGGGATTTGGAAATTTCTTCCAAAAGTGTCCCGGGTAGGGTTAGGGTTAGGGTTGCAACAACACTCAGACATTTTCTAATGCATCTGCCATGCTTTAGAATGTATTTGCAGTGCAGGAAAGGTGTTGTTTTGTTGTTTCCTCGAAAAGCAAATTTCGACCAATTTTCACGTTTTTGCTAAGCCGCGCGGCTGTCAAAAATGACGGAAAATCCAAAGTCTGAAACCACACTTTCTACGTGCTAAACTTCTTCGTTTCTATATTTAAAACTAAAGGAAATAACAAGTTTAGCCAAACTTTACTGGTAATTGTCATGCTCACATGAAAACTAGTCAATAATTGCATATGTTATACGTCATTTCAAAAGCAGGTTGAAAAAAAGCATTGCCACAAAATTGAAACCCATTCACACTAGATGCATTGAAAATACCTGTTAACTGGTACATGACATGATTCTGACTGACTGGGAGTGTTTTGTGGACTTGTTTGAACACAGTTCTTTAAAGCAGGGATTTGGAAATTTCTTCCAAAAGTGTCCTGGGTACGGTTAGGGTTAGGGTTGCAACAACACTCAGACATTTTCTAATGCATCTGCCATGCTTTAGGATGCATTTGCAGTGCAGGAAAGGTGTTGTTTTGTTGTTTCCTCGAAAAGCAAATTTCGACCAATTTTCACGTTTTTGCTAAGCCGCGCGGCTGTCAAAAATGACGGAAAATCCAAAGTCTGAAACCACACTTTCTACGTGCTAAACTTCTTCGTTTCTATATTTAAAACTAAAGGAAATAACAAGTTTAGCCAAACTTTACTGGTAATTGTCATGCTCACATGAAAACTAGTCAATAATTGCATATGTTATACGTCATTTCAAAAGCAGGTTGAAAAAAAGCATTGCCACAAAATTGAAACCCATTCACACTAGATGCATTGAAAATACCTGTTAACTGGTACATGACATGATTCTGACTGACTGGGAGTGTTTTGTGGACTTGTTTGAACACAGTTCTCTAAAGCAGGGATTTGGAAATTTCTTCCAAAAGTGTCCCGGGTAGGGTTAGGGTTAGGGTTGCAACAACACTCAGACATTTTCTAATGCATCTGCCATGCTTTAGAATGTATTTGCAGTGCAGGAAAGGTGTTGTTTTGTTGTTTCCTCGAAAAGCAAATTTCGACCAATTTTCACGTTTTTGCTAAGCCGCGCGGCTGTCAAAAATGACGGAAAATCCAAAGTCTGAAACCACACTTTCTACGTGCTAAACTTCTTCGTTTCTATCTTTAAAACTAAAGGAAATAACAAGTTTAGCCAAACTTTACTGGTAATTGTCATGCTCACATGAAAACTAGTCAATAATTGCATATGTTATACGTCATTTCAAAAGCAGGTTGAAAAAAAGCATTGCCACAAAATTGAAACCCATTCACACTAGATGCATTGAAAATACCTGTTAACTGGTACATGACATGATTCTGACTGACTGGGAGTGTTTTGTGGACTTGTTTGAACACAGTTCTTTAAAGCAGGGATTTGGAAATTTCTTCCAAAAGTGTCCTGGGTACGGTTAGGGTTAGGGTTGCAACAACACTCAGACATTTTCTAATGCATCTGCCATGCTTTAGGATGCATTTGCAGTGCAGGAAAGGTGTTGTTTTGTTGTTTCCTCAAAAAGCAAATTTCGACCAATTTTCACGTTTTTGCTAAGCCGCGCGGCTGTCAAAAATGACGGAAAATCCAAAGTCTGAAACCACACTTTCTACGTGCTAAACTTCTTCGTTTCTATATTTAAAACTAAAGGAAATAACAAGTTTAGCCAAACTTTACTGGTAATTGTCATGCTCACATGAAAACTAGTCAATAATTGCATATGTTATACGTCATTTCAAAAGCAGGTTGAAAAAAAGCATTGCCACAAAATTGAAACCCATTCACACTAGATGCATTGAAAATACCTGTTAACTGGTACATGACATGATTCTGACTGACTGGGAGTGTTTTGTGGACTTGTTTGAACACATTTCTCTAAAGCAGGGATTTGGAAATTTCTTCCAAAAGTGTCCCGGGTAGGGTTAGGGTTAGGGTTGCAACAACACTCAGACATTTTCTAATGCATCTGCCATGCTTTAGAATGTATTTGCAGTGCAGGAAAGGTGTTGTTTTGTTGTTTCCTCGAAAAGCAAATTTCGACCAATTTTCACGTTTTTGCTAAGCCGCGCGGCTGTCAAAAATGACGGAAAATCCAAAGTCTGAAACCACACTTTCTACGTGCTAAACTTCTTCGTTTCTATCTTTAAAACTAAAGGAAATAACAAGTTTAGCCAAACTTTACTGGTAATTGTCATGCTCACATGAAAACTAGTCAATAATTGCATATGTTATACGTCATTTCAAAAGCAGGTTGAAAAAAAGCATTGCCACAAAATTGAAACCCATTCACACTAGATGCATTGAAAATACCTGTTAACTGGTACATGACATGATTCTGACTGACTGGGAGTGTTTTGTGGACTTGTTTGAACACAGTTCTCTAAAGCAGGGATTTGGAAATTTCTTCCAAAAGTGTCCCGGGTAGGGTTAGGGTTAGGGTTGCAACAACACTCAGACATTTTCTAATGCATCTGCCATGCTTTAGGATGTATTTGCAGTGCAGGAAAGGTGTTGTTTTGTTGTTTCCTCGAAAAGCAAATTTTGACCAATTTTCACGTTTTTGCTAAGCCGCGCGGCTGTCAAAAATGACGGAAAATCCAAATTCTGAAACCACACTTTCTAAGTCCTAAACTTCTTCGTTTTTATCTTTAAAATGAAAGGAAATAACAAGTTTAGCCAAACTTTACTGGTAATTGTCATGCTCACATGAAAACTATTCAATAATTGCATATCTTATACGTCATTTCAAAAGCAGGTTGAAAAAAAGCATTGCCACAAAATTGAAACCCATTCACACTAGATGCATTGAAAATACCTTTTAATGGTACATGACATGATTCTGACTGACTGGGAGTGTTTTGTGGACTTGTTTGAACACAGTTCTCTAAAGCAGGGATTTGGAAATTTCTTCCAAAAGTGTCCTGGGTAGGGTTAGGGTTAGGGTTGCAACAACACTCAGACATTTTCTAATGCATCTGCCATGCTTTAGGATGTATTTGCAGTGCAGGAAAGGTGTTGTTTTGTTGTTTCCTCGAAAAGCAAATTTTGACCAATTTTCACGTTTTTGCTAAGCCGCGCGACTGTCAAAAATGACGGAAAATCCAAATTCTGAAAACACACTTTCTACGTGCTAAACTTCTTCGTTTCTATCTTTAAAATGAAAGGAAATAACAAGTTTAGCTAAACTTTACTGGTAATTGTCATGCTTACATGAAAACTAGTCAATAATTGCATATCTTATACGTCATTTCAAAAGCAGGTTGAAAAAAAGCATTGCCACAAAATTGAAACCCATTCACACTAGATGCATTGAAAATACCTGTTAACTGGTACATGACATGATTCTGACTGACTGGGAGTGTTTTGTGGACTTGTTTGAACACAGTTCTCTAAAGCAGGGATTTGGAAATTTCTTCCAAAAGTGTCCCGGGTAGGGTTAGGGTTAGGGTTGCAACAACACTCAGACATTTTCTAATGCATCTGCCATGCTTTAGGATGTATTTGCAGTGCAGGAAAGGTGTTGTTTTGTTGTTTCCTCGAAAAGCAAATTTTGACCAATTTTCACGTTTTTGCTAAGCCGCGCGGCTGTCAAAAATGACGGAAAATCCAAATTCTGAAACCACACTTTCAAGTGCTAAACTTCTTCGTTTCTATCTTTAAAACTAAAGGAAATAACAAGTTTAGCCAAACTTTACTGGTAATTGTCATACTCACATGAAAACTAGTCAATAATTGCATATGTTATACGTCATTTCAAAAGCAGGTTGAAAAAAAGCAATGCCACAAAATTGAAACCCATTCACACTAGATGCATTGAAAATACCTTTTAACTGGTACATGACATGATTCTGACTGACTGGGAGTGATTTGTGGACTTGTTTGAACACAGTTCTCTAAAGCAGGGATTTGGAAATTTCTTCCAAATGTGTCCCGGGTAGGGTTAGGGTTAGGGTTTCAACAACACTCAGACATTTTCTAATGCATCTGCCATGCTTTAGGATGTATTTGCAGTGCAGGAAAGGTGTTGTTTTGTTGTTTCCTCGAAAAGCAAATTTCGACCAATTTTCACGTTTTTGCTAAGCCGCGCGGCTGTCAAAAATGACGGAAAATCCAAATTCTGAAACCACACTTTCTATGTGCTAAACTTCTTCGTTTTTATCTTTAAAATGAAAGGAAATAACAAGTTTAGCCAAACTTTACTGGTAATTGTCATGCTCACATGAAAACTAGTCAATAATTGCATATCTTATACGTCATTTCAAAAGCAGGTTGAAAAAAAGCAATGCCACAAAATTGAAACCCATTCACACTAGATGCATTGAAAATACCTTTTAATGGTACATGACATGATTCTGACTGACTGGGAGTGTTTTGTGGACTTGTTTGAACACAGTTCTCTAAAACAGGGATTTGGAAATTTCTTCCAAAAGTGTCCTGGGTAGGGTTAGGGTTAGGGTTGCAACAACACTCAGACATTTTCTAATGCATCTGCCATGCTTTAGGATGTATTTGCAGTGCAGGAAAGGTGTTGTTTTGTTGTTTCCTCGAAAAGCAAATTTTGACCAATTTTCACGTTTTTGCTAAGCCGAGCGGCTGTCAAAAATGACGGAAAATCCAAATTCTGAAAACACACTTTCTACGTGCTAAACTTCTTCGTTTCTATCTTTAAAATGAAAGGAAATAACAAGTTTAGCCAAACTTTACTGGTAATTGTCATGCTCACATGAAAACTAGTCAATAATTGCATATGTTATACGTCATTTCAAAAGCAGGTTGAAAAAAAGCAATGCCACAAAATTGAAACCCATTCACACTAGATGCATTGAAAATACCTGTTAACTGGTACATGACATGATTCTGACTGACTGGGAGTGTTTTGTGGACTTGTTTGAACACAGTTCTCTAAAGCAGGGATTTGGAAATTTCTTCCAAAAGTGTCCTGGGTAGGGTTAGGGTTAGGGTTGCAACAACACTCAGACATTTTCTAATGCATCTGCCATGCTTTAGGATGCATTTGCAGTGCAGGAAAGGTGTTGTTTTGTTGTTTCCTAGAAAAGCAAATTTCGACCAATTTTCACGTTTTTGCTAAGCCGCGCGGCTGTCAAAAATGACGGAAAATCCAAAGTCTGAAACCACACTTTCTACGTGCTAAACTTCTTCGTTTCTATCTTTAAAACTAAAGGAAATAACAAGTTTAGCCAAACTTTACTGGTAATTGTCATGCTCACATGAAAACTAGTCAATAATTGCATATGTTATACGTCATTTCAAAAGCAGGTTGAAAAAAAGCATTGCCACAAAATTGAAACCCATTCACACTAGATGCATTGAAAATACCTGTTAACTGGTACATGACATGATTCTGACTGACTGGGAGTGTTTTGTGGACTTGTTTGAACACAGTTCTTTAAAGCAGGGATTTGGAAATTTCTTCCAAAAGTGTCCTGGGTACGGTTAGGGTTAGGGTTGCAACAACACTCAGACATTTTCTAATGCATCTGCCATGCTTTAGGATGCATTTGCAGTGCAGGAAAGGTGTTGTTTTGTTGTTTCCTCGAAAAGCAAATTTCGACCAATTTTCACGTTTTTGCTAAGCCGCGCGGCTGTCAAAAATGACGGAAAATCCAAATTCTGAAAACACACTTTCTATGTGCTAAACTTCTTCGTTTTTATCTTTAAAATGAAAGGAAATAACAAGTTTAGCCAAACTTTACTGGTAATTGTCATGCTCACATGAAAACTAGTCAATAATTGCATATCTTATACGTCATTTCAAAAGCAGGTTGAAAAAAAGCATTGCCACAAAATTGAAACCCATTCACACTAGATGCATTGAAAATACCTGTTAACTGGTACATGACATGATTCTGACTGACTGGGAGTGTTTTGTGGACTTGTTTGAACACAGTTCTCTAAAGCAGGGATTTGGAAATTTCTTCCAAAAGTGTCCCGGGTAGGGTTAGGGTTAGGGTTGCAACAACACTCAGACATTTTCTAATGCATCTGCCATGCTTTAGGATGTATTTGCAGTGCAGGAAAGGTGTTGTTTTGTTGTTTCCTCGAAAAGCAAATTTCGACCAATTTTCACGTTTTTGCTAAGCCGCGCGGCTGTCAAAAATGACGGAAAATCCAAATTCTGAAACCACACTTTCTAAGTGCTAAACTTCTTCGTTTCTATCTTTAAAACTAAAGGAAATAACAAGTTTAGCCAAACTTTACTGGTAATTGTCATACTCACATGAAAACTAGTCAATAATTGCATATGTTATACGTCATTTCAAAAGCAGGTTGAAAAAAAGCAATGCCACAAAATTGAAACCCATTCACACTAGATGCATTGAAAATACCTTTTAACTGGTACATGACATGATTCTGACTGACTGGGAGTGTTTTGTGGACTTGTTTGAACACAGTTCTCTAAAGCAGGGATTTGGAAATTTCTTCCAAATGTGTCCCGGGTAGGGTTAGGGTTAGGGTTGCAACAACACTCAGACATTTTCTAATGCATCTGCCATGCTTTAGGATGTATTTGCAGTGCAGGAAAGGTGTTGTTTTGTTGTTTCCTCGAAAAGCAAATTTCGACCAATTTTCACGTTTTTGCTAAGCCGCGCGGCTGTCAAAAATGACGGAAAATCCAAAGTCTGAAACCACACTTTCTACGTGCTAAACTTCTTCGTTTCTATCTTTAAAACTAAAGGAAATAACAAGTTTAGCCAAACTTTACTGGTAATTGTCATGCTCACATGAAAACTAGTCAATAATTGCATATGTTATACGTCATTTCAAAAGCAGGTTGAAAAAAAGCATTGCCACAAAATTGAAACCCATTCACACTAGATGCATTGAAAATACCTGTTAACTGGTACATGACATGATTCTGACTGACTGGGAGTGTTTTGTGGACAAGTGTTTTGTGGACTTGTTTGAACACAGTTCTCTAAAACAGGGATTTGGAAATTTCTTCCAAAAGTGTCCTGGGTAGGGTTAGGTTTAGGGTTGCAACAACACTCAGACATTTTCTAATGCATCTGCCATGCTTTAGGATGCATTTGCAGTGCAGGAAAGGTGTTGTTTTGTTGTTTCCTCGAAAAGCAAATTTTGACCAATTTTCACGTTTTTGCTAAGCCGCGCGGCTGTCAAAAATGACGGAAAATCCAAATTCTGAAACCACACTTTCTAAGTGCTAAACTTCTTCGTTTCTATCTTTAAAACTAAAGGAAATAAGTTTAGCCAAACTTTACTGGTAATTGTCATGCTCACATGAAAACTAGTCAATAATTGCATATGTTATACGTCATTTCAAAAGCAGGTTGAAAAAAAGCAATGCCACAAAATTGAAACCCATTCACACTAGATGCATTGAAAATACCTTTTAACTGGTACATGACATGATTCTGACTGACTGGGAGTGTTTTGTGGACTTGTTTGAACACAGTTCTCTAAAGCAGGGATTGGGAAATTTCTCCCAAAAGTGTCCCGGGTAGGGTTAGGGTTAGGGTTGCAACAACACTCAGACATTTTCTAATGCATCTGCCATGCTTTAGGATGTATTTGCAGTGCAGGAAAGGTGTTGTTTTGTTGTTTCCTCGAAAAGCAAATTTTGACCAATTTTCACGTTTTTGCTAAGCCGCGCGACTGTCAAAAATGACGGAAAATCCAAATTCTGAAAACACACTTTCTACGTGCTAAACTTCTTCGTTTCTATCTTTAAAATGAAAGGAAATAACAAGTTTAGCTAAACTTTACTGGTAATTGTCATGCTTACATGAAAACTAGTCAATAATTGCATATCTTATACGTCATTTCAAAAGCAGGTTGAAAAAAAGCATTGCCACAAAATTGAAACCCATTCACACTAGATGCATTGAAAATACCTTTTAATGGTACATGACATGATTCTGACTGACTGGGAGTGTTTTGTGGACTTGTTTGAACACAGTTCTCTAAAACAGGGATTTGGAAATTTCTTCCAAAAGTGTCCTGGGTAGGGTTAGGGTTAGGGTTGCAACAACACTCAGACATTTTCTAATGCATCTGCCATGCTTTAGGATGCATTTGTAGTGCAGGAAAGGTGTTGTTTTGTTGTTTCCTCGAAAAGCAAATTTTGACCAATTTTCACGTTTTTGCTAAGCCGCGCGGCTGTCAAAAATGACGGAAAATCCAAATTCTGAAACCACACTTTCTAAGTGCTAAACTTCTTCGTTTCTATCTTTAAAACTAAAGGAAATAACAAGTTTAGCCAAACTTTACTGGTAATTGTCATGCTCACATGAAAACTAGTCAATAATTGCATATGTTATACGTCATTTCAAAAGCAGGTTGAAAAAAAGCAATGCCACAAAATTGAAACCCATTCACACTAGATGCATTGAAAATACTTTTTAACTGGTACATGACATGATTCTGACTGACTGGGAGTGTTTTGTGGACTTGTTTGAACAGTTCTCTAAAGCAGGGATTGGGAAATTTCTCCCAAAAGTGTCCCGGGTAGGGTTAGGGTTAGGGTTGCAACAACACTCAGACATTTTCTAATGCATCTGCCATGCTTTAGGATGTATTTGCAGTGCAGGAAAGGTGTTGTTTTGTTGTTTCCTCGAAAAGCAAATTTTGACCAATTTTCACGTTTTTGCTAAGCCGCGCGGTTGTCAAAAATGACGGAAAATCCAAATTCTGAAACCACACTTTCTAAGTGCTAAACTTCTTCGTTTCTATCTTTAAAACTAAAGGAAATAAGTTTAGCCAAACTTTACTGGTAATTGTCATGCTCACATGAAAACTAGTCAATAATTGCATATGTTATACGTCATTTCAAAAGCAGGTTGAAAAAAAGCAATGCCACAAAATTGAAACCCATTCACACTAGATGCATTGAAAATACCTTTTAACTGGTACATGACATGATTCTGACTGACTGGGAATGTTTTGTGGACTTGTTTGAACACAGTTCTCTAAAGCAGGGATTTGGAAATTTCTTCCAAAAGTGTCCCGGGTAGGGTTAGGGTTAGGGTTGCAACAACACTCAGACATTTTCTAATGCATCTGCCATGCTTTAGGATGTATTTGCAGTGCAGGAAAGGTGTTGTTTTGTTGTTTCCTCGAAAAGCAAATTTTGACCAATTTTCACGTTTTTGCTAAGCCGCGCGGCTGTCAAAAATGACGGAAAATCCAAATTCTGAAAACACACTTTCTACGTGCTAAACTTCTTCGTTTCTATCTTTAAAACTAAAGGAAATAACAAGTTTAGCCAAACTTTACTGGTAATTGTCATGCTCACATGAAAACGAGTCAATAATTGCATATGTTATACGTCATTTCAAAAGCAGGTTGAAAAAAAGCGATGCCACAAAATTGAAACCCATTCACACTAGATGCATTGAAAATACCTGTTAACTGGTACATGACATGATTCTGACTGACTGGGAGTGTTTTGTGGACTTGTTTGAACACAGTTCTCTAAAGCAGGGATTTGGAAATTTCTTCCAAAAGTGTCCCGGGTAGGGTTAGGGTTAGTGTTGCAACAACACTCAGACATTTTCTAATGCATCTGCCATGCTTTAGGATGTATTTGCAGTGCAGGAAAGGTGTTGTTTTGTTGTTTCCCCGAAAAGCAAATTTTGACCAATTTTCACGTTTTTGCTAAGCCGCGCGGCTGTCAAAAATGACGGAAAATCCAAATTCTGAAACCACACTTTCTAAGTGCTAAACTTCTTCGTTTCTATCTTTAAAACTAAAGGAAATAACAAGTTTAGCCAAACTTTACTGGTAATTGTCATGCTCACATGAAAACTAGTCAATAATTGCATATGTTATACGTCATTTCAAAAGCAGGTTGAAAAAAAGCAATGCCACAAAATTGAAACCCATTCACACTAGATGCATTGAAAATACCTTTTAACTGGTACATGACATGATTCTGACTGACTGGGAATGTTTTGTGGACTTGTTTGAACACAGTTCTCTAAAGCAGGGATTTGGAAATTTCTTCCAAAAGTGTCCCGGGTAGGGTTAGGGTTAGGGTTGCAACAACACTCAGACATTTTCTAATGCATCTGCCATGCTTTAGGATGTATTTGCAGTGCAGGAAAGGTGTTGTTTTGTTGTTTCCTCGAAAAGCAAATTTTGACCAATTTTCACGTTTTTGCTAAGCCGCGCGGCTGTCAAAAATGACGGAAAATCCAAATTCTGAAAACACACTTTCTACGTGCTAAACTTCTTCGTTTCTATCTTTAAAACTAAAGGAAATAACAAGTTTAGCCAAACTTTACTGGTAATTGTCATGCTCACATGAAAACTAGTCAATAATTGCATATGTTATACGTCATTTCAAAAGCAGGTTGAAAAAAAGCAATGCCACAAAATTGAAACCCATTCACACTAGATGCATTGAAAATACCTGTTAACTGGTACATGACATGATTCTGACTGACTGGGAGTGTTTTGTGGACTTGTTTGAACACAGTTCTCTAAAGCAGGGATTTGGAAATTTCTTCCAAAAGTGTCCCGGGTAGGGTTAGGGTTAGTGTTGCAACAACACTCAGACATTTTCTAATGCATCTGCCATGCTTTAGGATGTATTTGCAGTGCAGGAAAGGTGTTGTTTTGTTGTTTCCTCGAAAAGCAAATTTTGACCAATTTTCACGTTTTTGCTAAGCCGCGCGGCTGTCAAAAATGACGGAAAATCCAAATTCTGAAACCACACTTTCTAAGTGCTAAACTTCTTCGTTTCTATCTTTAAAACTAAAGGAAATAACAAGTTTAGCCAAACTTTACTGGTAATTGTCATACTCACATGAAAACTAGTCAATAATTGCATATGTTATACGTCATTTCAAAAGCAGGTTGAAAAAAAGCAATGCCACAAAATTGAAACCCATTCACACTAGATGCATTGAAAATACCTTTTAACTGGTACATGACATGATTCTGACTGACTGGGAGTGTTTTGTGGACTTGTTTGAACACAGTTCTCTAAAGCAGGGATTTGGAAATTTCTTCCAAATGTGTCCCGGGTAGGGTTAGGGTTAGGGTTGCAACAACACTCAGACATTTTCTAATGCATCTGCCATGCTTTAGGATGTATTTGCAGTGCAGGAAAGGTGTTGTTTTGTTGTTTCCTCGAAAAGCAAATTTCGACCAATTTTCACGTTTTTGCTAAGCCGCGCGGCTGTCAAAAATGACGGAAAATCCAAATTCTGAAACCACACTTTCTATGTGCTAAACTTCTTCGTTTTTATCTTTAAAATGAAAGGAAATAACAAGTTTAGCCAAACTTTACTGGTAATTGTCATGCTCACATGAAAACTATTCAATAATTGCATATCTTATACGTCATTTCAAAAGCAGGTTGAAAAAAAGCATTGCCACAAAATTGAAACCCATTCACACTAGATGCATTGAAAATACCTTTTAATGGTACATGACATGATTCTGACTGACTGGGAGTGTTTTGTGGACTTGTTTGAACACAGTTCTCTAAAACAGGGATTTGGGAATTTCTTCCAAAAGTGTCCTGGGTAGGGTTAGGGTTAGGGTTGCAACAACACTCAGACATTTTCTAATGCATCTGCCATGCTTTAGGATGCATTTGCAGTGCAGGAAAGGTGTTGTTTTGTTGTTTTCTCGAAAAGCAAATTTCGACCAATTTTCACGTTTTTGCTAAGCCGCGCGGCTGTCAAAAATGACGGAAAATCCAAATTCTAAAAAAAACACACTTTCTACGTGCTAAACTTCTTCGTTTCTATCTTTAAAATGAAAGGAAATAACAAGTTTAGCCAAACTTTACTGGTAATTGTCATGCTCACATGAAAACTAGTCAATAATTGCATATGTTATACGTCATTTCAAAAGCAGGTTGAAAAAAAGCATTGACACAAAATTGAAACCCATTCACACTAGATGCATTGAAAATACCTGTTAACTGGTACATGACATGATTCTGACTGACTGGGAGTGTTTTGTGGACTTGTTTGAACACAGTTCTCTAAAGCAGGGATTTGGAAATTTCTTCCAAAAGTGTCCCGGGTAGGGTTAGGGTTAGTGTTGCAACAACACTCAGACATTTTCTAATGCATCTGCCATGCTTTAGGATGTATTTGCAGTGCAGGAAAGGTGTTGTTTTGTTGTTTCCTCGAAAAGCAAATTTCGACCAATTTTCACGTTTTTGCTAAGCCGCGCGGCTGTCAAAAATGACGGAAAATCCAAAGTCTGAAACCACACTTTCTACGTGCTAAACTTCTTCGTTTCTATCTTTAAAATGAAAGGAAAAAACAAGTTTAGACCAAACTTTACTGGTAATTGTCATGCTCACATGAAAACTAGTCAATAATTGCATATGTTACACGTCATTTCAAAAGCAGGTTGAAAAAAAGCAATGCCACAAAATTGAAACCCATTCACACTAGATGCATTGAAAATACCTTTTAACTGGTACATGACATGATTCTGACTGACTGGGAGTGTTTTGTGGACTTGTTTGAACACAGTTCTCTAAAGCAGGGATTTGGAAATTTCTTCCAAATGTGTCCCGGGTAGGGTTAGGGTTAGTGTTGCAACAACACTCGGACATTTTCTAATGCATCTGCCATGCTTTAGGATGTATTTGCAGTGCAGGAAAGGTGTTGTTTTGTTGTTTCCTCAAAAAGCAAATTTTGACCAATTTTCACGTTTTTGCTAAGCCGCGCGGCTGTCAAAAATGACGGAAAATCCAAATTCTGAAAACACACTTTCTACGTGCTAAACTTCTTCGTTTCTATCTTTAAAACTAAAGGAAATAACAAGTTTAGCCAAACTTTACTGGTAATTGTCATGCTCACATGAAAACTAGTCAATAATTGCATATGTTATACGTCATTTCAAAAGCAGGTTGAAAAAAAGCATTGCCACAAAATTGAAACCCATTCACACTAGATGCATTGAAAATACCTGTTAACTGGTACATGACATGATTCTGACTGACTGGGAGTGTTTTGTGGACTTGTTTGAACACAGTTCTCTAAAGCAGGGATTTGGAAATTTCTTCCAAAAGTGTCCCGGGTAGGGTTAGGGTTAGTGTTGCAACAACACTCAGACATTTTCTAATGCATCTGCCATGCTTTAGGATGTATTTGCAGTGCAGGAAAGGTGTTGTTTTGTTGTTTCCTCGAAAAGCAAATTTTGACCAATTTTCACGTTTTTGCTAAGCCGCGCGGCTGTCAAAAATGACGGAAAATCCAAATTCTGAAACCACACTTTCTAAGTGCTAAACTTCTTCGTTACTATCTTTAAAACTAAAGGAAATAACAAGTTTAGCCAAACTTTACTGGTAATTGTCATGCTCACATGAAAACTAGTCAATAATTGCATATGTTATACGTCATTTCAAAAGCAGGTTGAAAAAAAGCAATGCCACAAAATTGAAACCCATTCACACTAGATGCATTGAAAATACCTTTTAACTGGTACATGACATGATTCTGACTGACTGGGAGTGTTTTGTGGACTTGTTTGAACACAGTTCTCTAAAGCAGGGATTTAGAAATTTCTTCCAAAAGTGTCCCGGGTAGGGTTAGGGTTAGGGTTGCAACAACACTCAGACATTTTCTAATGCATCTGCCATGCTTTAGGATGTATTTGCAGTGCAGGAAAGGTGTTGTTTTGTTGTTTCCTCGAAAAGCAAATTTTGACCAATTTTCACGTTTTTGCTAACCGCGCGGCTGTCAAAAATGACGGAAAATCCAAATTCTGAAAACACACTTTCTACGTGCTAAACTTCTTCGTTTCTATCTTTAAAATGAAAGGAAATAACAAGTTTAGCTAAACTTTACTGGTAATTGTCATGCTCACATGAAAACTAGTCAATAATTGCATATCTTATACGTCATTTCAAAAGCAGGTTGAAAAAAAGCATTGCCACAAAATTGAAACCCATTCACACTAGATGCATTGAAAATACCTGTTAACTGGTACATGACATGATTCTGACTGACTGGGAGTGTTTTGTGGACTTGTTTGAACACAGTTCTCTAAAGCAGGGATTTGGAAATTTCTTCCAAAAGTGTCCCGGGTAGGGTTAGGGTTAGTGTTGCAACAACACTCAGACATTTTCTAATGCATCTGCCATGCTTTAGGATGTATTTGCAGTGCAGGAAAGGTGTTGTTTTGTTGTTTCCTCGAAAAGCAAATTTCGACCAATTTTCACGTTTTTGCTAAGCCGCGCGGCTGTCAAAAATGACGGAAAATCCAAATTCTGAAACCACACTTTCTATGTGCTAAACTTCTTCGTTTTTATCTTTAAAATGAAAGGAAATAACAAGTTTAGCCAAACTTTACTGGTAATTGTCATGCTCACATGAAAACTAGTCAATAATTGCATATCTTATACGTCATTTCAAAAGCAGGTTGAAAAAAAGCATTGCCACAAAATTGAAACCCATTCACACTAGATGCATTGAAAATACCTGTTAACTGGTACATGACATGATTCTGACTGACTGGGAGTGTTTTGTGGACTTGTTTGAACACAGTTCTCTAAAGCAGGGATTTGGAAATTTCTTCCAAAAGTGTCCCGGGTAGGGTTAGGGTTAGTGTTGCAACAACACTCAGACATTTTCTAATGCATCTGCCATGCTTTAGGATGTATTTGCAGTGCAGGAAAGGTGTTGTTTTGTTGTTTCCTCGAATGCAAATTTCGACCAATTTTCACGTTTTTGCTAAGCCGCGCGGCTGTCAAAAATGACGGAAAATCCAAAGTCTGAAACCACACTTTCTACGTGCTAAACTTCTTCGTTTCTATCTTTAAAATGAAAGGAAAAAACAAGTTTAGACCAAACTTTACTGGTAATTGTCATGCTCACATGAAAACTAGTCAATAATTGCATATGTTACACGTCATTTCAAAAGCAGGTTGAAAAAAAGCATTTCCACAAAATTGAAACCCATTCACACTAGATGCATTGAAAATACCTGTTAACTGGTACATGACATGATTCTGACTGACTGGGAGTGTTTTGTGGACTTGTTTGAACACAGTTCTCTGAAGCAGGGATTTGGAAATTTCTTCAAAAAGTGTCCCGGGTAGGGTTAGGGTTAGGGTTGCAACAACACTCAGACATTTTCTAATGCATCTGCCATGCTTTAGGATGTATTTGCAGTGCAGGAAAGGTGTTGTTTTGTTGTTTCCTCGAAAAACAAATTTTGACCAATTTTCACGTTTTTGCTAAGCCGCGCGGCTGTCAAAAATGACGGAAAATCCAAAGTCTGAAACCACACTTTCTACGTGCTAAACTTCTTCGTTTCTATCTTTAAAACTAAAGGAAATAACAAGTTTAGCCAAACTTTACTGGTAATTGTCATGCTCACATGAAAACTAGTCAATAATTGCATATGTTATACGTCATTTCAAAAGCAGGTTGAAAAAAAGCATTGCCACAAAATTGAAACCCATTCACACTAGATGCATTGAAAATACCTGTTAACTGGTACATGACATGATTCTGACTGACTGGGAGTGTTTTGTGGACTTGTTTGAACACAGTTCTCTAAAGCAGGGATTTGGAAATTTCTTCCAAAAGTGTCCCGGGTAGGGTTAGGGTTAGGGTTGCAACAACACTCAGACATTTTCTAATGCATCTGCCATGCTTTAGGATGTATTTGCAGTGCAGGAAAGGTGTTGTTTTGTTGTTTCCTCGAAAAGCAAATTTTGACCAATTTTCACGTTTTTGCTAACCGCGCGGCTGTCAAAAATGACGGAAAATCCAAATTCTGAAAACACACTTTCTACGTGCTAAACTTCTTCGTTTCTATCTTTAAAATGAAAGGAAATAACAAGTTTAGCTAAACTTTACTGGTAATTGTCATGCTCACATGAAAACTAGTCAATAATTGCATATCTTATACGTCATTTCAAAAGCAGGTTGAAAAAAAGCATTGCCACAAAATTGAAACCCATTCACACTAGATGCATTGAAAATACCTGTTAACTGGTACATGACATGATTCTGACTGACTGGGAGTGTTTTGTGGACTTGTTTGAACACAGTTCTCTAAAGCAGGGATTTGGAAATTTCTTCCAAAAGTGTCCCGGGTAGGGTTAGGGTTAGTGTTGCAACAACACTCAGACATTTTCTAATGCATCTGCCATGCTTTAGGATGTATTTGCAGTGCAGGAAAGGTGTTGTTTTGTTGTTTCCTCGAAAAGCAAATTTCGACCAATTTTCACGTTTTTGCTAAGCCGCGCGGCTGTCAAAAATGACGGAAAATCCAAATTCTGAAACCACACTTTCTATGTGCTAAACTTCTTCGTTTTTATCTTTAAAATGAAAGGAAATAACAAGTTTAGCCAAACTTTACTGGTAATTGTCATGCTCACATGAAAACTAGTCAATAATTGCATATCTTATACGTCATTTCAAAAGCAGGTTGAAAAAAAGCATTGCCACAAAATTGAAACCCATTCACACTAGATGCATTGAAAATACCTGTTAACTGGTACATGACATGATTCTGACTGACTGGGAGTGTTTTGTGGACTTGTTTGAACACAGTTCTCTAAAGCAGGGATTTGGAAATTTCTTCCAAAAGTGTCCCGGGTAGGGTTAGGGTTAGTGTTGCAACAACACTCAGACATTTTCTAATGCATCTGCCATGCTTTAGGATGTATTTGCAGTGCAGGAAAGGTGTTGTTTTGTTGTTTCCTCGAATGCAAATTTCGACCAATTTTCACGTTTTTGCTAAGCCGCGCGGCTGTCAAAAATGACGGAAAATCCAAAGTCTGAAACCACACTTTCTACGTGCTAAACTTCTTCGTTTCTATCTTTAAAATGAAAGGAAAAAACAAGTTTAGACCAAACTTTACTGGTAATTGTCATGCTCACATGAAAACTAGTCAATAATTGCATATGTTACACGTCATTTCAAAAGCAGGTTGAAAAAAAGCATTTCCACAAAATTGAAACCCATTCACACTAGATGCATTGAAAATACCTGTTAACTGGTACATGACATGATTCTGACTGACTGGGAGTGTTTTGTGGACTTGTTTGAACACAGTTCTCTGAAGCAGGGATTTGGAAATTTCTTCAAAAAGTGTCCCGGGTAGGGTTAGGGTTAGGGTTGCAACAACACTCAGACATTTTCTAATGCATCTGCCATGCTTTAGGATGTATTTGCAGTGCAGGAAAGGTGTTGTTTTGTTGTTTCCTCGAAAAACAAATTTTGACCAATTTTCACGTTTTTGCTAAGCCGCGCGGCTGTCAAAAATGACGGAAAATCCAAAGTCTGAAACCACACTTTCTACGTGCTAAACTTCTTCGTTTCTATCTTTAAAACTAAAGGAAATAACAAGTTTAGCCAAACTTTACTGGTAATTGTCATGCTCACATGAAAACTAGTCAATAATTGCATATGTTATACGTCATTTCAAAAGCAGGTTGAAAAAAAGCATTGCCACAAAATTGAAACCCATTCACACTAGATGCATTGAAAATACCTGTTAACTGGTACATGACATGATTCTGACTGACTGGGAGTGTTTTGTGGACTTGTTTGAACACAGTTCTCTAAAGCAGGGATTTGGAAATTTCTTCCAAAAGTGTCCCGGGTAGGGTTAGGGTTAGGGTTGCAACAACACTCAGACATTTTCTAATGCATCTGCCATGCTTTAGGATGTATTTGCAGTGCAGGAAAGGTGTTGTTTTGTTGTTTCCTCGAAAAGCAAATTTTGACCAATTTTCACGTTTTTGCTAAGCCGCGCGGCTGTCAAAAATGACGGAAAATCCAAATTCTGAAACCACACTTTCTAAGTGCTAAACTTCTTCGTTTCTATCTTTAAAACTAAAGGAAATAACAAGTTTAGCCAAACTTTACTGGTAATTGTCATGCTCACATGAAAACTAGTCAATAATTGCATATGTTATACGTCATTTCAAAAGCAGGTTGAAAAAAAGCAATGCCACAAAATTGAAACCCATTCACACTAGATGCATTGAAAATACCTTTTAACTGGTACATGACATGATTCTGACTGACTGGGAGTGTTTTGTGGACTTGTTTGAACACAGTTCTCTAAAGCAGGGATTTGGAAATTTCTTCCAAAAGTGTCCCGGGTAGGGTTAGGGTTAGGGTTGCAACAACACTCAGACATTTTCTAATGCATCTGCCATGCTTTAGGATGTATTTGCAGTGCAGGAAAGGTGTTGTTTTGTTGTTTCCTCGAAAAGCAAATTTTGACCAATTTTCACGTTTTTGCTAAGCCGCGCGGCTGTCAAAAATGACGGAAAATCCAAATTCTGAAAACACACTTTCTACGTGCTAAACTTCTTCGTTTCTATCTTTAAAATGAAAGGAAATAACAAGTTTAGCTAAACTTTACTGGTAATTGTCATGCTCACATGAAAACTAGTCAATAATTGCATATCTTATACGTCATTTCAAAAGCAGGTTGAAAAAAAGCATTGCCACAAAATTGAAACCCATTCACACTAGATGCATTGAAAATACCTGTTAACTGGTACATGACATGATTCTGACTGACTGGGAGTGTTTTGTGGACTTGTTTGAACACAGTTCTCTAAAGCAGGGATTTGGAAATTTCTTCCAAAAGTGTCCCGGGTAGGGTTAGGGTTAGTGTTGCAACAACACTCAGACATTTTCTAATGCATCTGCCATGCTTTAGGATGTATTTGCAGTGCAGGAAAGGTGTTGTTTTGTTGTTTCCTCGAAAAGCAAATTTCGACCAATTTTCACGTTTTTGCTAAGCCGCGCGGCTGTCAAAAATGACGGAAAATCCAAATTCTGAAACCACACTTTCTATGTGCTAAACTTCTTCGCTTTTATCTTTAAAATGAAAGGAAATAACAAGTTTAGCCAAACTTTACTGGTAATTGTCATGCTCACATGAAAACTAGTCAATAATTGCATATGTTATACGTCATTTCAAAAGCAGGTTGAAAAAAAGCATTGCCACAAAATTGAAACCCATTCACACTAGATGCATTGAAAATACCTTTTAATGGTACATGACATGATTCTGACTGACTGGGAGTGTTTTGTGGACTTGTTTGAACACAGTTCTCTAAAACAGGGATTTGGAAATTTCTTCCAAAAGTGTCCCGGGTAGGGTTAGGGTTAGGGTTGCAACAACACTCAGACATTTTCTAATGCATCTGCCATGCTTTAGGATGTATTTGCAGTGCAGGAAAGGTGTTGTTTTGTTGTTTCCTCGAAAAGCAAATTTTGACCAATTTTCACGTTTTTGTTAAGCCGCGCGGCTGTCAAAAATGACGGAAAATCCAAATTCTGAAACCACACTTTCTAAGTGCTAAACTTCTTCGTTTCTATCTTTAAAACTAAAGGAAATAACAAGTTTAGCCAAACTTTACTGGTAATTGTCATGCTCACATGAAAACTAGTCAATAATTGCATATGTTATACGTCATTTCAAAAGCAGGTTGAAAAAAAGCATTGCCACAAAATTGAAACCCATTCACACTAGATGCATTGAAAATACCTGTTAACTGGTACATGACATGATTCTGACTGACTGGGAGTGTTTTGTGGACTTGTTTGAACACAGTTCTCTAAAGCAGGGATTTGGAAATTTCTTCCAAATGTGTCCCGGGTAGGGTTAGGGTTAGGGTTGCAACAACACTCGGACATTTTCTAATGCATCTGCCATGCTTTAGGATGTATTTGCAGTGCAGGAAAGGTGTTGTTTTGTTGTTTCCTCAAAAAGCAAATTTTGACCAATTTTCACGTTTTTGCTAAGCCGCGCGGCTGTCAAAAATGACGGAAAATCCAAATTCTGAAAACACACTTTCTACGTGCTAAACTTCTTCGTTTCTATCTTTAAAACTAAAGGAAATAACAAGTTTAGCCAAACTTTACTGGTAATTGTCATGCTCACATGAAAACTAGTCAATAATTGCATATGTTATACGTCATTTCAAAAGCAGGTTGAAAAAAAGCATTGCCACAAAATTGAAACCCATTCACACTAGATGCATTGAAAATACCTTTTAATGGTACATGACATGATTCTGACTGACTGGGAGTGTTTTGTGGACTTGTTTGAACACAGTTCTCTAAAACAGGGATTTGGAAATTTCTTCCAAAAGTGTCCCGGGTAGGGTTAGGGTTAGGGTTGCAACAACACTCAGACATTTTCTAATGCATCTGCCATGCTTTAGGATGTATTTGCAGTGCAGGAAAGGTGTTGTTTTGTTGTTTCCTCGAAAAGCAAATTTTGACCAATTTTCACGTTTTTGCTAAGCCGCGCGGCTGTCAAAAATGACGGAAAATCCAAATTCTGAAACCACACTTTCTAAGTGCTAAACTTCTTCGTTTCTATCTTTAAAACTAAAGGAAATAACAAGTTTAGCCAAACTTTACTGGTAATTATCATACTCACATGAAAACTAGTCAATAATTGCATATGTTATACGTCATTTCAAAAGCAGGTTGAAAAAAAGCAATGCCACAAAATTGAAACCCATTCACACTAGATGCATTGAAAATACCTTTTAACTGGTACATGACATGATTTTGACTGACTGGGAGTGTTTTGTGGACTTGTTTGAACACAGTTCTCTAAAGCAGGGATTTGGAAATTTCTTCCAAATGTGTCCCGGGTAGGGTTAGGGTTAGGGTTGCAACAACACTCAGACATTTTCTAATGCATCTGCCATGCTTTAGGATGTATTTGCAGTGCAGGAAAGGTGTTGTTTTGTTGTTTCCTCGAAGAGCAAATTTCGACCAATTTTCACGTTTTTGCTAAGCCGCGCGGCTGTCAAAAATGACGGAAAATCCAAATTCTGAAACCACACTTTCTAAGTGCTAAACTTCTTCGTTTCTATCTTTAAAACTAAAGGAAATAACAAGTTTAGCCAAACTTTACTGGTAATTGTCATACTCACATGAAAACTAGTCAATAATTGCATATGTTATACGTCATTTCAAAAGCAGGTTGAAAAAAAGCAATGCCACAAAATTGAAACCCATTCACACTAGATGCATTGAAAATACCTTTTAACTGGTACATGACATGATTTTGACTGACTGGGAGTGTTTTGTGGGCTTGTTTGAACACAGTTCTCTAAAGCAGGGATTTGGAAATTTCTTCCAAATGTGTCCCGGGTAGGGTTAGGGTTAGGGTTGCAACAACACTCAGACATTTTCTAATGCATCTGCCATGCTTTAGGATGTATTTGCAGTGCAGGAAAGGTGTTGTTTTGTTGTTTCCTCGAAGAGCAAATTTCGACCAATTTTCACGTTTTTGCTAAGCCGCGCGGCTGTCAAAAATGACGGAAAATCCAAATTCTGAAAACACACTTTCTACGTGCTAAACTTCTTCGTTTCTATCTTTAAAACTAAAGGAAATAACAAGTTTAGCCAAACTTTACTGGTAATTGTCATGCTCACATGAAAACTAGTCAATAATTGCATATGTTATACGTCATTTCAAAAGCAGGTTGAAAAAAAGCATTGCCACAAAATTGAAACCCATTCACACTAGATGCATTGAAAATACCTGTTAACTGGTACATGACATGATTCTGACTGACTGGGAGTGTTTTGTGGACTTGTTTGAACACAGTTCTCTAAAGCAGGGATTTGGAAATTTCTTCCAAAAGTGTCCCGGGTAGGGTTAGGGTTAGTGTTGCAACAACACTCGGACATTTTCTAATGCATCTGCCATGCTTTAGGATGTATTTGCAGTGCAGGAAAGGTGTTGTTTTGTTGTTTCCTCGAAAAGCAAATTTTGACCAATTTTCACGTTTTTGCTAAGCCGCGCGGCTGTCAAAAATGACGGAAAATCCAAATTCTGAAACCACACTTTCTACGTGCGAAACTTCTTCGTTTCTATCTTTAAAACTAAAGGAAATAACAAGTTTAGCCAAACTTTACTGGTAATTGTCATGCTCATGTGAAAACTAGTCAATAATTGCATATGTTATACGTCATTTCAAAAGCAGGTTGAAAAAAAGCAATGCCACAAAATTGAAACCCATTCACACTAGATGCATTGAAAATACCTTTTAACTGGTACATGACATGATTCTGACTGACTGGGAGTGTTTTGTGGACTTGTTTGAACACAGTTCTCTGAAGCAGGGATTTGGAAATTTCTTCCAAATGTGTCCCGGGTAGGGTTAGGGTTAGGGTTGCAACAACACTCAGACATTTTCTAATGCATCTGCCATGCTTTAGGATGTATTTGCAGTGCAGGAAAGGTGTTGTTTTGTTGTTTCCTCGAAAAGCAAATTTCGACCAATTTTCACGTTTTTTCTAAGCCGCGCGGCTGTCAAAAATGACGGAAAATACAAATTCTGAAACCACACTTTCTATGTGCTAAACTTCTTCGTTTTTATCTTTAAAATGAAAGGAAATAAGTTTAGCCAAACTTTACAGGTAATTGTCATGCTCACATGAAAACTAGTCAATAATTGCATATGTTATACGTCATTTCAAAAGCAGGTTGAAAAAAAGGAATGCCACAAAATTGAAACCCATTCACACTAGATGCATTGAAAATACCTTTTAACTGGTACATGACATGATTCTGACTGACTGGGAGTGTTTTGTGGACTTGTTTGAACACAGTTCTCTGAAGCAGGGATTTGGAAATTTCTTCCAAAAGTGTCCCGGGTAGGGTTAGGGTTAGGGTTGCAACAACACTCAGACATTTTCTAATGCATCTGCCATGCTTTAGGATGTATTTGCAGTGCAGGAAAGGTGTTGTTTTGTTGTTTCCTCGAAAAACAAATTTTGACCAATTTTCACGTTTTTGCTAAGCCGCGCGGCTGTCAAAAATGACGGAAAATCCAAAGTCTGAAACCACACTTTCTACGTGCTAAACTTCTTCGTTTCTATCTTTAAAACTAAAGGAAATAACAAGTTTAGCCAAACTTTACTGGTAATTGTCATGCTCACATGAAAACTAGTCAATAATTGCATATGTTATACGTCATTTCAAAAGCAGGTTGAAAAAAAGCATTGCCACAAAATTGAAACCCATTCACACTAGATGCATTGAAAATACCTGTTAACTGGTACATGACATGATTCTGACTGACTGGGAGTGTTTTGTGGACTTGTTTGAACACAGTTCTCTAAAGCAGGGATTTGGAAATTTCTTCCAAAAGTGTCCCGGGTAGGGTTAGGGTTAGTGTTGCAACAACACTCAGACATTTTCTAATGCATCTGCCATGCTTTAGGATGTATTTGCAGTGCAGGAAAGGTGTTGTTTTGTTGTTTCCTCGAAAAGCAAATTTCGACCAATTTTCACGTTTTTGCTAAGCCGCGCGGCTGTCAAAAATGACGGAAAATCCAAATTCTGAAACCACACTTTCTAAGTGCTAAACTTCATCGTTTCTATCTTTAAAACTAAAGGAAATAACAAGTTTAGCCAAACTTTACTGGTAATTGTCATGTTCACATGAAAACTAGTCAATAATTGCATATGTTATACGTCATTTAAAAAGCAGGTTGAAAAAAAGCAATGCCACAAAATTGAAACCCATTCACACTAGATGCATTGAAAATACCTTTTAACTGGTACATGACATGATTCTGAATGACTGGGAGTGTTTTGTGGACTTGTTTGAACACAGTTCTCTAAAGCAGGGATTTGGAAATTTCTTCCAAAAGTGTCCCGGGTAGGGTTAGGGTTAGGGTTGCAACAACACTCAGACATTTTCTAATGCATCTGCCATGCTTTAGGATGTATTTGCAGTGCAGGAAAGGTGTTGTTTTGTTGTTTCCTCGAAAAGCAAATTTTGACCAATTTTCACGTTTTTGCTAAGCCGCGCGGCTGTCAAAAATGACAGAAAATCCAAATTCTGAAAACACACTTTCTACGTGCTAAACTTCTTCATTTCTATCTTTAAAATGAAAGGAAATAAATAGTTTAGCTAAACTTTACTGGTAATTGTCATGCTCACATGAAAACTAGTCAATAATTGCATATGTTATACGTCATTTCAAAAGCAGGTTGAAAAAAAGCATTGCCACAAAATTGAAACCCATTCACACTAGATGCATTGAAAATACCTGTTAACTGGTACATGACATGATTCTGACTGACTGGGAGTGTTTTGTGGACTTGTTTGAACACAGTTCTCTAAAGCAGGGATTTGGAAATTTCTTCCAAAAGTGTCCCGGGTAGGGTTAGGGTTAGGGTTGCAACAACACTCAGACATTTTCTAATGCATCTGCCATGCTTTAGGATGTATTTGCAGTGCAGGAAAGGTGTTGTTTTGTTGTTTCCTCGAAAAGCAAATTTCGACCAATTTTCACGTTTTTTCTAAGCCGCGCGGCTGTCAAAAATGACGGAAAATACAAATTCTGAAACCACACTTTCTATGTGCTAAACTTCTTCGTTTTTATCTTTAAAATGAAAGGAAATAAGTTTAGCCAAACTTTACAGGTAATTGTCATGCTCACATGAAAACTAGTCAATAATTGCATATGTTATACGTCATTTCAAAAGCAGGTTGAAAAAAAGGAATGCCACAAAATTGAAACCCATTCACACTAGATGCATTGAAAATACCTTTTAACTGGTACATGACATGATTCTGACTGACTGGGAGTGTTTTGTGGACTTGTTTGAACACAGTTCTCTGAAGCAGGGATTTGGAAATTTCTTCCAAAAGTGTCCCGGGTAGGGTTAGGGTTAGGGTTGCAACAACACTCAGACATTTTCTAATGCATCTGCCATGCTTTAGGATGTATTTGCAGTGCAGGAAAGGTGTTGTTTTGTTGTTTCCTCGAAAAACAAATTTTGACCAATTTTCACGTTTTTGCTAAGCCGCGCGGCTGTCAAAAATGACGGAAAATCCAAAGTCTGAAACCACACTTTCTACGTGCTAAACTTCTTCGTTTCTATCTTTAAAACTAAAGGAAATAACAAGTTTAGCCAAACTTTACTGGTAATTGTCATGCTCACATGAAAACTAGTCAATAATTGCATATGTTATACGTCATTTCAAAAGCAGGTTGAAAAAAAGCATTGCCACAAAATTGAAACCCATTCACACTAGATGCATTGAAAATACCTGTTAACTGGTACATGACATGATTCTGACTGACTGGGAGTGTTTTGTGGACTTGTTTGAACACAGTTCTCTAAAGCAGGGATTTGGAAATTTCTTCCAAAAGTGTCCCGGGTAGGGTTAGGGTTAGTGTTGCAACAACACTCAGACATTTTCTAATGCATCTGCCATGCTTTAGGATGTATTTGCAGTGCAGGAAAGGTGTTGTTTTGTTGTTTCCTCGAAAAGCAAATTTTGACCAATTTTCACGTTTTTGCTAAGCCGCGCGGCTGTCAAAAATGACGGAAAATCCAAATTCTGAAACCACACTTTCTAAGTGCTAAACTTCATCGTTTCTATCTTTAAAACTAAAGGAAATAACAAGTTTAGCCAAACTTTACTGGTAATTGTCATGTTCACATGAAAACTAGTCAATAATTGCATATGTTATACGTCATTTAAAAAGCAGGTTGAAAAAAAGCAATGCCACAAAATTGAAACCCATTCACACTAGATGCATTGAAAATACCTTTTAACTGGTACATGACATGATTCTGAATGACTGGGAGTGTTTTGTGGACTTGTTTGAACACAGTTCTCTAAAGCAGGGATTTGGAAATTTCTTCCAAAAGTGTCCCGGGTAGGGTTAGGGTTAGGGTTGCAACAACACTCAGACATTTTCTAATGCATCTGCCATGCTTTAGGATGTATTTGCAGTGCAGGAAAGGTGTTGTTTTGTTGTTTCCTCGAAAAGCAAATTTTGACCAATTTTCACGTTTTTGCTAAGCCGCGCGGCTGTCAAAAATGACAGAAAATCCAAATTCTGAAAACACACTTTCTACGTGCTAAACTTCTTCATTTCTATCTTTAAAATGAAAGGAAATAAATAGTTTAGCTAAACTTTACTGGTAATTGTCATGCTCACATGAAAACTAGTCAATAATTGCATATGTTATACGTCATTTCAAAAGCAGGTTGAAAAAAAGCATTGCCACAAAATTGAAACCCATTCACACTAGATGCATTGAAAATACCTGTTAACTGGTACATGACATGATTCTGACTGACTGGGAGTGTTTTGTGGACTTGTTTGAACACAGTTCTCTAAAGCAGGGATTTGGAAATTTCTTCCAAAAGTGTCCCGGGTAGGGTTAGGGTTAGGGTTGCAACAACACTCAGACATTTTCTAATGCATCTGCCATGCTTTAGGATGTATTTGCAGTGCAGGAAAGGTGTTGTTTTGTTGTTTCCTCGAAAAGCAAATTTCGACCAATTTTCACGTTTTTTCTAAGCCGCGCGGCTGTCAAAAATGACGGAAAATACAAATTCTGAAACCACACTTTCTATGTGCTAAACTTCTTCGTTTTTATCTTTAAAATGAAAGGAAATAAGTTTAGCCAAACTTTACAGGTAATTGTCATGCTCACATGAAAACTAGTCAATAATTGCATATGTTATACGTCATTTCAAAAGCAGGTTGAAAAAAAGGAATGCCACAAAATTGAAACCCATTCACACTAGATGCATTGAAAATACCTTTTAACTGGTACATGACATGATTCTGACTGACTGGGAGTGTTTTGTGGACTTGTTTGAACACAGTTCTCTGAAGCAGGGATTTGGAAATTTCTTCCAAAAGTGTCCCGGGTAGGGTTAGGGTTAGGGTTGCAACAACACTCAGACATTTTCTAATGCATCTGCCATGCTTTAGGATGTATTTGCAGTGCAGGAAAGGTGTTGTTTTGTTGTTTCCTCGAAAAACAAATTTTGACCAATTTTCACGTTTTTGCTAAGCCGCGCGGCTGTCAAAAATGACGGAAAATCCAAAGTCTGAAACCACACTTTCTACGTGCTAAACTTCTTCGTTTCTATCTTTAAAACTAAAGGAAATAACAAGTTTAGCCAAACTTTACTGGTAATTGTCATGCTCACATGAAAACTAGTCAATAATTGCATATGTTATACGTCATTTCAAAAGCAGGTTGAAAAAAAGCATTGCCACAAAATTGAAACCCATTCACACTAGATGCATTGAAAATACCTGTTAACTGGTACATGACATGATTCTGACTGACTGGGAGTGTTTTGTGGACTTGTTTGAACACAGTTCTCTAAAGCAGGGATTTGGAAATTTCTTCCAAAAGTGTCCCGGGTAGGGTTAGGGTTAGTGTTGCAACAACACTCAGACATTTTCTAATGCATCTGCCATGCTTTAGGATGTATTTGCAGTGCAGGAAAGGTGTTGTTTTGTTGTTTCCTCGAAAAGCAAATTTTGACCAATTTTCACGTTTTTGCTAAGCCGCGCGGCTGTCAAAAATGACGGAAAATCCAAATTCTGAAACCACACTTTCTAAGTGCTAAACTTCATCGTTTCTATCTTTAAAACTAAAGGAAATAACAAGTTTAGCCAAACTTTACTGGTAATTGTCATGTTCACATGAAAACTAGTCAATAATTGCATATGTTATACGTCATTTAAAAAGCAGGTTGAAAAAAAGCAATGCCACAAAATTGAAACCCATTCACACTAGATGCATTGAAAATACCTTTTAACTGGTACATGACATGATTCTGAATGACTGGGAGTGTTTTGTGGACTTGTTTGAACACAGTTCTCTAAAGCAGGGATTTGGAAATTTCTTCCAAAAGTGTCCCGGGTAGGGTTAGGGTTAGTGTTGCAACAACACTCAGACATTTTCTAATGCATCTGCCATGCTTTAGGATGTATTTGCAGTGCAGGAAAGGTGTTGTTTTGTTGTTTCCTCGAAAAGCAAATTTCGACCAATTTTCACGTTTTTGCTAAGCCGCGCGGCTGTCAAAAATGACGGAAAATCCAAATTCTGAAACCACACTTTCTATGTGCTAAACTTCTTCGTTTTTATCTTTAAAATGAAAGGAAATAACAAGTTTAGCCAAACTTTACTGGTAATTGTCATGCTCACATGAAAACTAGTCAATAATTGCATATGTTATACGTCATTTCAAAAGCAGGTTGAAAAAAAGCATTGCCACAAAATTGAAACCCATTCACACTAGATGCATTGAAAATACCTGTTAACTGGTACATGACATGATTCTGACTGACTGGGAGTGTTTTGTGGACTTGTTTGAACACAGTTCTCTAAAGCAGGGATTTGGAAATTTCTTCCAAAAGTGTCCCGGGTAGGGTTAGGGTTAGGGTTGCAACAACACTCAGACATTTTCTAATGCATCTGCCATGCTTTAGGATGTATTTGCAGTGCAGGAAAGGTGTTGTTTTGTTGTTTCCTCGAAAAGCAAATTTCGACCAATTTTCACGTTTTTTCTAAGCCGCGCGGCTGTCAAAAATGACGGAAAATACAAATTCTGAAACCACACTTTCTATGTGCTAAACTTCTTCGTTTTTATCTTTAAAATGAAAGGAAATAAGTTTAGCCAAACTTTACAGGTAATTGTCATGCTCACATGAAAACTAGTCAATAATTGCATATGTTATACGTCATTTCAAAAGCAGGTTGAAAAAAAGGAATGCCACAAAATTGAAACCCATTCACACTAGATGCATTGAAAATACCTTTTAACTGGTACATGACATGATTCTGACTGACTGGGAGTGTTTTGTGGACTTGTTTGAACACAGTTCTCTGAAGCAGGGATTTGGAAATTTCTTCCAAAAGTGTCCCGGGTAGGGTTAGGGTTAGGGTTGCAACAACACTCAGACATTTTCTAATGCATCTGCCATGCTTTAGGATGTATTTGCAGTGCAGGAAAGGTGTTGTTTTGTTGTTTCCTCGAAAAACAAATTTTGACCAATTTTCACGTTTTTGCTAAGCCGCGCGGCTGTCAAAAATGACGGAAAATCCAAAGTCTGAAACCACACTTTCTACGTGCTAAACTTCTTCGTTTCTATCTTTAAAACTAAAGGAAATAACAAGTTTAGCCAAACTTTACTGGTAATTGTCATGCTCACATGAAAACTAGTCAATAATTGCATATGTTATACGTCATTTCAAAAGCAGGTTGAAAAAAAGCATTGCCACAAAATTGAAACCCATTCACACTAGATGCATTGAAAATACCTGTTAACTGGTACATGACATGATTCTGACTGACTGGGAGTGTTTTGTGGACTTGTTTGAACACAGTTCTCTAAAGCAGGGATTTGGAAATTTCTTCCAAAAGTGTCCCGGGTAGGGTTAGGGTTAGTGTTGCAACAACACTCAGACATTTTCTAATGCATCTGCCATGCTTTAGGATGTATTTGCAGTGCAGGAAAGGTGTTGTTTTGTTGTTTCCTCGAAAAGCAAATTTTGACCAATTTTCACGTTTTTGCTAAGCCGCGCGGCTGTCAAAAATGACGGAAAATCCAAATTCTGAAACCACACTTTCTAAGTGCTAAACTTCATCGTTTCTATCTTTAAAACTAAAGGAAATAACAAGTTTAGCCAAACTTTACTGGTAATTGTCATGTTCACATGAAAACTAGTCAATAATTGCATATGTTATACGTCATTTAAAAAGCAGGTTGAAAAAAAGCAATGCCACAAAATTGAAACCCATTCACACTAGATGCATTGAAAATACCTTTTAACTGGTACATGACATGATTCTGAATGACTGGGAGTGTTTTGTGGACTTGTTTGAACACAGTTCTCTAAAGCAGGGATTTGGAAATTTCTTCCAAAAGTGTCCCGGGTAGGGTTAGGGTTAGTGTTGCAACAACACTCAGACATTTTCTAATGCATCTGCCATGCTTTAGGATGTATTTGCAGTGCAGGAAAGGTGTTGTTTTGTTGTTTCCTCGAAAAGCAAATTTCGACCAATTTTCACGTTTTTGCTAAGCCGCGCGGCTGTCAAAAATGACGGAAAATCCAAATTCTGAAACCACACTTTCTATGTGCTAAACTTCTTCGTTTTTATCTTTAAAATGAAAGGAAATAACAAGTTTAGCCAAACTTTACTGGTAATTGTCATGCTCACATGAAAACTAGTCAATAATTGCATATGTTATACGTCATTTCAAAAGCAGGTTGAAAAAAAGCATTGCCACCAAATTGAAACCCATTCACACTAGATGCATTGAAAATACCTTTTAATGGTACATGACATGATTCTGACTGACTGGGAGTGTTTTGTGGACTTGTTTGAACACAGTTCTCTAAAGCAGGGATTTGGAAATTTCTTCCAAAAGTGTCCCGGGTAGGGTTAGGGTTAGGGTTGCAACAACACTCAGACATTTTCTAATGCATCTGCCATGCTTTAGGATGTATTTGCAGTGCAGGAAAGGTGTTGTTTTGTTGTTTCCTCGAAAAGCAAATTTTGACCAATTTTCACGTTTTTGCTAAGCCGCGCGGCTGTCAAAAATGACGGAAAATCCAAATTCTGAAACCACACTTTCTACGTGCTAAACTTCTTCGTTTCTATCTTTAAAATGAAAGGAAATAACAAGTTTAGACCAAACTTTACTGGTAATTGTCATGCTCACATGAAAACTAGTCAATAATTGCATATGTTATACGTCATTTCAAAAGCAGGTTGAAAAAAAGCATTGCCACAAAATTGAAACCCATTCACACTAGATGCATTGAAAATACCTGTTAACTGGTACATGACATGATTCTGACTGACTGGGAGTGTTTTGTGGACTTGTTTGAACACAGTTCTCTAAAGCAGGGATTTGGAAATTTCTTCCAAAAGTGTCCCGGGTAGGGTTAGGGTTAGTGTTGCAACAACACTCAGACATTTTCTAATGCATCTGCCATGCTTTAGGATGTATTTGCAGTGCAGGAAAGGTGTTGTTTTGTTGTTTCCTCGAAAAGCAAATTTTGACCAATTTTCACGTTTTTGCTAAGCCGCGCGGCTGTCAAAAATGACGGAAAATCCAAATTCTGAAACCACACTTTCTAAGTGCTAAACTTCTTCGTTACTATCTTTAAAACTAAAGGAAATAACAAGTTTAGCCAAACTTTACTGGTAATTGTCATACTCACATGAAAACTAGTCAATAATTGCATATGTTATACGTCATTTCAAAAGCAGGTTGAAAAAAAGCAATGCCACAAAATTGAAACCCATTCACACTAGATGCATTGAAAATACCTGTTAACTGGTACATGACATGATTCTGACTGACTGGGAGTGTTTTGTGGACTTGTTTGAACACAGTTCTCTGAAGCAGGGATTTGGAAATTTCTTCCAAAAGTGTCCCGGGTAGGGTTAGGGTTAGTGTTGCAACAACACTCAGACATTTTCTAATGCATCTGCCATGCTTTAGGATGTATTTGCAGTGCAGGAAAGGTGTTGTTTTGTTGTTTCCTCGAAAAGCACATTTTGACCAATTTTCACGTTTTTGCTAAGCCGCGCGGCTGTCAAAAATGACGGAAAATCCAAATTCTGAAAACACACTTTCTATGTGCTAAACTTCTTCGTTTCTATCTTTAAAATGAAAGGAAATAACAAGTTTAGCCAAACTTTACTGGTAATTGTCATGCTCACATGAAAACTAGTCAATAATTGCATATGTTATACGTCATTTCAAAAGCAGGTTGAAAAAAAGGAATGCCACAAAATTGAAACCCATTCACACTAGATGCATTGAAAATACCTTTTAACTGGTACATGACATGATTTTGACTGACTGGGAGTGTTTTGTGGAGTTGTTTGAACACAGTTCTCTAAAGCAGGGATTTGGAAATTTCTTCCAAATGTGTCCCGGGTAGGGTTAGGGTTAGGGTTGCAACAACACTCAGACATTTTCTAATGCATCTGCCATGCTTTAGGATGTATTTGCAGTGCAGGAAAGGTGTTGTTTTGTTGTTTCCTCGAAAAGCAAATTTCGACCAATTTTCCTGTTTTTGCTAAGCCGCGCGGCTGTCAAAAATGACAGAAAATCCAAATTCTGAAAACACACTTTCTACGTGCTAAACTTCTTCATTTCTATCTTTAAAATGAAAGGAAATAAATAGTTTAGCTAAACTTTACTGGTAATTGTCATGCTCACATGAAAACTAGTCAATAATTGCATATGTTATACGTCATTTCAAAAGCAGGTTGAAAAAAAGCATTGCCACAAAATTGAAACCCATTCACACTAGATGCATTGAAAATACCTGTTAACTGGTACATGACATGATTCTGACTGACTGGGAGTGTTTTGTGGACTTGTTTGAACACAGTTCTCTAAAGCAGGGATTTGGAAATTTCTTCCAAAAGTGTCCCGGGTAGGGTTAGGGTTAGTGTTGCAACAACACTCAGACATTTTCTAATGCATCTGCCATGCTTTAGGATGTATTTGCAGTGCAGGAAAGGTGTTGTTTTGTTGTTTCCTCGAAAAGCAAATTTCGACCAATTTTCACGTTTTTGCTAAGCCGCGCGGCTGTCAAAAATGACGGAAAATCCAAATTCTGAAACCACACTTTCTATGTGCTAAACTTCTTCGTTTTTATCTTTAAAATGAAAGGAAATAACAAGTTTAGCCAAACTTTACTGGTAATTGTCATGCTCACATGAAAACTAGTCAATAATTGCATATGTTATACGTCATTTCAAAAGCAGGTTGAAAAAAAGCATTGCCACCAAATTGAAACCCATTCACACTAGATGCATTGAAAATACCTTTTAATGGTACATGACATGATTCTGACTGACTGGGAGTGTTTTGTGGACTTGTTTGAACACAGTTCTCTAAAGCAGGGATTTGGAAATTTCTTCCAAAAGTGTCCCGGGTAGGGTTAGGGTTAGGGTTGCAACAACACTCAGACATTTTCTAATGCATCTGCCATGCTTTAGGATGTATTTGCAGTGCAGGAAAGGTGTTGTTTTGTTGTTTCCTCGAAAAGCAAATTTTGACCAATTTTCACGTTTTTGCTAAGCCGCGCGGCTGTCAAAAATGACGGAAAATCCAAATTCTGAAACCACACTTTCTACGTGCTAAACTTCTTCGTTTCTATCTTTAAAATGAAAGGAAATAACAAGTTTAGACCAAACTTTACTGGTAATTGTCATGCTCACATGAAAACTAGTCAATAATTGCATATGTTATACGTCATTTCAAAAGCAGGTTGAAAAAAAGCATTGCCACAAAATTGAAACCCATTCACACTAGATGCATTGAAAATACCTGTTAACTGGTACATGACATGATTCTGACTGACTGGGAGTGTTTTGTGGACTTGTTTGAACACAGTTCTCTAAAGCAGGGATTTGGAAATTTCTTCCAAAAGTGTCCCGGGTAGGGTTAGGGTTAGTGTTGCAACAACACTCAGACATTTTCTAATGCATCTGCCATGCTTTAGGATGTATTTGCAGTGCAGGAAAGGTGTTGTTTTGTTGTTTCCTCGAAAAGCAAATTTTGACCAATTTTCACGTTTTTGCTAAGCCGCGCGGCTGTCAAAAATGACGGAAAATCCAAATTCTGAAACCACACTTTCTAAGTGCTAAACTTCTTCGTTTCTATCTTTAAAACTAAAGGAAATAACAAGTTTAGCCAAACTTTACTGGTAATTGTCATACTCACATGAAAACTAGTCAATAATTGCATATGTTATACGTCATTTCAAAAGCAGGTTGAAAAAAAGCAATGCCACAAAATTGAAACCCATTCACACTAGATGCATTGAAAATACCTGTTAACTGGTACATGACATGATTCTGACTGACTGGGAGTGTTTTGTGGACTTGTTTGAACACAGTTCTCTAAAGCAGGGATTTGGAAATTTCTTCCAAAAGTGTCCCGGGTAGGGTTAGGGTTAGGGTTGCAACAACACTCAGACATTTTCTAATGCATCTGCCATGCTTTAGGATGTATTTGCAGTGCAGGAAAGGTGTTGTTTTGTTGTTTCCTCGAAAAGCAAATTTTGACCAATTTTCACATTTTTGCTAAGCCGCGCGGCTGTCAAAAATGACGGAAAATCCAAATTCTGAAAACACACTTTCTACGTGCTAAACTTCTTCGTTTCTATCTTTAAAATGAAAGGAAATAACAAGTTTAGCCAAACTTTACTGGTAATTGTCATGCTCACATGAAAACTAGTCAATAATTGCATATGTTATACGTCATTTCAAAAGCAGGTTGAAAAAAAGCAATGCCACAAAATTGAAACCCATTCACACTAGATGCATTAAAAATACCTGTTAACTGGTACATGACATGATTCTGACTGACTGGGAGTGTTTTGTGGACTTATTTGAACACTGTTCTCTGAAGCAGGGATTTGGAAATTTCTTCCAAAAGTGTCCCGGGTAGGGTTAGGGTTAGGGTTGCAACAACACTCAGACATTTTCTAATGCATCTGCCATGCTTTAGGATGTATTTGCAGTGCAGGAAAGGTGTTGTTTTGTTGTTTCCTCGAAAAGCAAATTTTGACCAATTTTCACGTTTTTGCTAAGTCGCGCGGCTGTCAAAAATGACGGAAAATCCAAATTCTGAAAACACACTTTCTACGTGCTAAACTTCTTCGTTTCTATCTTTAAAATGAAAGGAAATAACCAGTTTAGCCAAACTTTACTGGTAATTGTCATGCTCATATGAAAACTAGTCAATAATTGCATATCTTATACGTCATTTCAAAAGCAGGTTGAAAAAAAGCAATGCCACAAAATTGAAACCCATTCACACTAGATGCATTGAAAATACCTGTTAACTGGTACATGACATGATTCTGACTGACTGGGAGTGTTTTGTGGACTTGTTTGAACACAGTTCTCTAAAGCAGGGATTTGGAAATTTCTTCCAAAAGTGTCCCGGGTAGGGTTAGGGTAAGTGTTGCAACAACACTCAGACATTTTCTAATGCATCTGCCATGCTTTAAGATGTATTTGCAGTGCAGGAAAGGTGTTGTTTTGTTGTTTCCTCGAAAAGCAAATTTTGACCAATTTTCACGTTTTTGCTAAGCCGCGCGGCTGTCAAAAATGACGGAAAATCCAAATTTTGAAAACACACTTTCTACGTGCTAAACTTTTTCGTTTCTATCTTTAAAACTAAAGGAAATAACAATTTAGCCAAACTTTACTGGTAATTGTCATGCTCACATGAAAACTAGTCAATAATTGCATATGTTATACGTCATTTCAAAAGCAGGTTGAAAAAAAGCAATGCCACAAAATTGAAACCCATTCACACTAGATGCATTGAAAATACCTTTTAACTGGTACATGACATGATTCTGACTGACTGGGAGTGTTTTGTGGACTTGTTTGAACACAGTTCTCTAAAGCAGGGATTTGGAAATTTCTTCCAAAAGTGTCCCGGGTAGGGTTAGGGTTAGGGTTGCAACAACACTCAGACATTTTCTAATGCATCTGCCATGCTTTAGGATGTATTTGCAGTGCAGGAAAGGTGTTGTTTTGTTGTTTCCTCGAAAAGCAAATTTTGACCAATTTTCACGTTTTTGCTAAGCCGCGCGGCTGTCAAAAATGACGGAAAATCCAAATTCTGAAAACACACTTTCTACGTGCTAAACTTCTTCGTTTCTATCTTTAAAATGAAAGGAAATAACAAGTTTAGCCAAATTTTACTGGTAATTGTCATGCTCACATGAAAACTAGTCAATAATTGCATATGTTATACGTCATTTCAAAAGCAGGTTGAAAAAAAGCATTGCCACAAAATTGAAACCCATTCACACTAGATGCATTGAAAATACCTGTTAACTGGTACATGACATGATTCTGACTGACTGGGAGTGTTTTGTGGACTTGTTTGAACACAGTTCTCTAAAGCAGGGATTTGGAAATTTCTTCCAAAAGTGTCCCGGGTAGGGTTAGGGTTAGTGTTGCAACAACACTCGGACATTTTCTAATGCATCTGCCATGCTTTAGGATGTATTTGCAGTGCAGGAAAGGTGTTGTTTTGTTGTTTCCTCGAAAAGCAAATTTTGACCAATTTTCACGTTTTTGCTAAGCCGCGCGGCTGTCAAAAATGACGGAAAATCCAAATTCTGAAAACACACTTTCTACGTGCTAAACTTCTTCGTTTCTATCTTTAAAACTAAAGGAAATAACAAGTTTAGCCAAACTTAACTGGTAATTGTCATACTCACATGAAAACTAGTCAATAATTGCATATGTTATACGTCATTTCAAAAGCAGGTTGAAAAAAAGCAATGCCACAAAATTGAAACCCATTCACACTAGATGCATTGAAAATACCTGTTAACTGGTACATGACATGATTCTGACTGACTGGGAGTGTTTTGTGGACTTGTTTGAACACAGTTCTCTAAAGCAGGGATTTGGAAATTTCTTCCAAAAGTATCCTGGGTACGGTTAGGGTTAGGGTTGCAACAACACTCAGACATTTTCTAATGCATCTGCCATGCTTTAGGATGTATTTGCAGTGCAGGAAAGGTGTTGTTTTGTTGTTTCCTCGAAAAGCAAATTTTGACCAATTTTCACGTTATTGCTAAGCCGCGCGGCTGTCAAAAATAACGGAAAATCCAAATTCTGAAACCACACTTTCTACGTGCTAAACTTCTTCGTTTCTATCTTTAAAACTAAAGGAAATAACAAGTTTAGCCAAACTTTACTGGTAATTGTCATGCTCACATGAAAACTAGTCAATAATTGCATATGTTATACGTCATTTCAAAAGCAGGTTGAAAAAAAGCATTGCCACAAAATTGAAACCCATTCACACTAGATGCATTGAAAATACCTGTTAACTGGTACATGACATGATTCTGACTGACTGGGAGTGTTTTGTGGACTTGTTTGAACACAGTTCTCTAAAGCAGGGATTTGGAAATTTCTTCCAAAAGTGTCCCGGGTAGGGTTAGGGTTAGTGTTGCAACAACACTCGGACATTTTCTAATGCATCTGCCATGCTTTAGGATGTATTTGCAGTGCAGGAAAGGTGTTGTTTTGTTGTTTCCTCGAAAAGCAAATTTTGACCAATTTTCACGTTTTTGCTAAGCCGCGCGGCTGTCAAAAATGACGGAAAATCCAAATTCTGAAAACACACTTTCTACGTGCTAAACTTCTTCGTTTCTATCTTTAAAACTAAAGGAAATAACAAGTTTAGCCAAACTTAACTGGTAATTGTCATACTCACATGAAAACTAGTCAATAATTGCATATGTTATACGTCATTTCAAAAGCAGGTTGAAAAAAAGCAATGCCACAAAATTGAAACCCATTCACACTAGATGCATTGAAAATACCTGTTAACTGGTACATGACATGATTCTGACTGACTGGGAGTGTTTTGTGGACTTGTTTGAACACAGTTCTCTAAAGCAGGGATTTGGAAATTTCTTCCAAAAGTATCCTGGGTACGGTTAGGGTTAGGGTTGCAACAACACTCAGACATTTTCTAATGCATCTGCCATGCTTTAGGATGTATTTGCAGTGCAGGAAAGGTGTTGTTTTGTTGTTTCCTCGAAAAGCAAATTTTGACCAATTTTCACGTTATTGCTAAGCCGCGCGGCTGTCAAAAATAACGGAAAATCCAAATTCTGAAACCACACTTTCTACGTGCTAAACTTCTTCGTTTCTATCTTTAAAACTAAAGGAAATAACAAGTTTAGCCAAACTTTACTGGTAATTGTCATGCTCACATGAAAACTAGTCAATAATTGCATATGTTATACGTCATTTCAAAAGCAGGTTGAAAAAAAGCAATGCCACAAAATTGAAACCCATTCACACTAGATGCATTGAAAATACCTGTTAACTGGTACATGACATGATTCTGACTGACTGGGAGTCTTTTGTGGACTTGTTTGAACACAGTTCTCTAAAGCAGGGATTTGGAAATTTCTTCCAAAAGTGTCCGAGGTAGGGTTAGGGTTAGGGTTGCAACAACACTCAGACATTTTCTAATGCATCTGCCATGCTTTAGGATGTATTTGCAGTGCAGGAAAGGTGTTGTTTTGTTGTTTCCTCGAAAAGCAAATTTTGACCAATTTTCACGTTTTTGCTAAGCCGCGCGGCTGTCAAAAATGACGGAAAATCCAAATTCTGAAAACACACTTTCTACGTGCTAAACTTTTTCGTTTCTATCTTTAAAACTAAAGGAAATAAGTTTAGCCAAACTTTACTGGTAATTGTCATGCTCCCATGAAAACTAGTCAATAATTGCATTGTTATACGTCATTTCAAAAGCAGGTTGAAAAAAAGCATTGCCACAAAATTGAAACCCATTCACACTAGATGCATTGAAAATACCTGTTAACTGGTACATGACATGATTCTGACTGACTGGGAGTGTTTTGTGGACTTGTTTGAACACAGTTCTTTAAAGCAGGGATTTGGAAATTTCTTCCAAAAGTATCCTGGGTAGGGTTAGGGTTAGGGTTGCAACAACACTCAGACATTTTCTAATGCATCTGCCATGCTTTAGGATGTATTTGCAGTGCAGGAAAGGTGTTGTTTTGTTGTTTCCTCGAAAAGCAAATTTCGACCAATTTTCACGTTTTTGCTAAGCCGCGCGGCTGTCAAAAATGACGGAAAATCCAAATTCTGAAACCACACTTTCTACGTGCTAAACTTCTTCGTTTCTATCTTTAAAACTAAAGGAAATAACAAGTTTAGCCAAACTTTACTGGTAATTGTCATGCTCACATGAAAACTAGTCAATAATTGCATATGTTATACGTCATTTCAAAAGCAGGTTGAAAAAAAGCATTGCCACAAAATTGAAACCCATTCACACTAGATGCATTGAAAATACCTGTTAACTGGTACATGACATGATTCTGACTGACTGGGAGTCTTTTGTGGACTTGTTTGAACACAGTTCTCTAAAGCAGGGATTTGGAAATTTCTTCCAAAAGTGTCCTGGGTACGGTTAGGGTTAGGGTTGCAACAACACTCAGACATTTTCTAATGCATCTGCCATGCTTTAGGATGTATTTGCAGTGCAGGAAAGGTGTTGTTTTGTTGTTTCCTCGAAAAGCAAATTTCGACCAATGTTCACGTTTTTGCTAAGCCGCGCGGCTGTCAAAAATGACGGAAAATCCAAATTCTGAAACCACACTTTCTACGTGCTAAACTTCTTCGTTTCTATCTTTAAAACTAAAGGAAATAACAAGTTTAGCCAAACTTTACTTGTAATTGTCATGCTCACATGAAAACTAGTCAATAATTGCATATGTTATACGTCATTTCAAAAGCAGGTTGAAAAAAAGCAATACCACGAAATTGAAACCCATTCACACTAGATGCATTGAAAATACCTGTTAACTGGTACATGACATGATTCTGACTGACTGGGAGTGTTTTGTGGACTTGTTTGAACACAGTTCTCTAAAGCAGGGATTTGGAAATTTCTTCCAAAAGTGTCCTGGGTACGGTTAGGGTTAGGGTTGCAACAACACTCAGACATTTTCTAATGCATCTGCCATGCTTTAGGATGTATTTGCAGTGCAGGAAAGGTGTTGTTTTGTTGTTTCTTCGAAAAGCAAATTTCGACCAATTTTCACGTTTTTGCTAAGCCGCGCGGCTGTCAAAAATGACGGAAAATCCAAATTCTGAAACCACACTTTCTACGTGCTAAACTTCTTCGTTTCTATCTTTAAAACTAAAGGAAATAACAAGTTTAGCCAAACTTTACTGGTAATTGTCATGCTCACATGAAAACTAGTCAATAATTGCATATGTTATACGTCATTTCAAAAGCTGGTTGAAAAAAAGCAATGCCACAAAATTGAAACCCATTCACACTAGATGCATTGAAAATACCTGTTAACTGGTACATGACATGATTCTGACTGACTGGGAGTCTTTTGTGGACTTGTTTGAACACAGTTCTCTAAAGCAGGGATTTGGAAATTTCTTCCAAAAGTGTCCGAGGTAGGGTTAGGGGTAGTGTTGCAACAACACTCAGACATTTTCTAATGCATCTGCCATGCTTTAGGATGTATTTGCAGTGCAGGAAAGGTGTTGTTTTGTTGTTTCCTCGAAAAGCAAATTTCGACCAATTTTCACGTTTTTGCTAAGCCGCGCGGCTGTCAAAAATGACGGAAAATCCAAATTCTGAAACCACACTTTCTACGTGCTAAACTTCTTCGTTTCTATCTTTAAAACTAAAGGAAATAACAAGTTTAGCCAAACTTTACTGGTAATTGTCATGCTCACATGAAAACTAGTCAATAATTGCATATGTTATACGTCATTTCAAAAGCTGGTTGAAAAAAAGCAGTGCCACAAAATTGAAACCCATTCACACTAGATGCATTGAAAATACCTGTTAACTGGTACATGACATGATTCTGACTGACTGGGAGTCTTTTGTGGACTTGTTTGAACACAGTTCTCTAAAGCAGGGATTTGGAAATTTCTTCCAAAAGTGTCCGAGGTAGGGTTAGGGTTAGTGTTGCAACAACACTCAGACATTTTCTAATGCATCTGCCATGCTTAAGGATGTATTTGCAGTGCAGGAAAGGTGTTGTTTTGTTGTTTCCTCGAAAAGCAAATTTCGACCAATTTTCACGTTTTTGCTAAGCCGCGCGGCTGTCAAAAATGACGGAAAATCCAAATTCTGAAACCACACTTTCTACGTGCTAAACTTCCTCGTTTCTATCTTTAAAACTAACGGAAATAACAAGTTTAGCCAAACTTTACTGGTAATTGTCATGCTCACATAAAAACTAGTCAATAATTGCATATGTTATACGTCATTTCAAAAGCAGGTTGAAAAAAAGCAATGCCACAAAATTGAAACCCATTCACACTAGATGCATTGAAAATACCTGTTAACTGGTACATGACATGATTCTGACTGACTGGGAGTGTTTTGTGGACTTGTTTGAACACAGTTCTCTAAAGCAGGGATTTGGAAATTTCTTCCAAAAGTGTCCCGGGTAGGGTTAGGGTTAGGGTTGCAACAACACTCAGACATTTTCTAATACATCTGCCATGCTTTAGGATGTATTTGCAGTGCAGGAAAGGTGTTGTTTTGTTGTTTCCTCGAAAAGCAAATTTTGACCAATTTTCACGTTTTTGCTAAGCCGCGCGGCTGTCAAAAATGACGGAAAATCCAAATTCTGAAACCACACTTTCTACGTGCTAAACTTCTTCGTTACTATCTTTACAACTAAAGGAAATAACAAGTTTAGCCAAACTTTACTGGTAATTGTCATGCTCACATGAAAACTAGTCAATAATTGCATATGTTATACGTCATTTCAAAAGCTGGTTGAAAAAAAGCAATGCCACAAAATTGAAACCCATTCACACTAGATGCATTGAAAATACCTGTTAACTGGTACATGACATGATTCTGACTGACTGGGAGTGTTTTGTGGACTTGTTTGAACACAGTTCTCTAAAGCAGGGATTTGGAAATTTCTTCCAAAAGTGTCCGAGGTAGGGTTAGGGTTAGTGTTGCAACAACACTCAGACATTTTCTAATGCATCTGCCATGCTTTAGGATGTATTTGCAGTGCAGGAAAGGTGTTGTTTTGTTGTTTCCTCGAAAAGCAAATTTCGACCAATTTTCACGTTTTTGCTAAGCCGCGCGGCTGTCAAAAATGACGGAAAATCCAAATTCTGAAACCACACTTTCTACGTGCTAAACTTCTTCGTTACTATCTTTAAAACTAAAGGAAATAACAAGTTTAGCCAAACTTTACTGGTAATTGTCATGCTGGCATGAAAACTAGTCAATAATTGCATATGTTATACGTCATTTCAAAAGCAGGTTGAAAAAAAGCAATGCCACAAAATTGAAACCCATTCACACTAGATGCATTGAAAATACCTGTTAACTGGTACATGACATGATTCTGACTGACTGGGAGTCTTTTGTGGACTTGTTTGAACACAGTTCTCTAAAGCAGGGATTTGGAAATTTCTTCCAAAAGTGTCCGAGGTAGGGTTAGGGTTAGTGTTGCAACAACACTCAGACATTTTCTAATGCATCTGCCATGCTTAAGGATGTATTTGCAGTGCAGGAAAGGTGTTGTTTTGTTGTTTCCTCGAAAAGCAAATTTCGACCAATTTTCACGTTTTTGCTAAGCCGCGCGGCTGTCAAAAATGACGGAAAATCCAAATTCTGAAAACACACTTTCTACGTGCTAAACTTCTTCGTTTCTATCTTTAAAACTAAAGGAAATAACAAGTTTAGCCAAACTTTACTGGTAATTGTCATGCTGACATGAAAACTAGTCAATAATTGCATATGTTATACGTCATTTCAAAAGCTGGTTGAAAAAAAGCAATGCCACAAAATTGAAACCCATTCACACTAGATGCATTGAAAATACCTGTTAACTGGTACATGACATGATTCTGACTGACTGGGAGTGTTTTGTGGACTTGTTTGAACACAGTTCTCTAAAGCAGGGATTTGGAAATTTCTTCCAAAAGTGTCTGAGGTAGGGTTAGGATTAGTGTTGCAACAACACTCAGACATTTTCTAATGCATCTGCCATGCTTAAGGATGTATTTGCAGTGCAGGAAAGGTGTTGTTTTGTTGTTTCCTCGAAAAGCAAATTTCGACCAATTTTCACGTTTTTGCTAAGCCGCGCGGCTGTCAAAAATGACGGAAAATCCAAATTCTGAAACCACACTTTCTACGTGCTAAACTTCCTCGTTTCTATCTTTAAAACTAAAGGAAATAACAAGTTTAGCCAAACTTTACTGGTAATTGTCATGCTCACATGAAAACTAGTCAATAATTGCATGTTATACGTCATTTCAAAAGCAGGTTGAAAAAAAGCAATGCCACAAAATTGAAACCCATTCACACTAGATGCATTGAAAATACCTGTTAACTGGTACATGACATGATTCTGACTGACTGGGAGTGTTTTGTGGACTTGTTTGAACACAGTTCTCTAAAGCAGGGATTTGGAAATTTCTTCCAAAAGTGTCCGAGGTAGGGTTAGGGTTAGTGTTGCAACAACACTCAGACATTTTCTAATGCATCTGCCATGCTTAAGGATGTATTTGCAGTGCAGGAAAGGTGTTGTTTTGTTGTTTCCTCGAAAAGCAAATTTCGACCAATTTTCACGTTTTTGCTAAGCCGCGCGGCTGTCAAAAATGACGGAAAATCCAAATTCTGAAACCACACTTTCTACGTGCTAAACTTCTTCGTTTCTATCTTTAAAACTAAAGGAAATAACAAGTTTAGCCAAACTTTACTGGTAATTGTCATGCTCACATGAAAACTAGTCAATAATTGCATATGTTATACGTCATTTCAAAAGCAGGTTGAAAAAAAGCAATGCCACAAAATTGAAACCCATTCACACTAGATGCATTGAAAATACCTGTTAACTGGTACATGACATGATTCTGACTGACTGGGAGTGTTTTGTGGACTTGTTTGAACACAGTTCTCTAAAGCAGGGATTTGGAAATTTCTTCCAAAAGTGTCCGAGGTAGGGTTAAGGTTAGTGTTGCAACAACACTCAGACATTTTCTAATGCATCTGCCATGCTTAAGGATGTATTTGCAGTGCAGGAAAGGTGTTGTTTTGTTGTTTCCTCGAAAAGCAAATTTCGACCAATTTTCACGTTTTTGCTAAGCCGCGCGGCTGTCAAAAATGACGGAAAATCCAAATTCTGAAAACACACTTTCTACGTGCTAAACTTCTTCGTTTCTATCTTTAAAACTAAAGGAAATAACAAGTTTAGCCAAACTTTACTGGTAATTGTCATGCTGACATGAAAACTAGTCAATAATTGCATATGTTATACGTCATTTCAAAAGCTGGTTGAAAAAAAGCAATGCCACAAAATTGAAACCCATTCACACTAGATGCATTGAAAATACCTGTTAACTGGTACATGACATGATTCTGACTGACTGGGAGTGTTTTGTGGACTTGTTTGAACACAGTTCTCTAAAGCAGGGATTTGGAAATTTCTTCCAAAAGTGTCTGAGGTAGGGTTAGGATTAGTGTTGCAACAACACTCAGACATTTTCTAATGCATCTGCCATGCTTAAGGATGTATTTGCAGTGCAGGAAAGGTGTTGTTTTGTTGTTTCCTCGAAAAGCAAATTTCGATCAATTTTCACGTTTTTGCTAAGCCGCGCGGCTGTCAAAAATGACGGAAAATCCAAATTCTGAAAACACACTTTCTACGTGCTAAACTTCCTCGTTTCTATCTTTAAAACTAAAGGAAATAACAAGTTTAGCCAAACTTTACTGGTAATTGTCATGCTCACATGAAAACTAGTCAATAATTGCATATGTTATACGTCATTTCAAAAGCAGGTTGAAAAAAAGCAATGCCACAAAATTGAAACCCATTCACACTAGATGCATTGAAAATACCTGTTAACTGGTACATGACATGATTCTGACTGACTGGGAGTGTTTTGTGGACTTGTTTGAACACAGTTCTCTAAAGCAGGGATTTGGAAATTTCTTCCAAAAGTGTCCCGGGTAGGGTTAGGGTTAGGGTTGCAACAACACTCAGACATTTTCTAATGCATCTGCCATGCTTTAGGATGTATTTGCAGTGCAGGAAAGGTGTTGTTTTGTTGTTTCCTCGAAAAGCAAATTTCGACCAATTTTCACGTTTTTGCTAAGCCGAGCGGCTGTCAAAAATGACGGAAAATCCAAATTCTGAAACCACACTTTCTACGTGCTAAACTTCCTCGTTTCTATCTTTAAAACTAAAGGAAATAACAAGTTTAGCCAAACTTTACTGGTAATTGTCATGCTCACATGAAAACTAGTCAATAATTGCATGTTATACGTCATTTCAAAAGCAGGTTGAAAAAAAGCAATGCCACAAAATTGAAACCCATTCACACTAGATGCATTGAAAATACCTGTTAACTGGTACATGACATGATTCTGACTGACTGGGAGTGTTTTGTGGACTTGTTTGAACACAGTTCTCTAAAGCAGGGATTTGGAAATTTCTTCCAAAAGTGTCCGAGGTAGGGTTAGGGTTAGTGTTGCAACAACACTCAGACATTTTCTAATGCATCTGCCATGCTTAAGGATGTATTTGCAGTGCAGGAAAGGTGTTGTTTTGTTGTTTCCTCGAAAAGCAAATTTCGACCAATTTTCACGTTTTTGCTAAGCCGCGCGGCTGTCAAAAATGACGGAAAATCCAAATTCTGAAACCACACTTTCTACGTGCTAAACTTCTTCGTTTCTATCTTTAAAACTAAAGGAAATAACAAGTTTAGCCAAACTTTACTGGTAATTGTCATGCTCACATGAAAACTAGTCAATAATTGCATATGTTATACGTCATTTCAAAAGCAGGTTGAAAAAAAGCAATGCCACAAAATTGAAACCCATTCACACTAGATGCATTGAAAATACCTGTTAACTGGTACATGACATGATTCTGACTGACTGGGAGTGTTTTGTGGACTTGTTTGAACACAGTTCTCTAAAGCAGGGATTTGGAAATTTCTTCAAAAAGTGTCCCGGGTAGGGTTAGGGTTAGGTTTGCAACAACACTCAGACATTTTCTAATGCATCTGCCATGCTTTAGGATGTATTTGCAGTGCAGGAAAGGTGTTGTTTTGTTGTTTCCTCGAAAAGCAAATTTCGACCAATTTTCACGTTTTTGCTAAGCCGCGCGGCTGTCAAAAATGACGGAAAATCCAAATTCTGAAAACACACTTTCTACGTGCTAAACGTCTTCGTTTCTATCTTTAAAACTAAAGGAAATAACAAGTTTAGCCAAACTTTACTGGTAATTGTCATGCTGACATGAAAACTAGTCAATAATTGCATATGTTATACGTCATTTCAAAAGCTGGTTGAAAAAAAGCAATGCCACAAAATTGAAACCCATTCACACTAGATGCATTGAAAATACCTGTTAACTGGTACATGACATGATTCTGACTGACTGGGAGTCTTTTGTGGACTTGTTTGAACACAGTTCTCTAAAGCAGGGATTTGGAAATTTCTTCCAAAAGTGTCCGAGGTAGGGTTAGGGTTAGTGTTGCAACAACACTCAGACATTTTCTAATGCATCTGCCATGCTTAAGGATGTATTTGCAGTGCAGGAAAGGTGTTGTTTTGTTGTTTCCTCGAAAAGCAAATTTCGACCAATTTTCACGTTTTTGCTAAGCCGCGCGGCTGTCAAAAATGACGGAAAATCCAAATTCTGAAACCACACTTTCTACGTGCTAAACTTCCTCGTTTCTATCTTTAAAACTAACGGAAATAACAAGTTTAGCCAAACTTTACTGGTAATTGTCATGCTCACATAAAAACTAGTCAATAATTGCATATGTTATACGTCATTTCAAAAGCAGGTTGAAAAAAAGCAATGCCACAAAATTGAAACCCATTCACACTAGATGCATTGAAAATACCTGTTAACTGGTACATGACATGATTCTGACTGACTGGGAGTGTTTTGTGGACTTGTTTGAACACAGTTCTCTAAAGCAGGGATTTGGAAATTTCTTCCAAAAGTGTCCCGGGTAGGGTTAGGGTTAGGGTTGCAACAACACTCAGACATTTTCTAATACATCTGCCATGCTTTAGGATGTATTTGCAGTGCAGGAAAGGTGTTGTTTTGTTGTTTCCTCGAAAAGCAAATTTTGACCAATTTTCACGTTTTTGCTAAGCCGCGCGGCTGTCAAAAATGACGGAAAATCCAAATTCTGAAACCACACTTTCTACGTGCTAAACTTCTTCGTTACTATCTTTACAACTAAAGGAAATAACAAGTTTAGCCAAACTTTACTGGTAATTGTCATGCTCACATGAAAACTAGTCAATAATTGCATATGTTATACGTCATTTCAAAAGCTGGTTGAAAAAAAGCAATGCCACAAAATTGAAACCCATTCACACTAGATGCATTGAAAATACCTGTTAACTGGTACATGACATGATTCTGACTGACTGGGAGTGTTTTGTGGACTTGTTTGAACACAGTTCTCTAAAGCAGGGATTTGGAAATTTCTTCCAAAAGTGTCCGAGGTAGGGTTAGGGTTAGTGTTGCAACAACACTCAGACATTTTCTAATGCATCTGCCATGCTTTAGGATGTATTTGCAGTGCAGGAAAGGTGTTGTTTTGTTGTTTCCTCGAAAAGCAAATTTCGACCAATTTTCACGTTTTTGCTAAGCCGCGCGGCTGTCAAAAATGACGGAAAATCCAAATTCTGAAACCACACTTTCTACGTGCTAAACTTCTTCGTTACTATCTTTAAAACTAAAGGAAATAACAAGTTTAGCCAAACTTTACTGGTAATTGTCATGCTGGCATGAAAACTAGTCAATAATTGCATATGTTATACGTCATTTCAAAAGCAGGTTGAAAAAAAGCAATGCCACAAAATTGAAACCCATTCACACTAGATGCATTGAAAATACCTGTTAACTGGTACATGACATGATTCTGACTGACTGGGAGTCTTTTGTGGACTTGTTTGAACACAGTTCTCTAAAGCAGGGATTTGGAAATTTCTTCCAAAAGTGTCCGAGGTAGGGTTAGGGTTAGTGTTGCAACAACACTCAGACATTTTCTAATGCATCTGCCATGCTTAAGGATGTATTTGCAGTGCAGGAAAGGTGTTGTTTTGTTGTTTCCTCGAAAAGCAAATTTCGACCAATTTTCACGTTTTTGCTAAGCCGCGCGGCTGTCAAAAATGACGGAAAATCCAAATTCTGAAACCACACTTTCTACGTGCTAAACTTCTTCGTTTCTATCTTTAAAACTAAAGGAAATAACAAGTTTAGCCAAACTTTACTGGTGTAGCGGTGAGGCTTAATAATAAGGCAGAATTAAGTGTTTCTGAGCTTTCCCAAATTAGGCTTCATTTCTCTGTTCATCTCTGTGGTGCAGCCACAGAGAAACCATTCATGCAAGGTGATTTAAGGTCCAAGGACAGCTCCCAAAGGGGGATGCACTTAGCTAAGCCTGGCTATCATGATCAATGGTCATCCATTGGTGCCTATCTGTCTAGGGAGTGCGAGTTGGACATCTGGATTGCATTCCTAAGTGTCAGGACTAAGTGACTCATATCTCACCTTGATCAACCAATCAGGGACTGGTAGGGCCGAGTAACCCACGTGGGACTCTGATGCCCATGGAACTTTCAGCCAATCAATGAGCTGAAGTTCCACCAGGTAAAAACAGGCAACACAGAGAGCCTGAGAGATTCAGATTCAGATTCAGATTCAGATTCAGATTCAACAAGATTCTGTGAGAATTCCAGGGCAGGACGGCCCAGGAGCAGAAGGCTCCCAAGGGCAGGACATTCTCGCAGCGCGCCTCCTGACCATCCTGAGACTCAGCCCGGACAACCACGGAACGGCCAGTGTGTCCGAGTGCCAGAACTTTCCTTTGTTCTAAGAGTCTAGAGTGGAGGTTGCCAGAGAGTAACCAGCAGCAGGCCTCCTGAACAGGTTGGAACTGTGGAAAGCTGAATCACTATTCAGAACTAGCTCTTCATCAGGAACGAACCAGTCCTCTTCCTGACTTGCTGGGACCCACAGTCATCTTTTCTCCTGTGCACAAACTTTGCTAGTTAATGCCAACAGTGAGCATCAGCAGCGCACCGTCGCAAGCCGCACAGCACAGCCCGGCACGGAGCCAGAGAGCGCGGATTGGACAGCAACAGCCTGCAACTGTTTCTTTGTGCCCGCAGGAGATCTGAATCCCCAAAGATTGGATGAGTATTCAACTTCAATGCATTACAGCTCGAGAATTCAATTGTTATCCCAACCAGTTGATATCAATTTAATTCCTAAGAGTTATGTACTTGTTTGAGTATCTAATGTAGAAGTTGTAACCAAGTTCACTTTACGAAACGGTCTTAATGAATGATATACTGAACGTATGTCCTCTTGATGTGTAACACTTTGTAACTGATTGAATATATATCTTTTGTATTCTGATAACCCTCTCGATAAGATCTGTTAGGTTTATATGCATATTCTATGTATTAATAAATGTATCCTCGTGTATTAGTACCTGTGTGTGCGCGTTGTTTGAGTTATGTCACATGGTTGGATTCTAAAGCCATCAAAAGAATCAACTTTGTGATTTACTGCTACAATTAATAATTGTCTCAGTAAATGCCCAAACCCTACAGAACTGGTGCCTTCAGAGAGCCACTATGATTACATATTTGGCGTCCCTGAACCGGTTTTCTCTACACTGGTAATTGTCATGCTCACATGAAAACTAGTCAATAATTGCATATGTTATACGTCATTTCAAAAGCAGGTTGAAAAAAAGCAATGCCACAAAATTGAAACCCATTCACACTAGATGCATTGAAAATACCTGTTAACTGGTACATGACATGATTCTGACTGACTGGGAGTGTTTTGTGGACTTGTTTGAACACAGTTCTCTAAAGCAGGGATTTGGAAATTTCTTCCAAAAGTGTCCCGGGTAGGGTTAGGGTTAGTGTTGCAACAACACTCAGACATTTTCTAATGCATCTGCCATGCTTAAGGATGTATTTGCAGTGCAGGAAAGGTGTTGTTTTGTTGTTTCCTCGAAAAGCAAATTTCGACCAATTTTCACGTTTTTGCTAAGCCGCGCGGCTGTCAAAAATGACGGAAAATCCAAATTCTGAAAACACACTTTCTACGTGCTAAACTTCCTCGTTTCTATCTTTAAAACTAAAGGAAATAACAAGTTTAGCCAAACTTTACTGGTAATTGTCATGCTCACATGAAAACTAGTCAATAATTGCATATGTTATACGTCATTTCAAAAGCAGGTTGAAAAAAAGCAATGCCACAAAATTGAAACCCATTCACACTAGATGCATTGAAAATACCTGTTAACTGGTACATGACATGATTCTGACTGACTGGGAGTCTTTTGTGGACTTGTTTGAACACAGTTCTCTAAAGCAGGGATTTGGAAATTTCTTCCAAAAGTGTCCGAGGTAGGGTTAGGGTTAGTGTTGCAACAACACTCAGACATTTTCTAATGCATCTGCCATGCTTAAGGATGTATTTGCAGTGCAGGAAAGGTGTTGTTTTGTTGTTTCCTCGAAAAGCAAATTTCGACCAATTTTCACGTTTTTTCTAAGCCGCGCGGCTGTCAAAAATGACGGAAAATCCAAATTCTGAAAACACACTTTCTACGTGCTAAACTTCTTCGTTTCTATCTTTAAAACTAAAGGAAATAACAAGTTTAGCCAAACTTTACTGGTAATTGTCATGCTCACATGAAAACTAGTCAATAATTGTATATGTTATACGTCATTTCAAAAGCTGGTTGAAAAAAAGCAATGCCATAAAATTGAAACCCATTCACACTAGATGCATTGAAAATACCTGTTAACTGGTACATGACATGATTCTGACTGACTGGGAGTGTTTTGTGGACTTGTTTGAACACAGTTCTCTAAAGCAGGGATTTGGAAATTTCTTCCAAAAGTGTCCCGGGTAGGGTTAGGGTTAGTGTTGCAACAACACTCAGACATTTTCTAATGCATCTGCCATGCTTAAGGATGTATTTGCAGTGCAGGAAAGGTGTTGTTTTGTTGTTTCCTCGAAAAGCAAATTTCGACCAATTTTCACGTTTTTGCTAAGCCGCGCGGCTGTCAAAAATGACGGAAAATCCAAATTCTGAAACCACACTTTTTACGTGCTAAACTTCTTCGTTTCTATCTTTAAAACTAAAGGAAATAACAAGTTTAGCCAAACTTTACTGGTGTAGCGGTGAGGCTTAATAATAAGGCAGAATTAAGTGTTTCTGAGCTTTCCCAAATTAGGCCTCATTTCTCTGTTCATCTCTGTGGTGCAGCCACAGAGAAACCATTCATGCAAGGTGATTTAAGGTCCAAGGACAGCTCCCAAAGGGGGATGCACTTAGCTAAGCCTGGCTATCATGATCAATGGTCATCCATTGGTGCCTATCTGTCTAGGGAGTGCGAGTTGGACATCTGGATTGCATTCCTAAGTGTCAGGACTAAGTGACTCATATCTCACCTTGATCAACCAATCAGGGACTGGTAGGGCCGAGTAACCCACGTGGGACTCTGATGCCCATGGAACTTTCAGCCAATCAATGAGCTGAAGTTCCTCCAGGTAAAAACAGGCAACACAGAGAGCCTGAGAGATTCAGATTCAGATTGAGATTCAGATTCAGATTCAGATTCAGATTCAACAAGATTCTGTGAGAATTCCAGGGCAGGACGGCCCAGGAGCAGAAGGCTCCCAAGGGCAGGACATTCTCGCAGCGCGCCTCCTGACCATCCTGAGACTCAGCCCGGACAACCACGGAACGGCCAGTGTGTCCGAGTGCCAGAACTTTCCTTTGTTCTAAGAGTCTAGAGTGGAGGTTGCCAGAGAGTAACCAGCAGCAGGCCTCCTGAACAGGTCGGAACTGTGGAAAGCTGAATCACTATTCAGAACTAGCTCTTCATCAGGAACGAACCAGTCCTCTTCCTGACTTGCTGGGACCCACAGTCATCTTTTCTCCTGTGCACAAACTTTGCTAGTTAATGCCAACAGTGAGCATCAGCAGCGCACCGTCGCAAGCCGCACAGCACAGCCCGGCACGGAGCCAGAGAGCGCGGATTGGACAGCAACAGCCTGCAACTGTTTCTTTGTGCCCGCAGGAGATCTGAATCCCCAAAGATTGGATGAGTATTCAACTTCAATGCATTACAGCTCGAGAATTCAATTGTTATCCCAACCAGTTGATATCAATTTAATTCCTAAGAGTTATGTACTTGTTTGAATATCTAATGTAGAAGTTGTAACCAAGTTCACTTTACGAAACGGTCTTAATGAATGATATACTGAACGTATGTCCTCTTGATGTGTAACACTTTGTAACTGATTGAATATATATCTTTTGTATTCTGATAACCCTCTCGATAAGATCTGTTAGGTTTATATGCATATTCTATGTATTAATAAATGTATCCTCGTGTATTAGTACCTGTGTGTGCGCGTTGTTTGAGTTATGTCGCATGGTTGGATTCTAAAGCCATCAAAAGAATCAACTTTGTGATTTACTGCTACAATTAATAATTGTCTCAGTAAATGCCCAAACCCTACAGAACTGGTGCCTTCAGAGAGCCACTATGATTACATATTTGGCGTCCCTGAACCGGTTTTCTCTACACTGGTAATTGTCATGCTCACATGAAAACTAGTCAATAATTGCATATGTTATACGTCATTTCAAAAGCAGGTTGAAAAAAAGCAATGCCACAAAATTGAAACCCATTCACACTAGATGCATTGAAAATACCTGTTAACTGGTACATGACATGATTCTGACTGACTGGGAGTCTTTTGTGGACTTGTTTGAACACAGTTCTCTAAAGCAGGGATTTGGAAATTTCTTCCAAAAGTGTCCGAGGTAGGGTTAGGGTTAGTGTTGCAACAACACTCAGACATTTTCTAATGCATCTGCCATGCTTAAGGATGTATTTGCAGTGCAGGAAAGGTGTTGTTTTGTTGTTTCCTCGAAAAGCAAATTTCGACCAATTTTCACGTTTTTGCTAAGCCGCGCGGCTGTCAAAAATGACGGAAAATCCAAATTCTGAAACCACACTTTCTACGTGCTAAACTTCTTCGTTTCTATCTTTAAAACTAAAGGAAATAACAAGTTTAGCCAAACTTTACTGGTAATTGTCATGCTCACATGAAAACTAGTCAATAATTGCATATGTTATACGTCATTTCAAAAGCAGGTTGAAAAAAAGCAATGCCACAAAATTGAAACCCATTCACACTAGATGCATTGAAAATACCTGTTAACTGGTACATGACATGATTCTGACTGACTGGGAGTGTTTTGTGGACTTGTTTGAACACAGTTCTCTAAAGCAGGGATTTGGAAATTTCTTCCAAAAGTGTCCCGGGTAGGGTTAGGGTTAGTGTTGCAACAACACTCAGACATTTTCTAATGCATCTGCCATGCTATAGGATGTATTTGCAGTGCAGGAAAGGTGTTGTTTTGTTGTTTCCTCGAAAAGCAAATTTCGACCAATTTTCACGTTTTTGCTAAGCCGCGCGGCTGTCAAAAATGACGGAAAATCCAAATTCTGAAACCAAACTTTCTACGTGCTAAACTTCTTCGTTTCTATCTTTAAAACTAAAGGAAATAACAAGTTTAGCCAAACTTTACTGGTAATTGTCATGCTCACATGAAAACTAGTCAATAATTGCATATGTTATACGCCATTTCAAAAGCTGGTTGAAAAAAAGCAATGCCACAAAATTGAAACCCATTCACACAAGATGCATTGAAAATACCTGTTAACTGGTACATGACATGATTCTGACTGACTGGGAGTCTTTTGTGGACGTGTTTGAACACAGTTCTCTAAAGCAGGGATTTGGAAATTTCTTCCAAAAGTGTCCGAGGTAGGGTTAGGGTTAGTGTTGCAACAACACTCAGACATTTTCTAATGCATCTGCCATGCTTAAGGATGTATTTGCAGTGCAGGAAAGGTGTTGTTTTGTTGTTTCCTCGAAAAGCAAATTTCGACCAATTTTCACGTTTTTGCTAAGCCGCGCGCGGCTGTCAAAAATGACGGAAAATCCAAATTCTGAAACCACACTTTCTAAGTGCTAAACTTCTTCGTTTCTATCTTTAAAACTAAAGGAAATAACAAGTTTAGCCAAACTTTACTGGTAATTGTCATGCTCACATGAAAACTAGTCAATAATTGCATATGTTATACGTCATTTCAAAAGCAGGTTGAAAAAAAGCAATGCCACAAAATTGAAACCCATTCACACTAGATGCATTGAAAATACCTGTTAACTGGTACATGACGTGATTCTGACTGACTGGGAGTGTTTTGTGGACTTGTTTGAACACAGTTCTCTAAAGCAGGGATTTGGAAATTTCTTCCAAAAGTGTCCTGGGTAGGGTTAGGGTTAGTGTTGCAACAACACTCAGACATTTTCTAATGCATCTGCCATGCTTAAGGATGTATTTGCAGTGCAGGAAAGGTGTTGTTTTGTTGTTTCCTCGAAAAGCAAATTTCGACCAATTTTCACGTTTTTGCTAAGCCGCGCGGCTGTCAAAAATGACGGAAAATCCAAATTCTGAAAACACACTTTCTACGTGCTAAACTTCTTCGTTACTATCTTTAAAACTAAAGGAAATAACAAGTTTAGCCAAACTTTACTGGTAATTGTCATGCTGACATGAAAACTAGTCAATAATTGCATATGTTATACGTCATTTCAAAAGCAGGTTGAAAAAAAGCAATGCCACAAAATTGAAACCCATTCACACTAGATGCATTGAAAATACCTGTTAACTGGTACATGACATGATTCTGACTGACTGGGAGTGTTTTGTGGACTTGTTTGAACACAGTTCTCTAAAGCAGGGATTTGGAAATTTCTTCCAAAAGTGTCCCGGGTAGGGTTAGGGTTAGGGTTGCAACAACACTCAGACATTTTCTAATGCATCTGCCATGCTTTAGGATGTATTTGCAGTGCAGGAAAGGTGTTGTTTTGTTGTTTCCTCGAGAAGCAAATTTCGACCAATTTTCACGTTTTTGCTAAGCCGCGCGGCTGTCAAAAATGACGGAAAATCCAAATTCTGAAACAACACGTTCTACGTGCAAAACTTCTTCGTTACTATCTTTAAAACTAAAGGAAATAACAAGTTTAGCCAAACTTTACTGGTAATTGTCATGCTGACATGAAAACTAGTCAATAATTGCATATGTTATACGTCATTTCAAAAGCAGGTTGAAAAAAAGCAATGCCACAAAATTGAAACCCATTCACACTAGATGCATTGAAAATACCTGTTAACTGGTACATGACGTGATTCTGACTGACTGGGAGTGTTTTGTGGACTTGTTTGAACACAGTTCTCTAAAGCAGGGATTTGGAAATTTCTTCCAAAAGTGTCCTGGGTAGGGTTAGGGTTAGTGTTGCAACAACACTCAGACATTTTCTAATGCATCTGCCATGCTTAAGGATGTATTTGCAGTGCAGGAAAGGTGTTGTTTTGTTGTTTCCTCGAAAAGCAAATTTCGACCAATTTTCACGTTTTTGCTAAGCCGCGCGGCTGTCAAAAATGACGGAAAATCCAAATTCTGAAAACACACTTTCTACGTGCTAAACTTCTTCGTTACTATCTTTAAAACTAAAGGAAATAACAAGTTTAGCCAAACTTTACTGGTAATTGTCATGCTGACATGAAAACTAGTCAATAATTGCATATGTTATACGTCATTTCAAAAGCAGGTTGAAAAAAAGCAATGCCACAAAATTGAAACCCATTCACACTAGATGCATTGAAAATACCTGTTAACTGGTACATGACATGATTCTGACTGACTGGGAGTGTTTTGTGGACTTGTTTGAACACAGTTCTCTAAAGCAGGGATTTGGAAATTTCTTCCAAAAGTGTCCCAGGTAGGGTTAGGGTTAGTGTTGCAACAACACTCAGACATTTTCTAATGCATCTGCCATGCTTAAGGATGTATTTGCAGTGCAGGAAAGGTGTTGTTGTGTTGTTTCCTCGAAAAGCAAATTTCGACCAATTTTCACGTTTTTGCTAAGCCGCGCGGCTGTCAAAAATGACGGAAAATCCAAATTCTGAAACCACACTTTCTACGTGCTAAACTTCTTCGTTTCTATCTTTAAAACTAAAGGAAATAACAAGTTTAGCCAAACTGTACTGGTAATTGTCATGCTCACATGAAAACTAGTCAATAATTGCATATGTTATACGTCATGTCAAAAGCAGGTTGAAAAAAAGCAATGCCACAAAATTGAAACCCATTCACACTAGATGCATTGAAAATACCTGTTAACTGGTACATGACATGATTCTGACTGACTGGGAGTGTTTTGTGGACTTGTTTGAACACAGTTCTCTAAAGCAGGGATTTGGAAATTTCTTACAAAAGTGTCCCGGGTAGGGTTAGGGTTAGGGTTGCAACAACACTCAGACATTTTCTAATGCATCTGCAATGCTTTAGGATGTATTTGCAGTGCAGGAAAGGTGTTGTTTTGTTGTTTCCTCGAAAAGCAAATTTCGACCAATTTTCACGTTTTTGCTAAGCCGCGCGGCTGTCAAAAATGACGGAAAATCCAAATTCTGAAACCACACTTTCTACGTGCTAAACTTCCTCCTTTCTATCTTTAAAACTAAAGGAAATAACAAGTTTAGCCAAACTTTACTGGTAATTGTCATGCTCACATGAAAACTAGTCAATAATTGCATATGTTATACGTCATGTCAAAAGCAGGTTGAAAAAAAGCAATGCCACAAAATTGAAACCCATTCACACTAGATGCATTGAAAATACCTGTTAACTGGTACATGACATGATTCTGACTGACTGGGAGTGTTTTGTGGACTTGTTTGAACACAGTTCTCTAAAGCAGGGATTTGGAAATTTCTTCCAAAAGTGTCCCGGGTAGGGTTAGGGTTAGGGTTGCAACAACACTCAGACATTTTCTAATGCATCTGCCATGCTTTAGGATGTATTTGCAGTGCAGGAAAGGTGTTGTTTTGTTGTTTCCTCGAAAAGCAAATTTCGACCAATTTTCACGTTTTTGCTAAGCCGCGCGGCTGTCAAAAATGACGGAAAATCCAAATTCTGAAACAACACGTTCTACGTGCAAAACTTCTTCGTTACTATCTTTAAAACTAAAGGAAATAACAAGTTTAGCCAAACTTTACTGGTAATTGTCATGCTCACATGAAAACTAGTCAATAATTGCATATGTTATACGTCATTTCAAAAGCAGGTTGAAAAAAAGCAATGCCACAAAATTGAAACCCATTCACACTAGATGCATTGAAAATACCTGTTAACTGGTACATGACGTGATTCTGACTGACTGGGAGTGTTTTGTGGACTTGTTTGAACACAGTTCTCTAAAGCAGGGATTTGGAAATTTCTTCCAAAAGTGTCCTGGGTAGGGTTAGGGTTAGTGTTGCAACAACACTCAGACATTTTCTAATGCATCTGCCATGCTTAAGGATGTATTTGCAGTGCAGGAAAGGTGTTGTTTTGTTGTTTCCTCGAAAAGCAAATTTCGACCAATTTTCACGTTTTTGCTAAGCCGCGCGGCTGTCAAAAATGACGGAAAATCCAAATTCTGAAAACACACTTTCTACGTGCTAAACTTCTTCGTTACTATCTTTAAAACTAAAGGAAATAACAAGTTTAGCCAAACTTTACTGGTAATTGTCATGCTGACATGAAAACTAGTCAATAATTGCATATGTTATACGTCATTTCAAAAGCAGGTTGAAAAAAAGCAATGCCACAAAATTGAAACCCATTCACACTAGATGCATTGAAAATACCTGTTAACTGGTACATGACATGATTCTGACTGACTGGGAGTGTTTTGTGGACTTGTTTGAACACAGTTCTCTAAAGCAGGGATTTGGAAATTTCTTCCAAAAGTGTCCCGGGTAGGGTTAGGGTTAGGGTTGCAACAACACTCAGACATTTTCTAATGCATCTGCCATGCTTTAGGATGTATTTGCAGTGCAGGAAAGGTGTTGTTTTGTTGTTTCCTCGAAAAGCAAATTTCGACCAATTTTCACGTTTTTGCTAAGCCGCGCGGCTGTCAAAAATGACGGAAAATCCAAATTCTGAAACAACACGTTCTACGTGCAAAACTTCTTCGTTACTATCTTTAAAACTAAAGGAAATAACAAGTTTAGCCAAACTTTACTGGTAATTGTCATGCTCACATGAAAACTAGTCAATAATTGCATATGTTATACGTCATTTCAAAAGCAGGTTGAAAAAAAGCAATGCCACAAAATTGAAACCCATTCACACTAGATGCATTGAAAATACCTGTTAACTGGTACATGACGTGATTCTGACTGACTGGGAGTGTTTTGTGGACTTGTTTGAACACAGTTCTCTAAAGCAGGGATTTGGAAATTTCTTCCAAAAGTGTCCTGGGTAGGGTTAGGGTTAGTGTTGCAACAACACTCAGACATTTTCTAATGCATCTGCCATGCTTAAGGATGTATTTGCAGTGCAGGAAAGGTGTTGTTTTGTTGTTTCCTCGAAAAGCAAATTTCGACCAATTTTCACGTTTTTGCTAAGCCGCGCGGCTGTCAAAAATGACGGAAAATCCAAATTCTGAAAACACACTTTCTACGTGCTAAACTTCTTCGTTACTATCTTTAAAACTAAAGGAAATAACAAGTTTAGCCAAACTTTACTGGTAATTGTCATGCTGACATGAAAACTAGTCAATAATTGCATATGTTATACGTCATTTCAAAAGCAGGTTGAAAAAAAGCAATGCCACAAAATTGAAACCCATTCACACTAGATGCATTGAAAATACCTGTTAACTGGTACATGACATGATTCTGACTGACTGGGAGTGTTTTGTGGACTTGTTTGAACACAGTTCTCTAAAGCAGGGATTTGGAAATTTCTTCCAAAAGTGTCCCGGGTAGGGTTAGGGTTAGTGTTGCAACAACACTCAGACATTTTCTAATGCATCTGCCATGCTTAAGGATGTATTTGCAGTGCAGGAAAGGTGTTGTTGTGTTGTTTCCTCGAAAAGCAAATTTCGACCAATTTTCACGTTTTTGCTAAGCCGCGCGGCTGTCAAAAATGACGGAAAATCCAAATTCTGAAACCACACTTTCTACGTGCTAAACTTCTTCGTTTCTATCTTTAAAACTAAAGGAAATAACAAGTTTAGCCAAACTGTACTGGTAATTGTCATGCTCACATGAAAACTAGTCAATAATTGCATATGTTATACGTCATGTCAAAAGCAGGTTGAAAAAAAGCAATGCCACAAAATTGAAACCCATTCACACTAGATGCATTGAAAATACCTGTTAACTGGTACATGACGTGATTCTGACTGACTGGGAGTGTTTTGTGGACTTGTTTGAACACAGTTCTCTAAAGCAGGGATTTGGAAATTTCTTCCAAAAGTGTCCTGGGTAGGGTTAGGGTTAGTGTTGCAACAACACTCAGACATTTTCTAATGCATCTGCCATGCTTAAGGATGTATTTGCAGTGCAGGAAAGGTGTTGTTTTGTTGTTTCCTCGAAAAGCAAATTTCGACCAATTTTCACGTTTTTGCTAAGCCGCGCGGCTGTCAAAAATGACGGAAAATCCAAATTCTGAAAACACACTTTCTACGTGCTAAACTTCTTCGTTACTATCTTTAAAACTAAAGGAAATAACAAGTTTAGCCAAACTTTACTGGTAATTGTCATGCTGACATGAAAACTAGTCAATAATTGCATATGTTATACGTCATTTCAAAAGCAGGTTGAAAAAAAGCAATGCCACAAAATTGAAACCCATTCACACTAGATGCATTGAAAATACCTGTTAACTGGTACATGACATGATTCTGACTGACTGGGAGTGTTTTGTGGACTTGTTTGAACACAGTTCTCTAAAGCAGGGATTTGGAAATTTCTTCCAAAAGTGTCCCGGGTAGGGTTAGGGTTAGTGTTGCAACAACACTCAGACATTTTCTAATGCATCTGCCATGCTTAAGGATGTATTTGCAGTGCAGGAAAGGTGTTGTTGTGTTGTTTCCTCGAAAAGCAAATTTCGACCAATTTTCACGTTTTTGCTAAGCCGCGCGGCTGTCAAAAATGACGGAAAATCCAAATTCTGAAACCACACTTTCTACGTGCTAAACTTCTTCGTTTCTATCTTTAAAACTAAAGGAAATAACAAGTTTAGCCAAACTGTACTGGTAATTGTCATGCTCACATGAAAACTAGTCAATAATTGCATATGTTATACGTCATGTCAAAAGCAGGTTGAAAAAAAGCAATGCCACAAAATTGAAACCCATTCACACTAGATGCATTGAAAATACCTGTTAACTGGTACATGACATGATTCTGACTGACTGGGAGTGTTTTGTGGACTTGTTTGAACACAGTTCTCTAAAGCAGGGATTTGGAAATTTCTTACAAAAGTGTCCCGGGTAGGGTTAGGGTTAGGGTTGCAACAACACTCAGACATTTTCTAATGCATCTGCCATGCTTTAGGATGTATTTGCAGTGCAGGAAAGGTGTTGTTTTGTTGTTTCCTCGAAAAGCAAATTTCGACCAATTTTCACGTTTTTGCTAAGCCGCGCGGCTGTCAAAAATGACGGAAAATCCAAATTCTGAAACCACACTTTCTACGTGCTAAACTTCCTCCTTTCTATCTTTAAAACTAAAGGAAATAACAAGTTTAGCCAAACTTTACTGGTAATTGTCATGCTCACATGAAAACTAGTCAATAATTGCATATGTTATACGTCATTTCAAAAGCAGGTTGAAAAAAAGCAATGCCACAAAATTGAAACCCATTCACACTAGATGCATTGAAAATACCTGTTAACTGGTACATGACATGATTCTGACTGACTGGGAGTGTTTTGTGGACTTGTTTGAACACAGTTCTCTAAAGCAGGGATTTGGAAATTTCTTCCAAAAGTGTCCCGGGTAGGGTTAGGTTTAGGGTTGCAACAACACTCAGACATTTTCTAATGCATCTGCCATGCTTAAGGATGTATTTGCAGTGCAGGAAAGGTGTTGTTTTGTTGTTTCCTCGAAAAGCAAATTTCGACCAATTTTCACGTTTTTGCTAAGCCGCGCGGCTGTCAAAAATGACGGAAAATCCAAATTCTGAAAACACACTTTCTACGTGCTAAACTTCTTCGTTTCTATCTTGAAAACTAAAGGAAATAACAAGTTTAGCCAAACTTTACTGGTAATTGTCATGCTGACATGAAAACTAGTCAATAATTGCATATGTTATACGTCATTTCAAAAGCAGGTTGAAAAAAAGCAATGCCACAAAATTGAAACCCATTCACACTAGATGCATTGAAAATACCTGTTAACTGGTACATGACATGATTCTGACTGACTGGGAGTGTTTTGTGGACTTGTTTGAACACAGTTCTCTAAAGCAGGGATTTGGAAATTTCTTCCAAAAGTGTCCGAGGTAGGGTTAGGGTTAGTGTTGCAACAACACTCAGACATTTTCTAATGCATCTGCCATGCTTAAGGATGTATTTGCAGTGCAGGAAAGGTGTTGTTTTGTTGTTTCCTCGAAAAGCAAATTTCGACCAATTTTCACGTTTTTGCTAAGCCGCGCGGCTGTCAAAAATGACGGAAAATCCAAATTCTGAAAACACACTTTCTACGTGCTAAACTTCTTCGTTTCTATCTTGAAAACTAAAGGAAATAACAAGTTTAGTCAAACTTTACTGGTAATTGTCATGCTGACATGAAAACGAGTCAATATTTGCATATGTTATACGTCATTTCAAAAGCAGGTTGAAAAAAAGCAATGCCACAAAATTGAAACCCATTCACACTAGATGCATTGAAAAAACCTGTTAACTGGTACATGACATGATTCTGACTGACTGGGAGTCTTTTGTGGACTTGTTTGAACACAGTTCTCTAAAGCAGGGATTTGGAAATTTCTTCCAAAAGTGTCCGAGGTAGGGTTAGGGTTAGTGTTGCAACAACACTCAGACATTTTCTAATGCATCTGCCATGCTTAAGGATGTATTTGCAGTGCAGGAAAGGTGTTGTTTTGTTGTTTCCTCGAAAAGCAAATTTCGACCAATTTTCACGTTTTTGCTAAGCCGCGCGGCTGTCAAAAATGACGGAAAATCCAAATTCTGAAACCAAACTTTCTACGTGCTAAACTTCTTCGTTTCTATCTTTAAAACTAAAGGAAATAACAAGTTTAGCCAAACTTTACTGGTAATTGTCATGCTCACATGAAAACTAGTCAATAATTGCATATGTTATACGTCATTTCAAAAGCTGGTTGAAAAAAAGCAATGCCACAAAATTGAAACCCATTCACACTAGATGCATTGAAAATACCTGTTAACTGGTACATGACATGATTCTGACTGACTGGGAGTCTTTTGTGGACTTGTTTGAACACAGTTCTCTAAAGCAGGGATTTGGAAATTTCTTCCAAAAGTGTCCGAGGTAGGGTTAGGGTTAGTGTTGCAACAACACTCAGACATTTTCTAATGCATCTGCCATGCTTAAGGATGTATTTGCAGTGCAGGAAAGGTGTTGTTTTGTTGTTTCCTCGAAAAGCAAATTTCGACCAATTTTCACGTTTTTGCTAAGCCGCGCGGCTGTCAAAAATGACGGAAAATCCAAATTCTGAAACCACACTTTCTACGTGCTAAACTTCCTCCTTTCTATCTTTAAAACTAAAGGAAATAACAAGTTTAGCCAAACTTTACTGGTAATTGTCATGCTCACATGAAAACTAGTCAATAATTGCATATGTTATACGTCATTTCAAAAGCAGGTTGAAAAAAAGCAATGCCACAAAATTGAAACCCATTCACACTAGATGCATTGAAAATACCTGTTAACTGGTACATGACATGATTCTGACTGACTGGGAGTGTTTTGTGGACTTGTTTGAACACAGTTCTCTAAAGCAGGGATTTGGAAATTTCTTCCAAAAGTGTCCGAGGTAGGGTTAGGGTTAGTGTTGCAACAACACTCAGACATTTTCTAATGCATCTGCCATGCTTAAGGATGTATTTGCAGTGCAGGAAAGGTGTTGTTTTGTTGTTTCCTCGAAAAGCAAATTTCGACCAATTTTCACGTTTTTGCTAAGCCGCGCGGCTGTCAAAAATGACGGAAAATCCAAATTCTGAAAACACACTTTCTACGTGCTAAACTTCTTCGTTTCTATCTTGAAAACTAAAGGAAATAACAAGTTTAGTCAAACTTTACTGGTAATTGTCATGCTGACATGAAAACGAGTCAATATTTGCATATGTTATACGTCATTTCAAAAGCAGGTTGAAAAAAAGCAATGCCACAAAATTGAAACCCATTCACACTAGATGCATTGAAAATACCTGTTAACTGGTACATGACATGATTCTGACTGACTGGGAGTGTTTTGTGGACTTGTTTGAACACAGTTCTCTAAAGCAGGGATTTGGAAATTTCTTCCAAAAGTGTCCGAGGTAGGGTTAGGGTTAGTGTTGCAACAACACTCAGACATTTTCTAATGCATCTGCCATGCTTAAGGATGTATTTGCAGTGCAGGAAAGGTGTTGTTTTGTTGTTTCCTCGAAAAGCAAATTTCGACCAATTTTCACGTTTTTGCTAAGCCGCGCGGCTGTCAAAAATGACGGAAAATCCAAATTCTGAAACCAAACTTTCTACGTGCTAAACTTCTTCGTTTCTATCTTTAAAACTAAAGGAAATAACAAGTTTAGCCAAACTTTACTGGTAATTGTCATGCTCACATGAAAACTAGTCAATAATTGCATATGTTATACGTCATTTCAAAAGCTGGTTGAAAAAAAGCAATGCCACAAAATTGAAACCCATTCACACTAGATGCATTGAAAATACCTGTTAACTGGTACATGACATGATTCTGACTGACTGGGAGTCTTTTGTGGACTTGTTTGAACACAGTTCTCTAAAGCAGGGATTTGGAAATTTCTTCCAAAAGTGTCCGAGGTAGGGTTAGGGTTAGTGTTGCAACAACACTCAGACATTTTCTAATGCATCTGCCATGCTTAAGGATGTATTTGCAGTGCAGGAAAGGTGTTGTTTTGTTGTTTCCTCGAAAAGCAAATTTCGACCAATTTTCACGTTTTTGCTAAGCCGCGCGGCTGTCAAAAATGACGGAAAATCCAAATTCTGAAACCACACTTTCTACGTGCAAAACTTCTTCGTTACTATCTTTAAAACTAAAGGAAATAACAAGTTTAGCCAAACTTTACTGGTAATTGTCATGCTCACATGAAAACTAGTCAATAATTGCATATGTTATACGTCATTTCAAAAGCTGGTTGAAAAAAAGCAATGCCACAAAATTGAAACCCATTCACACTAGATGCATTGAAAATACCTGTTAACTGGTACATGACATGATTCTGACTGACTGGGAGTGTTTTGTGGACTTGTTTGAACACAGTTCTCTAAAGCAGGGATTTGGAAATTTCTTCCAAAAGTGTCCGAGGTAGGGTTAGGGTTAGTGTTGCAACAACACTCAGACATTTTCTAATGCATCTGCCATGCTTTAGGATGTATTTGCAGTGCAGGAAAGGTGTTGTTTTGTTGTTTCCTCGAAAAGCAAATTTCGACCAATTTTCACGTTTTTGCTAAGCCGCGCGGCTGTCAAAAATGACGGAAAATCCAAATTCTGAAAACACACTTTCTACGTGCTAAACTTCTTCGTTTCTATCTTGAAAACTAAAGGAAATAACAAGTTTAGTCAAACTTTACTGGTAATTGTCATGCTGACATGAAAACGAGTCAATATTTGCATATGTTATACGTCATTTCAAAAGCAGGTTGAAAAAAAGCAATGCCACAAAATTGAAACCCATTCACACTAGATGCATTGAAAATACCTGTTAACTGGTACATGACATGATTCTGACTGACTGGGAGTGTTTTGTGGACTTGTTTGAACACAGTTCTCTAAAGCAGGGATTTGGAAATTTCTTCCAAAAGTGACCGAGGTAGGGTTAGGGTTAGTGTTGCAACAACACTCAGACATTTTCTAATGCATCTGCCATGGTTAAGGATGTATTTGCAGTGCAGGAAAGGTGTTGTTTTGTTGTTTCCTCGAAAAGCAAATTTCGACCAATTTTCACGTTTTTGCTAAGCCGCGCGGCTGTCAAAAATGACGGAAAATCCAAATTCTGAAACCACACTTTCTACGTGCTAAACTTCTTCGTTTCTATCTTTAAAACTAAAGGAAATAACAAGTTTAGCCAAACTGTACTGGTAATTGTCATGCTCACATGAAAACTAGTCAATAATTGCATATGTTATACGTCATGTCAAAAGCAGGTTGAAAAAAAGCAATGCCACAAAATTGAAACCCATTCACACTAGATGCATTGAAAATACCTGTTAACTGGTACATGACATGATTCTGACTGACTGGGAGTGTTTTGTGGACTTGTTTGAACACAGTTCTCTAAAGCAGGGATTTGGAAATTTCTTCCAAAAGTGTCCCGGGTAGGGTTAGGGTTAGGGTTGCAACAACACTCAGACATTTTCTAATGCATCTGCCATGCTTTAGGATGTATTTGCAGTGCAGGAAAGGTGTTGTTTTGTTGTTTCCTCGAAAAGCAAATTTCGACCAATTTTCACGTTTTTGCTAAGCCGCGCGGCTGTCAAAAATGACGGAAAATCCAAATTCTGAAACCACACTTTCTACGTGCTAAACTTCCTCCTTTCTATCTTTAAAACTAAAGGAAATAACAAGTTTAGCCAAACTTTACTGGTAATTGTCATGCTCACATGAAAACTAGTCAATAATTGCATATGTTATACGTCATTTCAAAAGCAGGTTGAAAAAAAGCAATGCCACAAAATTGAAACCCATTCACACTAGATGCATTGAAAATACCTGTTAACTGGTACATGACATGATTCTGACTGACTGGGAGTGTTTTGTGGACTTGTTTGAACACAGTTCTCTAAAGCAGGGATTTGGAAATTTCTTCCAAAAGTGTCCCGGGTAGGGTAAGGTTTAGGGTTGCAACAACACTCAGACATTTTCTAATGCATCTGCCATGCTTAAGGATGTATTTGCAGTGCAGGAAAGGTGTTGTTTTGTTGTTTCCTCGAAAAGCAAATTTCGACCAATTTTCACGTTTTTGCTAAGCCGCGCGGCTGTCAAAAATGACGGAAAATCCAAATTCTGAAACCAAACTTTCTACGTGCTAAACTTCTTCGTTTCTATCTTTAAAACTAAAGGAAATAACAAGTTTAGCCAAACTTTACTGGTAATTGTCATGCTCACATGAAAACTAGTCAATAATTGCATATGTTATACGTCATTTCAAAAGCTGGTTGAAAAAAAGCAATGCCACAAAATTGAAACCCATTCACACTAGATGCATTGAAAATACCTGTTAACTGGTACATGACATGATTCTGACTGACTGGGAGTCTTTTGTGGACTTGTTTGAACACAGTTCTCTAAAGCAGGGATTTGGAAATTTCTTCCAAAAGTGTCCGAGGTAGGGTTAGAGTTAGTGTTGCAACAACACTCAGACATTTTCTAATGCATCTGCCATGCTTAAGGATATATTTGCAGTGCAGGAAAGGTGTTGTTTTGTTGTTTCCTCGAAAAGCAAATTTCGACCAATTTTCACGTTTTTGCTAAGCCGCGCGGCTGTCAAAAATGACGGAAAATCCAAATTCTGAAACCACACTTTCTACGTGCTAAACTTCTTCGTTACTATCTTTAAAACTAAAGGAAATAACAAGTTTAGCCAAACTTTACTGGTAATTGTCATGCTCACATGAAAACTAGTCAATAATTGCATATGTTATACATCATTTCAAAAGCAGGTTGAAAAAAAGCAATGCCACAAAATTGAAACCCATTCACACTAGATGCATTGAAAATACCTGTTAACTGGTACATGACATGATTCTGACTGACTGGGAGTGTTTTGTGGACTTGTTTGAACACAGTTCTCTAAAGCAGGGATTTGGAAATTTCTTCCAAAAGTGTCCCGGGTAGGGTTAGGGTTAGTGTTGCAACAACACTCAGACATTTTCTAATGCATCTGCCATGCTTAAGGATGTATTTGCAGTGCAGGAAAGGTGTTGTTTTGTTGTTTCCTCGAAAAGCAAATTTCGACCAATTTTCACGTTTTTGCTAAGCCGCGCGGCTGTCAAAAATGACGGAAAATCCAAATTCTGAAAACACACTTTCTACGTGCTAAACTTCTTCGTTACTATCTTTAAAACTAAAGGAAATAACAAGTTTAGCCAAACTTTACTGGTAATTGTCATGCTCACATGAAAACTAGTCAATAATTGCATATGTTATATGTCATGTCAAAAGCAGGTTGAAAAAAAGCAATGCCACAAAATTGAAACCCATTCACACAAGATGCATTAAAAATACCTGTTAACTGGTACATGACATGATTCTGACTGACTGGGAGTCTTTTGTGGACTTGTTTGAACACAGTTCTCTAAAGCAGGGATTTGGAAATTTCTTCCAAAAGTGTCCGAGGTAGGGTTAGGGTTAGTGTTGCAACAACACTCAGACATTTTCTAATGCATCTGCCATGCTTAAGGATGTATTTGCAGTGCAGGAAAGGTGTTGTTTTGTTGTTTCCTCGAAAAGCAAATTTCGACCAATTTTCACGTTTTTGCTAAGCCGCGCGGCTGTCAAAAATGACGGAAAATCCAAATTCTGAAACCACACTTTCTACGTGCTAAACTTCTTCGTTTCTATCTTTAAAACTAAAGGAAATAACAAGTTTAGCCAAACTGTACTGGTAATTGTCATGCTCACATGAAAACTAGTCAATAATTGCATATGTTATACGTCATGTCAAAAGCAGGTTGAAAAAAAGCAATGCCACAAAATTGAAACCCATTCACACTAGATGCATTGAAAATACCTGTTAACTGGTACATGACATGATTCTGACTGACTGGGAGTGTTTTGTGGACTTGTTTGAACACAGTTCTCTAAAGCAGGGATTTGGAAATTTCTTACAAAAGTGTCCCGGGTAGGGTTAGGGTTAGGGTTGCAACAACACTCAGACATTTTCTAATGCATCTGCCATGCTTTAGGATGTATTTGCAGTGCAGGAAAGGTGTTGTTTTGTTGTTTCCTCGAAAAGCAAATTTCGACCAATTTTCACGTTTTTGCTAAGCCGCGCGGCTGTCAAAAATGACGGAAAATCCAAATTCTGAAACCACACTTTCTACGTGCTAAACTTCCTCCTTTCTATCTTTAAAACTAAAGGAAATAACAAGTTTAGCCAAACTTTACTGGTAATTGTCATGCTCACATGAAAACTAGTAAATAATTGCATATGTTATACGTCATTTCAAAAGCAGGTTGAAAAAAAGCAATGCCACAAAATTGAAACCCATTCACACTAGATGCATTGAAAATACCTGTTAACTGGTACATGACATGATTCTGACTGACTGGGAGTGTTTTGTGGACTTGTTTGAACACAGTTCTCTAAAGCAGGGATTTGGAAATTTCTTCCAAAAGTGTCCCGGGTAGGGTTAGGTTTAGGGTTGCAACAACACTCAGACATTTTCTAATGCATCTGCCATGCTTAAGGATGTATTTGCAGTGCAGGAAAGGTGTTGTTTTGTTGTTTCCTCGAAAAGCAAATTTCGACCAATTTTCACGTTTTTGATAAGCCGCGCGGCTGTCAAAAATGACGGAAAATCCAAATTCTGAAAACACACTTTCTACGTGCTAAACTTCTTCGTTTCTATCTTGAAAACTAAAGGAAATAACAAGTTTAGCCAAACTTTACTGGTAATTGTCATGCTGACATGAAAACTAGTCAATAATTGCATATGTTATACGTCATTTCAAAAGCAGGTTGAAAAAAAGCAATGCCACAAAATTGAAACCCATTCACACTAGATGCATTGAAAATACCTGTTAACTGGTACATGACATGATTCTGACTGACTGGGAGTGTTTTGTGGACTTGTTTGAACACAGTTCTCTAAAGCAGGGATTTGGAAATTTCTTCCAAAAGTGTCCCGGGTAGGGTTAGGGTTAGTGTTGCAACAACACTCAGACATTTTCTAATGCATCTCCCATGCTTAAGGATGTATTTGCAGTGCAGGAAAGGTGTTGTTTTGTTGTTTCCTCGAAAAGCAAATTTCGACCAATTTTCACGTTTTTGCTAAGCCGCGCGGCTGTCAAAAATGACGGAAAATCCAAATTCTGAAACCAAACTTTCTACGTGCTAAACTTCTTCGTTTCTATCTTTAAAACTAAAGGAAATAACAAGTTTAGCCAAACTTTACTGGTAATTGTCATGCTCACATGAAAACTAGTCAATAATTGCATATGTTATACGTCATTTCAAAAGCTGGTTGAAAAAAAGCAATGCCACAAAATTGAAACCCATTCACACTTGATGCATTGAAAATACCTGTTAACTGGTACATGACATGATTCTGACTGACTGGGAGTCTTTTGTGGACTTGTTTGAACACAGTTCTCTAAAGCAGGGATTTGGAAATTTCTTCCAAAAGTGTCCGAGGTAGGGTTAGAGTTAGTGTTGCAACAACACTCAGACATTTTCTAATGCATCTGCCATGCTTAAGGATATATTTGCAGTGCAGGAAAGGTGTTGTTTTGTTGTTTCCTCGAAAAGCAAATTTCGACCAATTTTCACGTTTTTGCTAACCCGGGCGGCTGTCAAAAATGACGGAAAATCCAAATTCTGAAAACACACTTTCTACGTGCTAAACTTCCTCCTTTCTATCTTTAAAACTAAAGGAAATAACAAGTTTAGCCAAACTTTACTGGTAATTGTCATGCTCACATGAAAACTAGTCAATAATTGCATATGTTATACGTCATTTCAAAAGCAGGTTGAAAAAAAGCAATGCCACAAAATTGAAACCCATTCACACTAGATGCATTGAAAATACCTGTTAACTAGTACATGACATGATTCTGACTGACTGGGAGTGTTTTGTGGACTTGTTTGAACACAGTTCTCTAAAGCAGGGATTTGGAAATTTCTCCCAAAAGTGTCCCGGGTAGGGTTAGGGTTAGGGTTGCAACAACACTCAGACATTTTCTAATGCATCTGCCATGCTTTAGGATGTATTTGCAGTGCTGGAAAGGTGTTGTTTTGTTGTTTCCTCGAAAAGCAAATTTCGACCAATTTTCACGTTTTTGCTAAGCCGCGCGGCTGTCAAAAATGACGGAAAATCCAAATTCTGAAACCACACTTTCTACGTGCTAAACTTCTTCGTTACTATCTTTAAAACTAAAGGAAATAACAAGTTTAGCCAAACTTTACTGGTAATTGTCATGCTCACATGAAAACTAGTCAATAATTGCATATTTTATACGTCATTTCAAAAGCTGGTTGAAAAAAAGCAATGCCACAAAATTGAAACCCATTCACACTAGATGCATTGAAAATACCTGTTAACTGGTACATGACATGATTCTGACTGACTGGGAGTGTTTTGTGGACTTGTTTGAACACAGTTCTCTAAAGCAGGGATTTGGAAATTTCTTCCAAAAGTGTCCTGGGTACGGATAGGGTTAGGGTTCCAACAACACTCAGACATTTTCTAATGCATCTGCCATGCTTAAGGATGTATTTGCAGTGCAGGAAAGGTGTTGTTTTGTTGTTTCCTCGAAAAGCAAATTTCGACCAATTTTCACGTTTTTGCTAAGCCGCGCGGCTGTCAAAAGTGACGGAAAATCCAAATTCTGAAACCACACTTTCTACGTGCTAAACTTCTTCGTTACTATCTTTAAAACTAAAGGAAATAACAAGTTTAGCCAAACTTTACTGGTAATTGTCATGCTGACATGAAAAGTAGTCACTAATTGCATGTTATACGTCATTTCAATAGCAGGTTGAAAAAAAGCAATGCCACAAAATTGAAACCCATTCACACTAGATGCATTGAAAATACCTGTTAACTGGTACATGACATGATTCTGACTGACTGGGAGTGTTTTGTGGACTTGTTTGAACACAGTTCTCTAAAGCAGGGATTTGGAAATTTCTTCCAAAAGTGTCCCGGGTAGGGTTAGGGTTAGTGTTGCAACAACACTCAGACATTTTCTAATGCATCTGCCATGCTTAAGGATGTATTTGCAGTGCAGGAAAGGTGTTGTTTTGTTGTTTCCTCGAAAAGCAAATTTCGACCAATTTTCACGTTTTTGCTAAGCCGCGCGGCTGTCAAAAATGACGGAAAATCCAAATTCTGAAACCAAACTTTGTATGTGCTAAACTTCTTCGTTTCTATCTTTAAAACTAAAGGAAATAACAAGTTTAGCCAAACTTTACTGGTAATTGTCATGCTCACATGAAAACTAGTCAATAATTGCATATGTTATACGTCATTTCAAAAGCTGGTTGAAAAAAAGCAATGCCACAAAATTGAAACCCATTCACACTAGATGCATTGAAAATACCTGTTAACTGGTACATGACATGATTCTGACTGACTGGGAGTCTTTTGTGGACTTGTTTGAACACAGTTCTCTAAAGCAGGGATTTGGAAATTTCTTCCAAAAGTGTCCGAGGTAGGGTTAGAGTTAGTGTTGCAACAACACTCAGACATTTTCTAATGCATCTGCCATGCTTAAGGATGTATTTGCAGTGCAGGAAAGGTGTTGTTTTGTTGTTTCCTCGAAAAGCAAATTTCGACCAATTTTCACGTTTTTGCTAAGCCGCGCGGCTGTCAAAAATGACGGAAAATCCAAATTCTGAAAACACACTTTCTACGTGCTAAACTTCTTCGTTACTATCTTTAAAACTAAAGGAAATAACAAGTTTAGCCAAACTTTACTGGTAATTGTCATGCTCACATGAAAACTAGTCAATAATTGCATATGTTATACGTCATTTCAAAAGCAGGTTGAAAAAAAGCAATGCCACAAAATTGAAACCCATTCACACTAGATGCATTGAAAATACCTGTTAACTGGTACATGACATGATTCTGACTGACTGGGAGTGTTTTGTGGACTTGTTTGAACACAGTTCTCTAAAGCAGGGATTTGGAACTTTCTTCCAAAAGTGTCCCGGGTAGGGTTAGGGTTAGTGTTGCAACAACACTCAGACATTTTCTAATGCATCTGCCATGCTTAAGGATGTATTTGCAGTGCAGGAAAGGTGTTGTTTTGTTGTTTCCTCGAAAAGCAAATTTCGACCAATTTTCACGTTTTTGCTAAGCCGCGCGGCTGTCAAAAATGACGGAAAATCCAAATTCTGAAAACACACTTTCTACGTGCTAAACTTCTTCGTTACTATCTTTAAAACTAAAGGAAATAACAAGTTTAGCCAAACTTTACTGGTAATTGTCATGCTCACATGAAAACTAGTCAATAATTGCATATGTTATATGTCATGTCAAAAGCAGGTTGAAAAAAAGCAATGCCACAAAATTGAAACCCATTCACACAAGATGCATTAAAAATACCTGTTAACTGGTACATGACATGATTCTGACTGACTGGGAGTCTTTTGTGGACTTGTTTGAACACAGTTCTCTAAAGCAGGGATTTGGAAATTTCTTCCAAAAGTGTCCGAGGTAGGGTTAGGGTTAGTGTTGCAACAACACTCAGACATTTTCTAATGCATCTGCCATGCTTAAGGATGTATTTGCAGTGCAGGAAAGGTGTTGTTTTGTTGTTTCCTCGAAAAGCAAATTTCGACCAATTTTCACGTTTTTGCTAAGCCGCGCGGCTGTCAAAAATGACGGAAAATCCAAATTCTGAAACCACACTTTCTACGTGCTAAACTTCTTCGTTTCTATCTTTAAAACTAAAGGAAATAACAAGTTTAGCCAAACTGTACTGGTAATTGTCATGCTCACATGAAAACTAGTCAATAATTGCATATGTTATACGTCATGTCAAAAGCAGGTTGAAAAAAAGCAATGCCACAAAATTGAAACCCATTCACACTAGATGCATTGAAAATACCTGTTAACTGGTACATGACATGATTCTGACTGACTGGGAGTGTTTTGTGGACTTGTTTGAACACAGTTCTCTAAAGCAGGGATTTGGAAATGTCTTACAAAAGTGTCCCGGGTAGGGTTAGGGTTAGGGTTGCAACAACACTCAGACATTTTCTAATGCATCTGCCATGCTTTAGGATGTATTTGCAGTGCAGGAAAGGTGTTGTTTTGTTGTTTCCTCGAAAAGCAAATTTCGACCAATTTTCACGTTTTTGCTAAGCCGCGCGGCTGTCAAAAATGACGGAAAATCCAAATTCTGAAACCACACTTTCTACGTGCTAAACTTCCTCCTTTCTATCTTTAAAACTAAAGGAAATAACAAGTTTAGCCAAACTTTACTGGTAATTGTCATGCCCACATGAAAACTAGTCAATAATTGCATATGTTATACATCATTTCAAAAGCAGGTTGAAAAAAAGCAATGCCACAAAATTGAAACCCATTCACACTAGATGCATTGAAAATACCTGTTAACTGGTACATGACATGATTCTGACTGACTGGGAGTGTTTTGTGGACTTGTTTGAACACAGTTCTCTAAAGCAGGGATTTGGAAATTTCTCCCAAAAGTGTCCCGGGTAGGGTTAGGGTTAGGGTTGCAACAACACTCAGACATTTTCTAATGCATCTGCCATGCTTTAGGATGTATTTGCAGTGCTGGAAAGGTGTTGTTTTGTTGTTTCCTCGAAAAGCAAATTTCGACCAATTTTCACGTTTTTGCTAAGCCGCGCGGCTGTCAAAAATGACGGAAAATCCAAATTCTGAAAACACACTTTCTACGTGCTAAACTTCTTCGTTACTATCTTTAAAACTAAAGGAAATAACAAGTTTAGCCAAACTTTACTGGTAATTGTCATGCTCACATGAAAACTAGTCAATAATTGCATATGTTATACATCATTTCAAAAGCAGGTTGAAAAAAAGCAATGCCACAAAATTGAAACCCATTCACACTAGATGCATTGAAAATACCTGTTAACTGGTACATGACATGATTCTGACTGACTGGGAGTGTTTTGTGGACTTGTTTGAACACAGTTCTCTAAAGCAGGGATTTGGAAATTTCTCCCAAAAGTGTCCTGGGTACGGATAGGGTTAGGGTTCCAACAACACTCAGACATTTTCTAATGCATCTGCCATGCTTAAGGATGTATTTGCAGTGCAGGAAAGGTGTTGTTTTGTTGTTTCCTCGAAAAGCAAATTTCGACCAATTTTCACGTTTTTGCTAAGCCGCGCGGCTGTCAAAAATGACGGAAAATCCAAATTCTGAAACCAAACTTTCTACGTGCTAAACTTCTTCGTTTCTATCTTTAAAACTAAAGGAAATAACAAGTTTAGCCAAACTTTACTGGTAATTGTCATGCTCACATGAAAACTAGTCAATAATTGCATATGTTATACGTCATTTCAAAAGCTGGTTGAAAAAAAGCAATGCCACAAAATTGAAACCCATTCACACTTGATGCATTGAAAATACCTGTTAACTGGTACATGACATGATTCTGACTGACTGGGAGTCTTTTGTGGACTTGTTTGAACACAGTTCTCTAAAGCAGGGATTTGGAAATTTCTTCCAAAAGTGTCCGAGGTAGGGTTAGAGTTAGTGTTGCAACAACACTCAGACATTTTCTAATGCATCTGCCATGCTTAAGGATATATTTGCAGTGCAGGAAAGGTGTTGTTTTGTTGTTTCCTCGAAAAGCAAATTTCGACCAATTTTCACGTTTTTGCTAACCCGGGCGGCTGTCAAAAATGACGGAAAATCCAAATTCTGAAAACACACTTTCTACGTGCTAAACTTCCTCCTTTCTATCTTTAAAACTAAAGGAAATAACAAGTTTAGCCAAACTTTACTGGTAATTGTCATGCTCACATGAAAACTAGTCAATAATTGCATATGTTATACGTCATTTCAAAAGCAGGTTGAAAAAAAGCAATGCCACAAAATTGAAACCCATTCACACTAGATGCATTGAAAATACCTGTTAACTAGTACATGACATGATTCTGACTGACTGGGAGTGTTTTGTGGACTTGTTTGAACACAGTTCTCTAAAGCAGGGATTTGGAAATTTCTCCCAAAAGTGTCCCGGGTAGGGTTAGGGTTAGGGTTGCAACAACACTCAGACATTTTCTAATGCATCTGCCATGCTTTAGGATGTATTTGCAGTGCTGGAAAGGTGTTGTTTTGTTGTTTCCTCGAAAAGCAAATTTCGACCAATTTTCACGTTTTTGCTAAGCCGCGCGGCTGTCAAAAATGACGGAAAATCCAAATTCTGAAACCACACTTTCTACGTGCTAAACTTCTTCGTTACTATCTTTAAAACTAAAGGAAATAACAAGTTTAGCCAAACTTTACTGGTAATTGTCATGCTCACATGAAAACTAGTCAATAATTGCATATTTTATACGTCATTTCAAAAGCTGGTTGAAAAAAAGCAATGCCACAAAATTGAAACCCATTCACACTAGATGCATTGAAAATACCTGTTAACTGGTACATGACATGATTCTGACTGACTGGGAGTGTTTTGTGGACTTGTTTGAACACAGTTCTCTAAAGCAGGGATTTGGAAATTTCTTCCAAAAGTGTCCTGGGTACGGATAGGGTTAGGGTTCCAACAACACTCAGACATTTTCTAATGCATCTGCCATGCTTAAGGATGTATTTGCAGTGCAGGAAAGGTGTTGTTTTGTTGTTTCCTCGAAAAGCAAATTTCGACCAATTTTCACGTTTTTGCTAAGCCGCGCGGCTGTCAAAAGTGACGGAAAATCCAAATTCTGAAACCACACTTTCTACGTGCTAAACTTCTTCGTTACTATCTTTAAAACTAAAGGAAATAACAAGTTTAGCCAAACTTTACTGGTAATTGTCATGCTGACATGAAAAGTAGTCACTAATTGCATGTTATACGTCATTTCAATAGCAGGTTGAAAAAAAGCAATGCCACAAAATTGAAACCCATTCACACTAGATGCATTGAAAATACCTGTTAACTGGTACATGACATGATTCTGACTGACTGGGAGTGTTTTGTGGACTTGTTTGAACACAGTTCTCTAAAGCAGGGATTTGGAAATTTCTTCCAAAAGTGTCCCGGGTAGGGTTAGGGTTAGTGTTGCAACAACACTCAGACATTTTCTAATGCATCTGCCATGCTTAAGGATGTATTTGCAGTGCAGGAAAGGTGTTGTTTTGTTGTTTCCTCGAAAAGCAAATTTCGACCAATTTTCACGTTTTTGCTAAGCCGCGCGGCTGTCAAAAATGACGGAAAATCCAAATTCTGAAACCAAACTTTGTATGTGCTAAACTTCTTCGTTTCTATCTTTAAAACTAAAGGAAATAACAAGTTTAGCCAAACTTTACTGGTAATTGTCATGCTCACATGAAAACTAGTCAATAATTGCATATGTTATACGTCATTTCAAAAGCTGGTTGAAAAAAAGCAATGCCACAAAATTGAAACCCATTCACACTAGATGCATTGAAAATACCTGTTAACTGGTACATGACATGATTCTGACTGACTGGGAGTCTTTTGTGGACTTGTTTGAACACAGTTCTCTAAAGCAGGGATTTGGAAATTTCTTCCAAAAGTGTCCGAGGTAGGGTTAGAGTTAGTGTTGCAACAACACTCAGACATTTTCTAATGCATCTGCCATGCTTAAGGATGTATTTGCAGTGCAGGAAAGGTGTTGTTTTGTTGTTTCCTCGAAAAGCAAATTTCGACCAATTTTCACGTTTTTGCTAAGCCGCGCGGCTGTCAAAAATGACGGAAAATCCAAATTCTGAAAACACACTTTCTACGTGCTAAACTTCTTCGTTACTATCTTTAAAACTAAAGGAAATAACAAGTTTAGCCAAACTTTACTGGTAATTGTCATGCTCACATGAAAACTAGTCAATAATTGCATATGTTATACGTCATTTCAAAAGCAGGTTGAAAAAAAGCAATGCCACAAAATTGAAACCCATTCACACTAGATGCATTGAAAATACCTGTTAACTGGTACATGACATGATTCTGACTGACTGGGAGTGTTTTGTGGACTTGTTTGAACACAGTTCTCTAAAGCAGGGATTTGGAACTTTCTTCCAAAAGTGTCCCGGGTAGGGTTAGGGTTAGTGTTGCAACAACACTCAGACATTTTCTAATGCATCTGCCATGCTTAAGGATGTATTTGCAGTGCAGGAAAGGTGTTGTTTTGTTGTTTCCTCGAAAAGCAAATTTCGACCAATTTTCACGTTTTTGCTAAGCCGCGCGGCTGTCAAAAATGACGGAAAATCCAAATTCTGAAAACACACTTTCTACGTGCTAAACTTCTTCGTTACTATCTTTAAAACTAAAGGAAATAACAAGTTTAGCCAAACTTTACTGGTAATTGTCATGCTCACATGAAAACTAGTCAATAATTGCATATGTTATATGTCATGTCAAAAGCAGGTTGAAAAAAAGCAATGCCACAAAATTGAAACCCATTCACACAAGATGCATTAAAAATACCTGTTAACTGGTACATGACATGATTCTGACTGACTGGGAGTCTTTTGTGGACTTGTTTGAACACAGTTCTCTAAAGCAGGGATTTGGAAATTTCTTCCAAAAGTGTCCGAGGTAGGGTTAGGGTTAGTGTTGCAACAACACTCAGACATTTTCTAATGCATCTGCCATGCTTAAGGATGTATTTGCAGTGCAGGAAAGGTGTTGTTTTGTTGTTTCCTCGAAAAGCAAATTTCGACCAATTTTCACGTTTTTGCTAAGCCGCGCGGCTGTCAAAAATGACGGAAAATCCAAATTCTGAAACCACACTTTCTACGTGCTAAACTTCTTCGTTTCTATCTTTAAAACTAAAGGAAATAACAAGTTTAGCCAAACTGTACTGGTAATTGTCATGCTCACATGAAAACTAGTCAATAATTGCATATGTTATACGTCATGTCAAAAGCAGGTTGAAAAAAAGCAATGCCACAAAATTGAAACCCATTCACACTAGATGCATTGAAAATACCTGTTAACTGGTACATGACATGATTCTGACTGACTGGGAGTGTTTTGTGGACTTGTTTGAACACAGTTCTCTAAAGCAGGGATTTGGAAATGTCTTACAAAAGTGTCCCGGGTAGGGTTAGGGTTAGGGTTGCAACAACACTCAGACATTTTCTAATGCATCTGCCATGCTTTAGGATGTATTTGCAGTGCAGGAAAGGTGTTGTTTTGTTGTTTCCTCGAAAAGCAAATTTCGACCAATTTTCACGTTTTTGCTAAGCCGCGCGGCTGTCAAAAATGACGGAAAATCCAAATTCTGAAACCACACTTTCTACGTGCTAAACTTCCTCCTTTCTATCTTTAAAACTAAAGGAAATAACAAGTTTAGCCAAACTTTACTGGTAATTGTCATGCCCACATGAAAACTAGTCAATAATTGCATATGTTATACATCATTTCAAAAGCAGGTTGAAAAAAAGCAATGCCACAAAATTGAAACCCATTCACACTAGATGCATTGAAAATACCTGTTAACTGGTACATGACATGATTCTGACTGACTGGGAGTGTTTTGTGGACTTGTTTGAACACAGTTCTCTAAAGCAGGGATTTGGAAATTTCTCCCAAAAGTGTCCCGGGTAGGGTTAGGGTTAGGGTTGCAACAACACTCAGACATTTTCTAATGCATCTGCCATGCTTTAGGATGTATTTGCAGTGCTGGAAAGGTGTTGTTTTGTTGTTTCCTCGAAAAGCAAATTTCGACCAATTTTCACGTTTTTGCTAAGCCGCGCGGCTGTCAAAAATGACGGAAAATCCAAATTCTGAAAACACACTTTCTACGTGCTAAACTTCTTCGTTACTATCTTTAAAACTAAAGGAAATAACAAGTTTAGCCAAACTTTACTGGTAATTGTCATGCTCACATGAAAACTAGTCAATAATTGCATATGTTATACATCATTTCAAAAGCAGGTTGAAAAAAAGCAATGCCACAAAATTGAAACCCATTCACACTAGATGCATTGAAAATACCTGTTAACTGGTACATGACATGATTCTGACTGACTGGGAGTGTTTTGTGGACTTGTTTGAACACAGTTCTCTAAAGCAGGGATTTGGAAATTTCTCCCAAAAGTGTCCTGGGTACGGATAGGGTTAGGGTTCCAACAACACTCAGACATTTTCTAATGCATCTGCCATGCTTAAGGATGTATTTGCAGTGCAGGAAAGGTGTTGTTTTGTTGTTTCCTCGAAAAGCAAATTTCGACCAATTTTCACGTTTTTGCTAAGCCGCGCGGCTGTCAAAAATGACGGAAAATCCAAATTCTGAAACCACACTTTCTACGTGCTAAACTTCTTCGTTTCTATCTTTAAAACTAAAGGAAATAACAAGTTTAGCCAAACTGTACTGGTAATTGTCATGCTCACATGAAAACTAGTCAATAATTGCATATGTTATACGTCATGTCAAAAGCAGGTTGAAAAAAAGCAATGCCACAAAATTGAAACCCATTCACACTAGATGCATTGAAAATACCTGTTAACTGGTACATGACATGATTCTGACTGACTGGGAGTGTTTTGTGGACTTGTTTGAACACAGTTCTCTAAAGCAGGGATTTGGAAATTTCTTACAAAAGTGTCCCGGGTAGGGTTAGGGTTAGGGTTGCAACAACACTCAGACATTTTCTAATGCATCTGCCATGCTTTAGGATGTATTTGCAGTGCAGGAAAGGTGTTGTTTTGTTGTTTCCTCGAAAAGCAAATTTCGACCAATTTTCACGTTTTTGCTAAGCCGCGCGGCTGTCAAAAATGACGGAAAATCCAAATTCTGAAACCACACTTTCTACGTGCTAAACTTCCTCCTTTCTATCTTTAAAACTAAAGGAAATAACAAGTTTAGCCAAACTTTACTGGTAATTGTCATGCTCACATGAAAACTAGTCAATAATTGCATATGTTATACGTCATTTCAAAAGCAGGTTGAAAAAAAGCAATGCCACAAAATTGAAACCCATTCACACTAGATGCATTGAAAATACCTGTTAACTGGTACATGACATGATTCTGACTGACTGGGAGTGTTTTGTGGACTTGTTTGAACACAGTTCTCTAAAGCAGGGATTTGGAAATTTCTCCCAAAAGTGTCCCGGGTAGGGTTAGGGTTAGGGTTGCAACAACACTCAGACATTTTCTAATGCATCTGCCATGCTTTAGGATGTATTTGCAGTGCTGGAAAGGTGTTGTTTTGTTGTTTCCTCGAAAAGCAAATTTCGACCAATTTTCACGTTTTTGCTAAGCCGCGCGGCTGTCAAAAATGACGGAAAATCCAAATTCTGAAACCACACTTTCTACGTGCTAAACTTCTTCGTTACTATCTTTAAAACTAAAGGAAATAACAAGTTTAGCCAAACTTTACTGGTAATTGTCATGCTCACATGAAAACTAGTCAATAATTGCATATGTTATACGTCATTTCAAAAGCAGGTTGAAAAAAAGCAATGCCACAAAATTGAAACCCATTCACACTAGATGCATTGAAAATACCTGTTAACTGGTACATGACATGATTCTGACTGACTGGGAGTCTTTTGTGGACTTGTTTGAACACAGTTCTCTAAAGCAGGGATTTGGAAATTTCTTCCAAAAGTGTCCGAGGTAGGGTTAGAGTTAGTGTTGCAACAACACTCAGACATTTTCTAATGCATCTGCCATGCTTAAGGATATATTTGCAGTGCTGGAAAGGTGTTGTTTTGTTGTTTCCTCGAAAAGCAAATTTCGACCAATTTTCACGTTTTTGCTAAGCCGCGCGGCTGTCAAAAATGACGGAAAATCCAAATTCTGAAACCACACTTTCTACGTGCTAAACTTCTTCGTTACTATCTTTAAAACTAAAGGAAATAACAAGTTTAGCCAAACTTTACTGGTAATTGTCATGCTCACATGAAAACTAGTCAATAATTGCATATGTTATACGTCATTTCAAAAGCAGGTTGAAAAAAAGCAATGCCACAAAATTGAAACCCATTCACACTAGATGCATTGAAAATACCTGTTAACTGGTACATGACATGATTCTGACTGACTGGGAGTCTTTTGTGGACTTGTTTGAACACAGTTCTCTAAAGCAGGGATTTGGAAATTTCTTCCAAAAGTGTCCTGGGTACGGATAGGGTTAGGGTTCCAACAACACTCAGACATTTTCTAATGCATCTGCCATGCTTAAGGATGTATTTGCAGTGTAGGAAAGGTGTTGTTTTGTTGTTTCCTCGAAAAGCAAATTTCGACCAATTTTCACGTTTTTGCTAAGCCGCGCGGCTGTCAAAAATGACGGAAAATCCAAATTCTGAAAACACACTTTCTACGTGCTAAACTTCTTCGTTTCTATCTTTAAAACTAAAGGAAATAACAAGTTTAGCCAAACTTTACTGGTAATTGTCATGCTCACATGAAAACTAGTCAATAATTGCATATGTTATACGTCATTTCAAAAGCAGGTTGAAAAAAAGCATTGCCACAAAATTGAAACCCATTCACACTAGATGCATTGAAAATACCTGTTAACTGGTACATGACATGATTCTGACTGACTGGGAGTCTTTTGTGGACTTGTTTGAACACAGTTCTCTAAAGCAGGGATTTGGAAATTTCTTCCAAAAGTGTCCGAGGTAGGGTTAGGGTTAGTGTTGCAACAACACTCAGACATTTTCTAATGCATCTGCCATGCTTAAGGATGTATTTGCAGTGCAGGAAAGGTGTTGTTTTGTTGTTTCCTCGAAAAGCAAATTTCGACCAATTTTCACGTTTTTGCTAAGCCGCGCGGCTGTCAAAAATGACGGAAAATCCAAATTCTGAAACCACACTTTCTACGTGCTAAACTTCTTCGTTTCTATCTTTAAAACTAAAGGAAATAACAAGTTTAGCCAAACTGTACTGGTAATTGTCATGCTCACATGAAAACTAGTCAATAATTGCATATGTTATACGTCATGTCAAAAGCAGGTTGAAAAAAAGCAATGCCACAAAATTGAAACCCATTCACACTAGATGCATTGAAAATACCTGTTAACTGGTACATGACATGATTCTGACTGACTGGGAGTGTTTTGTGGACTTGTTTGAACACAGTTCTCTAAAGCAGGGATTTGGAAATTTCTCCCAAAAGTGTCCCGGGTAGGGTTAGGGTTAGGGTTGCAACAACACTCAGACATTTTCTAATGCATCTGCCATGCTTTAGGATGTATTTGCAGTGCTGGAAAGGTGTTGTTTTGTTGTTTCCTCGAAAAGCAAATTTCGACCAATTTTCACGTTTTTGCTAAGCCGCGCGGCTGTCAAAAATGACGGAAAATCCAAATTCTGAAACCACACTTTCTACGTGCTAAACTTCTTCGTTACTATCTTTAAAACTAAAGGAAATAACAAGTTTAGCCAAACTTTACTGGTAATTGTCATGCTCACATGAAAACTAGTCAATAATTGCATATGTTATACGTCATGTCAAAAGCAGGTTGAAAAAAAGCAATGCCACAAAATTGAAACCCATTCACACTAGATGCATTGAAAATACCTGTTAACTGGTACATGACATGATTCTGACTGACTGGGAGTGTTTTGTGGACTTGTTTGAACACAGTTCTCTAAAGCAGGGATTTGGAAATGTCTTACAAAAGTGTCCCGGGTAGGGTTAGGGTTAGGGTTGCAACAACACTCAGACATTTTCTAATGCATCTGCCATGCTTAAGGATGTATTTGCAGTGCAGGAAAGGTGTTGTTTTGTTGTTTCCTCGAAAAGCAAATTTCGACCAATTTTCACGTTTTTGCTAAGCCGCGCGGCTGTCAAAAATGACGGAAAATCCAAATTCTGAAACCACACTTTCTACGTGCTAAACTTCTTCGTTACTATCTTTAAAACTAAAGGAAATAACAAGTTTAGCCAAACTTTACTGGTAATTGTCATGCTCACATGAAAACTAGTCAATAATTGCATATGTTATACATCATTTCAAAAGCAGGTTGAAAAAAAGCAATGCCACAAAATTGAAACCCATTCACACTAGATGCATTGAAAATACCTGTTAACTGGTACATGACATGATTCTGACTGACTGGGAGTGTTTTGTGGATTTGTTTGAACACAGTTCTCTAAAGCAGGGATTTGGAAATTTCTCCCAAAAGTGTCCCGGGTAGGGTTAGGGTTAGGGTTGCAACAACACTCAGACATTTTCTAATGCATCTGCCATGCTTTAGGATGTATTTGCAGTGCTGGAAAGGTGTTGTTTTGTTGTTTCCTCGAAAAGCAAATTTCGACCAATTTTCACGTTTTTGCTAAGCCGCGCGGCTGTCAAAAATGACGGAAAATCCAAATTCTGAAACCACACTTTCTACGTGCTAAACTTCTTCGTTACTATCTTTAAAACTAAAGGAAATAACAAGTTTAGCCAAACTTTACTGGTAATTGTCATGCTCACATGAAAACTAGTCAATAATTGCATATGTTATACGTCATTTCAAAAGCAGGTTGAAAAAAAGCAATGCCACAAAATTGAAACCCATTCACACTAGATGCATTGAAAATACCTGTTAACTGGTACATGACATGATTCTGACTGACTGGGAGTCTTTTGTGGACTTGTTTGAACACAGTTCTCTAAAGCAGGGATTTGGAAATTTCTTCCAAAAGTGTCCGAGGTAGGGTTAGAGTTAGTGTTGCAACAACACTCAGACATTTTCTAATGCATCTGCCATGCTTAAGGATGTATTTGCAGTGCAGGAAAGGTGTTGTTTTGTTGTTTCCTCGAAAAGCAAATTTCGACCAATTTTCACGTTTTTGCTAAGCCGCGCGGCTGTCAAAAATGACGGAAAATCCAAATTCTGAAAACACACTTTCTACGTGCTAAACTTCTTCGTTACTATCTTTAAAACTAAAGGAAATAACAAGTTTAGCCAAACTTTACTGGTAATTGTCATGCTCACATGAAAACTAGTCAATAATTGCATATGTTATACATCATTTCAAAAGCAGGTTGAAAAAAAGCAATGCCACAAAATTGAAACCCATTCACACTAGATGCATTGAAAATACCTGTTAACTGGTACATGACATGATTCTGACTGACTGGGAGTGTTTTGTGGACTTGTTTGAACACAGTTCTCTAAAGCAGGGATTTGGAAATTTCTTCCAAAAGTGTCCTGGGTACGGATAGGGTTAGGGTTCCAACAACACTCAGACATTTTCTAATGCATCTGCCATGCTTAAGGATGTATTTGCAGTGCAGGAAAGGTGTTGTTTTGTTGTTTCCTCGAAAAGCAAATTTCGACCAATTTTCACGTTTTTGCTAAGCCGCGCGGCTGTCAAAAATGACGGAAAATCCAAATTCTGAAACCACACTTTCTACGTGCTAAACTTCTTCGTTTCTATCTTTAAAACTAAAGGAAATAACAAGTTTAGCCAAACTGTACTGGTAATTGTCATGCTCACATGAAAACTAGTCAATAATTGCATATGTTATACGTCATGTCAAAAGCAGGTTGAAAAAAAACAATGCCACAAAATTGAAACCCATTCACACTAGATGCATTGAAAATACCTGTTAACTGGTACATGACATGATTCTGACTGACTGGGAGTGTTTTGTGGACTTGTTTGAACACAGTTCTCTAAAGCAGGGATTTGGAAATTTCTTACAAAAGTGTCCCGGGTAGGGTTAGGGTTAGGGTTGCAACAACACTCAGACATTTTCTAATGCATCTGCCATGCTTTAGGATGTATTTGCAGTGCAGGAAAGGTGTTGTTTTGTTGTTTCCTCGAAAAGCAAATTTCGACCAATTTTCACGTTTTTGCTAAGCCGCGCGGCTGTCAAAAATGACGGAAAATCCAAATTCTGAAACCACACTTTCTACGTGCTAAACTTCCTCCTTTCTATCTTTAAAACTAAAGGAAATAACAAGTTTAGCCAAACTTTACTGGTAATTGTCATGCTCACATGAAAACTAGTCAATAATTGCATATGTTATACGTCATTTCAAAAGCAGGTTGAAAAAAAGCAATGCCACAAAATTGAAACCCATTCACACTAGATGCATTGAAAATACCTGTTAACTGGTACATGACATGATTCTGACTGACTGGGAGTGTTTTGTGGACTTGTTTGAACACAGTTCTCTAAAGCAGGGATTTGGAAATTTCTCCCAAAAGTGTCCCGGGTAGGGTTAGGGTTAGGGTTGCAACAACACTCAGACATTTTCTAATGCATCTGCCATGCTTTAGGATGTATTTGCAGTGCTGGAAAGGTGTTGTTTTGTTGTTTCCTCGAAAAGCAAATTTCGACCAATTTTCACGTTTTTGCTAAGCCGCGCGGCTGTCAAAAATGACGGAAAATCCAAATTCTGAAACCACACTTTCTACGTGCTAAACTTCTTCGTTTCTATCTTTAAAACTAAAGGAAATAACAAGTTTAGCCAAACTGTACTGGTAATTGTCATGCTCACATGAAAACTAGTCAATAATTGCATATGTTATACGTCATGTCAAAAGCAGGTTGAAAAAAAGCAATGCCACAAAATTGAAACCCATTCACACTAGATGCATTGAAAATACCTGTTAACTGGTACATGACATGATTCTGACTGACTGGGAGTGTTTTGTGGACTTGTTTGAACACAGTTCTCTAAAGCAGGGATTTGGAAATTTCTTACAAAAGTGTCCCGGGTAGGGTTAGGGTTAGGGTTGCAACAACACTCAGACATTTTCTAATGCATCTGCCATGCTTTAGGATGTATTTGCAGTGCAGGAAAGGTGTTGTTTTGTTGTTTCCTCGAAAAGCAAATTTCGACCAATTTTCACGTTTTTGCTAAGCCGCGCGGCTGTCAAAAATGACGGAAAATCCAAATTCTGAAACCACACTTTCTACGTGCTAAACTTCCTCCTTTCTATCTTTAAAACTAAAGGAAATAACAAGTTTAGCCAAACTTTACTGGTAATTGTCATGCTCACATGAAAACTAGTCAATAATTGCATATGTTATACGTCATTTCAAAAGCAGGTTGAAAAAAAGCAATGCCACAAAATTGAAACCCATTCACACTAGATGCATTGAAAATACCTGTTAACTGGTACATGACATGATTCTGACTGACTGGGAGTGTTTTGTGGACTTGTTTGAACACAGTTCTCTAAAGCAGGGATTTGGAAATTTCTCCCAAAAGTGTCCCGGGTAGGGTTAGGGTTAGGGTTGCAACAACACTCAGACATTTTCTAATGCATCTGCCATGCTTTAGGATGTATTTGCAGTGCTGGAAAGGTGTTGTTTTGTTGTTTCCTCGAAAAGCAAATTTCGACCAATTTTCACGTTTTTGCTAAGCCGCGCGGCTGTCAAAAATGACGGAAAATCCAAATTCTGAAACCACACTTTGTACGTGCTAAACTTCTTCGTTACTATCTTTAAAACTAAAGGAAATAACAAGTTTAGCCAAACTTTACTGGTAATTGTCATGCTCACATGAAAACTAGTCAATAATTGCATATGTTATACGTCATTTCAAAAGCAGGTTGAAAAAAAGCAATGCCACAAAATTGAAACCCATTCACACTAGATGCATTGAAAATACCTGTTAACTGGTACATGACATGATTCTGACTGACTGGGAGTCTTTTGTGGACTTGTTTGAACACAGTTCTCTAAAGCAGGGATTTGGAAATTTCTTCCAAAAGTGTCCGAGGTAGGGTTAGAGTTAGTGTTGCAACAACACTCAGACATTTTCTAATGCATCTGCCATGCTTAAGGATGTATTTGCAGTGCAGGAAAGGTGTTGTTTTGTTGTTTCCTTGAAAAGCAAATTTCGACCAATTTTCACGTTTTTGCTAAGCCGCGCGGCTGTCAAAAATGACGGAAAATCCAAATTCTGAAACCACACTTTCTACGTGCTAAACTTCCTCCTTTCTATCTTTAAAACTAAAGGAAATAACAAGTTTAGCCAAACTTTACTGGTAATTGTCATGCTCACATGAAAACTAGTCAATAATTGCATATGTTATACGTCATTTCAAAAGCAGGTTGAAAAAAAGCAATGCCACAAAATTGAAACCCATTCACACTAGATGCATTGAAAATACCTGTTAACTGGTACATGACGTGATTCTGACTGACTGGGAGTGTTTTGTGGACTTGTTTGAACACAGTTCTCTAAAGCAGGGATTTGGAAATTTCTTCCAAAAGTGTCCCGGGTAGGGTTAGGGTTAGTGTTGCAACAACACTCAGACATTTTCTAATGCATCTGCCATGCTTAAGGATGTATTTGCAGTGCAGGAAAGGTGTTGTTTTGTTGTTTCCTCGAAAAGCAAATTTCGACCAATTTTCACGTTTTTGCTAAGCCGCGCGGCTGTCAAAAATGACGGAAAATCCAAATTCTGAAAACACACTTTCTACGTGCTAAACTTCTTCGTTACTATCTTTAAAACTAAAGGAAATAACAAGTTTAGCCAAACTTTACTGGTAATTGTCATGCTCACATGAAAACTAGTCAATAATTGCATATGTTATATGTCATGTCAAAAGCAGGTTGAAAAAAAGCAATGCCACAAAATTGAAACCCATTCACACAAGATGCATTAAAAATACCTGTTAACTGGTACATGACATGATTCTGACTGACTGGGAGTCTTTTGTGGACTTGTTTGAACACAGTTCTCTAAAGCAGGGATTTGGAAATTTCTTCCAAAAGTGTCCGAGGTAGGGTTAGGGTTAGTGTTGCAACAACACTCAGACATTTTCTAATGCATCTGCCATGCTTAAGGATGTATTTGCAGTGCAGGAAAGGTGTTGTTTTGTTGTTTCCTTGAAAAGCAAATTTCGACCAATTTTCACGTTTTTGCTAAGCCGCGCGGCTGTCAAAAATGACGGAAAATCCAAATTCTGAAACCACACTTTCTACGTGCTAAACTTCCTCCTTTCTATCTTTAAAACTAAAGGAAATAACAAGTTTAGCCAAACTTTACTGGTAATTGTCATGCTCACATGAAAACTAGTCAATAATTGCATATGTTATACGTCATTTCAAAAGCAGGTTGAAAAAAAGCAATGCCACAAAATTGAAACCCATTCACACTAGATGCATTGAAAATACCTGTTAACTGGTACATGACGTGATTCTGACTGACTGGGAGTGTTTTGTGGACTTGTTTGAACACAGTTCTCTAAAGCAGGGATTTGGAAATTTCTTCCAAAAGTGTCCCGGGTAGGGTTAGGGTTAGTGTTGCAACAACACTCAGACATTTTCTAATGCATCTGCCATGCTTAAGGATGTATTTGCAGTGCAGGAAAGGTGTTGTTTTGTTGTTTCCTCGAAAAGCAAATTTCGACCAATTTTCACGTTTTTGCTAAGCCGCGCGGCTGTCAAAAATGACGGAAAATCCAAATTCTGAAAACACACTTTCTACGTGCTAAACTTCTTCGTTACTATCTTTAAAACTAAAGGAAATAACAAGTTTAGCCAAACTTTACTGGTAATTGTCATGCTCACATGAAAACTAGTCAATAATTGCATATGTTATATGTCATGTCAAAAGCAGGTTGAAAAAAAGCAATGCCACAAAATTGAAACCCATTCACACAAGATGCATTAAAAATACCTGTTAACTGGTACATGACATGATTCTGACTGACTGGGAGTCTTTTGTGGACTTGTTTGAACACAGTTCTCTAAAGCAGGGATTTGGAAATTTCTTCCAAAAGTGTCCGAGGTAGGGTTAGGGTTAGTGTTGCAACAACACTCAGACATTTTCTAATGCATCTGCCATGCTTAAGGATGTATTTGCAGTGCAGGAAAGGTGTTGTTTTGTTGTTTCCTCGAAAAGCAAATTTCGACCAATTTTCACGTTTTTGCTAAGCCGCGCGGCTGTCAAAAATGACGGAAAATCCAAATTCTGAAACCACACTTTCTACGTGCTAAACTTCTTCGTTTCTATCTTTAAAACTAAAGGAAATAACAAGTTTAGCCAAACTGTACTGGTAATTGTCATGCTCACATGAAAACTAGTCAATAATTGCATATGTTATACGTCATGTCAAAAGCAGGTTGAAAAAAAGCAATGCCACAAAATTGAAACCCATTCACACTAGATGCATTGAAAATACCTGTTAACTGGTACATGACATGATTCTGACTGACTGGGAGTGTTTTGTGGACTTGTTTGAACACAGTTCTCTAAAGCAGGGATTTGGAAATTTCTTACAAAAGTGTCCCGGGTAGGGTTAGGGTTAGGGTTGCAACAACACTCAGACATTTTCTAATGCATCTGCCATGCTTTAGGATGTATTTGCAGTGCAGGAAAGGTGTTGTTTTGTTGTTTCCTCGAAAAGCAAATTTCGACCAATTTTCACGTTTTTGCTAAGCCGCGCGGCTGTCAAAAATGACGGAAAATCCAAATTCTGAAACCACACTTTCTACGTGCTAAACTTCCTCCTTTCTATCTTTAAAACTAAAGGAAATAACAAGTTTAGCCAAACTTTACTGGTAATTGTCATGCTCACATGAAAACTAGTAAATAATTGCATATGTTATACGTCATTTCAAAAGCAGGTTGAAAAAAAGCAATGCCACAAAATTGAAACCCATTCACACTAGATGCATTGAAAATACCTGTTAACTGGTACATGACATGATTCTGACTGACTGGGAGTGTTTTGTGGACTTGTTTGAACACAGTTCTCTAAAGCAGGGATTTGGAAATTTCTTCCAAAAGTGTCCCGGGTAGGGTTAGGTTTAGGGTTGCAACAACACTCAGACATTTTCTAATGCATCTGCCATGCTTAAGGATGTATTTGCAGTGCAGGAAAGGTGTTGTTTTGTTGTTTCCTCGAAAAGCAAATTTCGACCAATTTTCACGTTTTTGATAAGCCGCGCGGCTGTCAAAAATGACGGAAAATCCAAATTCTGAAAACACACTTTCTACGTGCTAAACTTCTTCGTTTCTATCTTGAAAACTAAAGGAAATAACAAGTTTAGCCAAACTTTACTGGTAATTGTCATGCTGACATGAAAACTAGTCAATAATTGCATATGTTATACGTCATTTCAAAAGCAGGTTGAAAAAAAGCAATGCCACAAAATTGAAACCCATTCACACTAGATGCATTGAAAATACCTGTTAACTGGTACATGACATGATTCTGACTGACTGGGAGTGTTTTGTGGACTTGTTTGAACACAGTTCTCTAAAGCAGGGATTTGGAAATTTCTTCCAAAAGTGTCCCGGGTAGGGTTAGGGTTAGTGTTGCAACAACACTCAGACATTTTCTAATGCATCTCCCATGCTTAAGGATGTATTTGCAGTGCAGGAAAGGTGTTGTTTTGTTGTTTCCTCGAAAAGCAAATTTCGACCAATTTTCACGTTTTTGCTAAGCCGCGCGGCTGTCAAAAATGACGGAAAATCCAAATTCTGAAACCAAACTTTCTACGTGCTAAACTTCTTCGTTTCTATCTTTAAAACTAAAGGAAATAACAAGTTTAGCCAAACTTTACTGGTAATTGTCATGCTCACATGAAAACTAGTCAATAATTGCATATGTTATACGTCATTTCAAAAGCTGGTTGAAAAAAAGCAATGCCACAAAATTGAAACCCATTCACACTTGATGCATTGAAAATACCTGTTAACTGGTACATGACATGATTCTGACTGACTGGGAGTCTTTTGTGGACTTGTTTGAACACAGTTCTCTAAAGCAGGGATTTGGAAATTTCTTCCAAAAGTGTCCGAGGTAGGGTTAGAGTTAGTGTTGCAACAACACTCAGACATTTTCTAATGCATCTGCCATGCTTAAGGATATATTTGCAGTGCAGGAAAGGTGTTGTTTTGTTGTTTCCTCGAAAAGCAAATTTCGACCAATTTTCACGTTTTTGCTAACCCGGGCGGCTGTCAAAAATGACGGAAAATCCAAATTCTGAAAACACACTTTCTACGTGCTAAACTTCCTCCTTTCTATCTTTAAAACTAAAGGAAATAACAAGTTTAGCCAAACTTTACTGGTAATTGTCATGCTCACATGAAAACTAGTCAATAATTGCATATGTTATACGTCATTTCAAAAGCAGGTTGAAAAAAAGCAATGCCACAAAATTGAAACCCATTCACACTAGATGCATTGAAAATACCTGTTAACTGGTACATGACATGATTCTGACTGACTGGGAGTGTTTTGTGGACTTGTTTGAACACAGTTCTCTAAAGCAGGGATTTGGAAATTTCTCCCAAAAGTGTCCCGGGTAGGGTTAGGGTTAGGGTTGCAACAACACTCAGACATTTTCTAATGCATCTGCCATGCTTTAGGATGTATTTGCAGTGCTGGAAAGGTGTTGTTTTGTTGTTTCCTCGAAAAGCAAATTTCGACCAATTTTCACGTTTTTGCTAAGCCGCGCGGCTGTCAAAAATGACGGAAAATCCAAATTCTGAAACCACACTTTCTACGTGCTAAACTTCTTCGTTACTATCTTTAAAACTAAAGGAAATAACAAGTTTAGCCAAACTTTACTGGTAATTGTCATGCTCACATGAAAACTAGTCAATAATTGCATATTTTATACGTCATTTCAAAAGCTGGTTGAAAAAAAGCAATGCCACAAAATTGAAACCCATTCACACTAGATGCATTGAAAATACCTGTTAACTGGTACATGACATGATTCTGACTGACTGGGAGTGTTTTGTGGACTTGTTTGAACACAGTTCTCTAAAGCAGGGATTTGGAAATTTCTTCCAAAAGTGTCCTGGGTACGGATAGGGTTAGGGTTCCAACAACACTCAGACATTTTCTAATGCATCTGCCATGCTTAAGGATGTATTTGCAGTGCAGGAAAGGTGTTGTTTTGTTGTTTCCTCGAAAAGCAAATTTCGACCAATTTTCACGTTTTTGCTAAGCCGCGCGGCTGTCAAAAGTGACGGAAAATCCAAATTCTGAAACCACACTTTCTACGTGCTAAACTTCTTCGTTACTATCTTTAAAACTAAAGGAAATAACAAGTTTAGCCAAACTTTACTGGTAATTGTCATGCTGACATGAAAAGTAGTCACTAATTGCATGTTATACGTCATTTCAATAGCAGGTTGAAAAAAAGCAATGCCACAAAATTGAAACCCATTCACACTAGATGCATTGAAAATACCTGTTAACTGGTACATGACATGATTCTGACTGACTGGGAGTGTTTTGTGGACTTGTTTGAACACAGTTCTCTAAAGCAGGGATTTGGAAATTTCTTCCAAAAGTGTCCCGGGTAGGGTTAGGGTTAGTGTTGCAACAACACTCAGACATTTTCTAATGCATCTGCCATGCTTAAGGATGTATTTGCAGTGCAGGAAAGGTGTTGTTTTGTTGTTTCCTCGAAAAGCAAATTTCGACCAATTTTCACGTTTTTGCTAAGCCGCGCGGCTGTCAAAAATGACGGAAAATCCAAATTCTGAAACCAAACTTTGTATGTGCTAAACTTCTTCGTTTCTATCTTTAAAACTAAAGGAAATAACAAGTTTAGCCAAACTTTACTGGTAATTGTCATGCTCACATGAAAACTAGTCAATAATTGCATATGTTATACGTCATTTCAAAAGCTGGTTGAAAAAAAGCAATGCCACAAAATTGAAACCCATTCACACTAGATGCATTGAAAATACCTGTTAACTGGTACATGACATGATTCTGACTGACTGGGAGTCTTTTGTGGACTTGTTTGAACACAGTTCTCTAAAGCAGGGATTTGGAAATTTCTTCCAAAAGTGTCCGAGGTAGGGTTAGAGTTAGTGTTGCAACAACACTCAGACATTTTCTAATGCATCTGCCATGCTTAAGGATGTATTTGCAGTGCAGGAAAGGTGTTGTTTTGTTGTTTCCTCGAAAAGCAAATTTCGACCAATTTTCACGTTTTTGCTAAGCCGCGCGGCTGTCAAAAATGACGGAAAATCCAAATTCTGAAAACACACTTTCTACGTGCTAAACTTCTTCGTTACTATCTTTAAAACTAAAGGAAATAACAAGTTTAGCCAAACTTTACTGGTAATTGTCATGCTCACATGAAAACTAGTCAATAATTGCATATGTTATACGTCATTTCAAAAGCAGGTTGAAAAAAAGCAATGCCACAAAATTGAAACCCATTCACACTAGATGCATTGAAAATACCTGTTAACTGGTACATGACATGATTCTGACTGACTGGGAGTGTTTTGTGGACTTGTTTGAACACAGTTCTCTAAAGCAGGGATTTGGAAATTTCTTCCAAAAGTGTCCCGGGTAGGGTTAGGGTTAGGGTTGCAACAACACTCAGACATTTTCTAATGCATCTGCCATGCTTTAGGATGTATTTGCAGTGCAGGAAAGGTGTTGTTTTGTTGTTTCCTCGAAAAGCAAATTTCGACCAATTTTCACGTTTTTGCTAAGCCGCGCGGCTGTCAAAAATGACGGAAAATCCAAATTCTGAAACCACACTTTCTACGTGCAAAACTTCTTCGTTACTATCTTTAAAACTAAAGGAAATAACAAGTTTAGCCAAACTTTACTGGTAATTGTCATGCTCACATGAAAACTAGTCAATAATTGCATATGTTATACGTCATTTCAAAAGCAGGTTGAAAAAAAGCAATGCCACAAAATTGAAACCCATTCACACTAGATGCATTGAAAATACCTGTTAACTGGTACATGACGTGATTCTGACTGACTGGGAGTGTTTTGTGGACTTGTTTGAACACAGTTCTCTAAAGCAGGGATTTGGAACTTTCTTCCAAAAGTGTCCCGGGTAGGGTTAGGGTTAGTGTTGCAACAACACTCAGACATTTTCTAATGCATCTGCCATGCTTAAGGATGTATTTGCAGTGCAGGAAAGGTGTTGTTTTGTTGTTTCCTCGAAAAGCAAATTTCGACCAATTTTCACGTTTTTGCTAAGCCGCGCGGCTGTCAAAAATGACGGAAAATCCAAATTCTGAAAACACACTTTCTACGTGCTAAACTTCTTCGTTTCTATCTTTAAAACTAAAGGAAATAACAAGTTTAGCCAAACTTTACTGGTAATTGTCATGCTCACATGAAAACTAGTCAATAATTGCATATGTTATATGTCATGTCAAAAGCAGGTTGAAAAAAAGCAATGCCACAAAATTGAAACCCATTCACACAAGATGCATTAAAAATACCTGTTAACTGGTACATGACATGATTCTGACTGACTGGGAGTCTTTTGTGGACTTGTTTGAACACAGTTCTCTAAAGCAGGGATTTGGAAATTTCTTCCAAAAGTGTCCGAGGTAGGGTTAGGGTTAGTGTTGCAACAACACTCAGACATTTTCTAATGCATCTGCCATGCTTAAGGATGTATTTGCAGTGCAGGAAAGGTGTTGTTTTGTTGTTTCCTCGAAAAGCAAATTTCGACCAATTTTCACGTTTTTGCTAAGCCGCGCGGCTGTCAAAAATGACGGAAAATCCAAATTCTGAAACCACACTTTCTACGTGCTAAACTTCTTCGTTTCTATCTTTAAAACTAAAGGAAATAACAAGTTTAGCCAAACTGTACTGGTAATTGTCATGCTCACATGAAAACTAGTCAATAATTGCATATGTTATACGTCATGTCAAAAGCAGGTTGAAAAAAAGCAATGCCACAAAATTGAAACCCATTCACACTAGATGCATTGAAAATACCTGTTAACTGGTACATGACATGATTCTGACTGACTGGGAGTGTTTTGTGGACTTGTTTGAACACAGTTCTCTAAAGCAGGGATTTGGAAATGTCTTACAAAAGTGTCCCGGGTAGGGTTAGGGTTAGGGTTGCAACAACACTCAGACATTTTCTAATGCATCTGCCATGCTTTAGGATGTATTTGCAGTGCAGGAAAGGTGTTGTTTTGTTGTTTCCTCGAAAAGCAAATTTCGACCAATTTTCACGTTTTTGCTAAGCCGCGCGGCTGTCAAAAATGACGGAAAATCCAAATTCTGAAACCACACTTTCTACGTGCTAAACTTCCTCCTTTCTATCTTTAAAACTAAAGGAAATAACAAGTTTAGCCAAACTGTACTGGTAATTGTCATGCTCACATGAAAACTAGTCAATAATTGCATATGTTATACATCATTTCAAAAGCAGGTTGAAAAAAAGCAATGCCACAAAATTGAAACCCATTCACACTAGATGCATTGAAAATACCTGTTAACTGGTACATGACATGATTCTGACTGACTGGGAGTGTTTTGTGGACTTGTTTGAACACAGTTCTCTAAAGCAGGGATTTGGAAATTTCTCCCAAAAGTGTCCCGGGTAGGGTTAGGGTTAGGGTTGCAACAACACTCAGACATTTTCTAATGCATCTGCCATGCTTTAGGATGTATTTGCAGTGCTGGAAAGGTGTTGTTTTGTTGTTTCCTCGAAAAGCAAATTTCGACCAATTTTCACGTTTTTGCTAAGCCGCGCGGCTGTCAAAAATGACGGAAAATCCAAATTCTGAAACCACACTTTCTACGTGCTAAACTTCTTCGTTACTATCTTTAAAACTAAAGGAAATAACAAGTTTAGCCAAACTTTACTGGTAATTGTCATGCTCACATGAAAACTAGTCAATAATTGCATATGTTATACGTCATGTCAAAAGCAGGTTGAAAAAAAGCAATGCCACAAAATTGAAACCCATTCACACTAGATGCATTGAAAATACCTGTTAACTGGTACATGACATGATTCTGACTGACTGGGAGTGTTTTGTGGACTTGTTTGAACACAGTTCTCTAAAGCAGGGATTTGGAAATGTCTTACAAAAGTGTCCCGGGTAGGGTTAGGGTTAGGGTTGCAACAACACTCAGACATTTTCTAATGCATCTGCCATGCTTTAGGATGTATTTGCAGTGCAGGAAAGGTGTTGTTTTGTTGTTTCCTCGAAAAGCAAATTTCGACCAATTTTCACGTTTTTGCTAAGCCGCGCGGCTGTCAAAAATGACGGAAAATCCAAATTCTGAAAACACACTTTCTACGTGCTAATCTTCTTCGTTACTATCTTTAAAACTAAAGGAAATAACAAGTTTAGCCAAACTTTACTGGTAATTGTCATGCTCACATGAAAACTAGTCAATAATTGCATATGTTATACATCATTTCAAAAGCAGGTTGAAAAAAAGCAATGCCACAAAATTGAAACCCATTCACACTAGATGCATTGAAAATACCTGTTAACTGGTACATGACATGATTCTGACTGACTGGGAGTGTTTTGTGGACTTGTTTGAACACAGTTCTCTAAAGCAGGGATTTGGAAATTTCTCCCAAAAGTGTCCTGGGTACGGATAGGGTTAGGGTTCCAACAACACTCAGACATTTTCTAATGCATCTGCCATGCTTAAGGATGTATTTGCAGTGCAGGAAAGGTGTTGTTTTGTTGTTTCCTCGAAAAGCAAATTTCGACCAATTTTCACGTTTTTGCTAAGCCACGCGGCTGTCAAAAATGACGGAAAATCCAAATTCTGAAACCACACTTTCTACGTGCTAAACTTCTTCGTTTCTATCTTTAAAACTAAAGGAAATAACAAGTTTAGCCAAACTGTACTGGTAATTGTCATGCTCACATGAAAACTAGTCAATAATTGCATATGTTATACGTCATGTCAAAAGCAGGTTGAAAAAAAGCAATGCCACAAAATTGAAACCCATTCACACTAGATGCATTGAAAATACCTGTTAACTGGTACATGACATGATTCTGACTGACTGGGAGTGTTTTGTGGACTTGTTTGAACACAGTTCTCTAAAGCAGGGATTTGGAAATTTCTTACAAAAGTGTCCCGGGTAGGGTTAGGGTTAGGGTTGCAACAACACTCAGACATTTTCTAATGCATCTGCCATGCTTTAGGATGTATTTGCAGTGCAGGAAAGGTGTTGTTTTGTTGTTTCCTCGAAAAGCAAATTTCGACCAATTTTCACGTTTTTGCTAAGCCGCGCGGCTGTCAAAAATGACGGAAAATCCAAATTCTGAAACCACACTTTCTACGTGCTAAACTTCCTCCTTTCTATCTTTAAAACTAAAGGAAATAACAAGTTTAGCCAAACTTTACTGGTAATTGTCAGGCTCACATGAAAACTAGTCAATAATTGCATATGTTATACGTCATTTCAAAAGCAGGTTGAAAAAAAGCAATGCCACAAAATTGAAACCCATTCACACTAGATGCATTGAAAATACCTGTTAACTGGTACATGACATGATTCTGACTGACTGGGAGTGTTTTGTGGACTTGTTTGAACACAGTTCTCTAAAGCAGGGATTTGGAAATTTCTCCCAAAAGTGTCCCGGGTAGGGTTAGGGTTAGGGTTGCAACAACACTCAGACATTTTCTAATGCATCTGCCATGCTTTAGGATGTATTTGCAGTGCTGGAAAGGTGTTGTTTTGTTGTTTCCTCGAAAAGCAAATTTCGACCAATTTTCACGTTTTTGCTAAGCCGCGCGGCTGTCAAAAATGACGGAAAATCCAAATTCTGAAACCACACTTTCTACGTGCTAAACTTCTTCGTTACTATCTTTAAAACTAAAGGAAATAACAAGTTTAGCCAAACTTTACTGGTAATTGTCATGCTCACATGAAAACTAGTCAATAATTGCATATGTTATACGTCATTTCAAAAGCAGGTTGAAAAAAAGCAATGCCACAAAATTGAAACCCATTCACACTAGATGCATTGAAAATACCTGTTAACTGGTACATGACATGATTCTGACTGACTGGGAGTCTTTTGTGGACTTGTTTGAACACAGTTCTCTAAAGCAGGGATTTGGAAATTTCTTCCAAAAGTGTCCGAGGTAGGGTTAGAGTTAGTGTTGCAACAACACTCAGACATTTTCTAATGCATCTGCCATGCTTAAGGATGTATTTGCAGTGCAGGAAAGGTGTTGTTTTGTTGTTTCCTCGAAAAGCAAATTTCGACCAATTTTCACGTTTTTGCTAAGCCGCGCGGCTGTCAAAAATGACGGAAAATCCAAATTCTGAAAACACACTTTCTACGTGCTAAACTTCTTCGTTACTATCTTTAAAACTAAAGGAAATAACAAGTTTAGCCAAACTTTACTGGTAATTGTCATGCTCACATGAAAACTAGTCAATAATTGCATATGTTATACGTCATTTCAAAAGCAGGTTGAAAAAAAGCATTGCCACAAAATTGAAACCCATTCACACTAGATGCATTGAAAATACCTGTTAACTGGTACATGACATGATTCTGACTGACTGGGAGTGTTTTGTGGACTTGTTTGAACACAGTTCTTTAAAGCAGGGATTTGGAAATTTCTTCCAAAAGTGTCCTGGGTACGGTTAGGGTTAGGGTTGCAACAACACTCAGACATTTTCTAATGCATCTGCCATGCTTTAGGATGTATTTGCAGTGCAGGAAAGGTGTTGTTTTGTTGTTTCCTCGAAAAGCAAATTTCGACCAATTTTCACGTTTTTGCTAAGCCGCGCTGTCAAAAATGACGGAAAATCCAAATTCTGAAACCACACTTTCTACGTGCTAAACTTCTTCGTTACTATCTTTAAAACTAAAGGAAATAACAAGTTTAGCCAAACTTTACTGGTAATTGTCATGCTCACATGAAAACTAGTCAATAATTGCATATGTTATATGTCATGTCAAAAGCAGGTTGAAAAAAAGCAATGCCACAAAATTGAAACCCATTCACACAAGATGCATTAAAAATACCTGTTAACTGGTACATGACATGATTCTGACTGACTGGGAGTCTTTTGTGGACTTGTTTGAACACAGTTCTCTAAAGCAGGGATTTGGAAATTTCTTCCAAAAGTGTCCGAGGTAGGGTTAGGGTTAGTGTTGCAACAACACTCAGACATTTTCTAATGCATCTGCCATGCTTAAGGATGTATTTGCAGTGCAGGAAAGGTGTTGTTTTGTTGTTTCCTCGAAAAGCAAATTTCGACCAATTTTCACGTTTTTGCTAAGCCGCGCGGCTGTCAAAAATGACGGAAAATCCAAATTCTGAAACCACACTTTCTACGTGCTAAACTTCTTCGTTTCTATCTTTAAAACTAAAGGAAATAACAAGTTTAGCCAAACTGTACTGGTAATTGTCATGCTCACATGAAAACTAGTCAATAATTGCATATGTTATACGTCATGTCAAAAGCAGGTTGAAAAAAAGCAATGCCACAAAATTGAAACCCATTCACACTAGATGCATTGAAAATACCTGTTAACTGGTACATGACATGATTCTGACTGACTGGGAGTGTTTTGTGGACTTGTTTGAACACAGTTCTCTAAAGCAGGGATTTGGAAATTTCTCCCAAAAGTGTCCCGGGTAGGGTTAGGGTTAGGGTTGCAACAACACTCAGACATTTTCTAATGCATCTGCCATGCTTTAGGATGTATTTGCAGTGCTGGAAAGGTGTTGTTTTGTTGTTTCCTCGAAAAGCAAATTTCGACCAATTTTCACGTTTTTGCTAAGCCGCGCGGCTGTCAAAAATGACGGAAAATCCAAATTCTGAAACCACACTTTCTACGTGCTAAACTTCTTCGTTACTATCTTTAAAACTAAAGGAAATAACAAGTTTAGCCAAACTTTACTGGTAATTGTCATGCTCACATGAAAACTAGTCAATAATTGCATATGTTATACGTCATGTCAAAAGCAGGTTGAAAAAAAGCAATGCCACAAAATTGAAACCCATTCACACTAGATGCATTGAAAATACCTGTTAACTGGTACATGACATGATTCTGACTGACTGGGAGTGTTTTGTGGACTTGTTTGAACACAGTTCTCTAAAGCAGGGATTTGGAAATGTCTTACAAAAGTGTCCCGGGTAGGGTTAGGGTTAGGGTTGCAACAACACTCAGACATTTTCTAATGCATCTGCCATGCTTTAGGATGTATTTGCAGTGCAGGAAAGGTGTTGTTTTGTTGTTTCCTCGAAAAGCAAATTTCGACCAATTTTCACGTTTTTGCTAAGCCGCGCGGCTGTCAAAAATGACGGAAAATCCAAATTCTGAAACCACACTTTCTACGTGCTAAACTTCTTCGTTACTATCTTTAAAACTAAAGGAAATAACAAGTTTAGCCAAACTTTACTGGTAATTGTCATGCTCACATGAAAACTAGTCAATAATTGCATATGTTATACATCATTTCAAAAGCAGGTTGAAAAAAAGCAATGCCACAAAATTGAAACCCATTCACACTAGATGCATTGAAAATACCTGTTAACTGGTACATGACATGATTCTGACTGACTGGGAGTGTTTTGTGGACTTGTTTGAACACAGTTCTCTAAAGCAGGGATTTGGAAATTTCTCCCAAAAGTGTCCCGGGTAGGGTTAGGGTTAGGGTTGCAACAACACTCAGACATTTTCTAATGCATCTGCCATGCTTTAGGATGTATTTGCAGTGCTGGAAAGGTGTTGTTTTGTTGTTTCCTCGAAAAGCAAATTTCAACCAATTTTCACGTTTTTGCTAAGCCGCGCGGCTGTCAAAAATGACGGAAAATCCAAATTCTGAAACCACACTTTCTACGTGCTAAACTTCTTCGTTACTATCTTTAAAACTAAAGGAAATAACAAGTTTAGCCAAACTTTACTGGTAATTGTCATGCTCACATGAAAACTAGTCAATAATTGCATATGTTATACGTCATTTCAAAAGCAGGTTGAAAAAAAGCAATGCCACAAAATTGAAACCCATTCACACTAGATGCATTGAAAATACCTGTTAACTGGTACATGACATGATTCTGACTGACTGGGAGTCTTTTGTGGACTTGTTTGAACACAGTTCTCTAAAGCAGGGATTTGGAAATTTCTTCCAAAAGTGTCCGAGGTAGGGTTAGAGTTAGTGTTGCAACAACACTCAGACATTTTCTAATGCATCTGCCATGCTTAAGGATGTATTTGCAGTGCAGGAAAGGTGTTGTTTTGTTGTTTCCTCGAAAAGCAAATTTCGACCAATTTTCACGTTTTTGCTAAGCCGCGCGGCTGTCAAAAATGACGGAAAATCCAAATTCTGAAAACACACTTTCTACGTGCTAAACTTCTTCGTTACTATCTTTAAAACTAAAGGAAATAACAAGTTTAGCCAAACTTTACTGGTAATTGTCATGCTCACATGAAAACTAGTCAATAATTGCATATGTTATACATCATTTCAAAAGCAGGTTGAAAAAAAGCAATGCCACAAAATTGAAACCCATTCACACTAGATGCATTGAAAATACCTGTTAACTGGTACATGACATGATTCTGACTGACTGGGAGTGTTTTGTGGACTTGTTTGAACACAGTTCTCTAAAGCAGGGATTTGGAAATTTCTTCCAAAAGTGTCCTGGGTACGGATAGGGTTAGGGTTCCAACAACACTCAGACATTTTCTAATGCATCTGCCATGCTTAAGGATGTATTTGCAGTGCAGGAAAGGTGTTGTTTTGTTGTTTCCTCGAAAAGCAAATTTCGACCAATTTTCACGTTTTTGCTAAGCCGCGCGGCTGTCAAAAATGACGGAAAATCCAAATTCTGAAACCACACTTTCTACGTGCTAAACTTCTTCGTTTCTATCTTTAAAACTAAAGGAAATAACAAGTTTAGCCAAACTGTACTGGTAATTGTCATGCTCACATGAAAACTAGTCAATAATTGCATATGTTATACGTCATGTCAAAAGCAGGTTGAAAAAAAGCAATGCCACAAAATTGAAACCCATTCACACTAGATGCATTGAAAATACCTGTTAACTGGTACATGACATGATTCTGACTGACTGGGAGTGTTTTGTGGACTTGTTTGAACACAGTTCTCTAAAGCAGGGATTTGGAAATTTCTTACAAAAGTGTCCCGGGTAGGGTTAGGGTTAGGGTTGCAACAACACTCAGACATTTTCTAATGCATCTGCCATGCTTTAGGATGTATTTGCAGTGCAGGAAAGGTGTTGTTTTGTTGTTTCCTCGAAAAGCAAATTTCGACCAATTTTCACGTTTTTGCTAAGCCGCGCGGCTGTCAAAAATGACGGAAAATCCAAATTCTGAAACCACACTTTCTACGTGCTAAACTTCCTCCTTTCTATCTTTAAAACTAAAGGAAATAACAAGTTTAGCCAAACTTTACTGGTAATTGTCATGCTCACATGAAAACTAGTCAATAATTGCATATGTTATACGTCATTTCAAAAGCAGGTTGAAAAAAAGCAATGCCACAAAATTGAAACCCATTCACACTAGATGCATTGAAAATACCTGTTAACTGGTACATGACATGATTCTGACTGACTGGGAGTGTTTTGTGGACTTGTTTGAACACAGTTCTCTAAAGCAGGGATTTGGAAATTTCTCCCAAAAGTGTCCCGGGTAGGGTTAGGGTTAGGGTTGCAACAACACTCAGACATTTTCTAATGCATCTGCCATGCTTTAGGATGTATTTGCAGTGCTGGAAAGGTGTTGTTTTGTTGTTTCCTCGAAAAGCAAATTTCGACCAATTTTCACGTTTTTGCTAAGCCGCGCGGCTGTCAAAAATGACGGAAAATCCAAATTCTGAAACCACACTTTGTACGTGCTAAACTTCTTCGTTACTATCTTTAAAACTAAAGGAAATAACAAGTTTAGCCAAACTTTACTGGTAATTGTCATGCTCACATGAAAACTAGTCAATAATTGCATATGTTATACGTCATTTCAAAAGCAGGTTGAAAAAAAGCAATGCCACAAAATTGAAACCCATTCACACTAGATGCATTGAAAATACCTGTTAACTGGTACATGACATGATTCTGACTGACTGGGAGTCTTTTGTGGACTTGTTTGAACACAGTTCTCTAAAGCAGGGATTTGGAAATTTCTTCCAAAAGTGTCCGAGGTAGGGTTAGAGTTAGTGTTGCAACAACACTCAGACATTTTCTAATGCATCTGCCATGCTTAAGGATGTATTTGCAGTGCAGGAAAGGTGTTGTTTTGTTGTTTCCTCGAAAAGCAAATTTCGACCAATTTTCACGTTTTTGCTAAGCCGCGCGGCTGTCAAAAATGACGGAAAATCCAAATTCTGAAAACACACTTTCTACGTGCTAAACTTCTTCGTTACTATCTTTAAAACTAAAGGAAATAACAAGTTTAGCCAAACTTTACTGGTAATTGTCATGCTCACATGAAAACTAGTCAATAATTGCATATGTTATACATCATTTCAAAAGCAGGTTGAAAAAAAGCAATGCCACAAAATTGAAACCCATTCACACTAGATGCATTGAAAATACCTGTTAACTGGTACATGACATGATTCTGACTGACTGGGAGTGTTTTGTGGACTTGTTTGAACACAGTTCTCTAAAGCAGGGATTTGGAAATTTCTTCCAAAAGTGTCCTGGGTACGGATAGGGTTAGGGTTCCAACAACACTCAGACATTTTCTAATGCATCTGCCATGCTTAAGGATGTATTTGCAGTGCAGGAAAGGTGTTGTTTTGTTGTTTCCTCGAAAAGCAAATTTCGACCAATTTTCACGTTTTTGCTAAGCCGCGCGGCTGTCAAAAATGACGGAAAATCCAAATTCTGAAAACACACTTTCTACGTGCTAAACTTCTTCGTTTCTATCTTTAAAACTAAAGGAAATAACAAGTTTAGCCAAACTTTACTGGTAATTGTCATGCTCACATGAAAACTAGTCAATAATTGCATATGTTATACGTCATTTCAAAAGCAGGTTGAAAAAAAGCATTGCCACAAAATTGAAACCCATTCACACTAGATGCATTGAAAATACCTGTTAACTGGTACATGACATGATTCTGACTGACTGGGAGTGTTTTGTGGACTTGTTTGAACACAGTTCTTTAAAGCAGGGATTTGGAAATTTCTTCCAAAAGTGTCCTGGGTACGGTTAGGGTTAGGGTTGCAACAACACTCAGACATTTTCTAATGCATCTGCCATGCTTTAGGATGTATTTGCAGTGCAGGAAAGGTGTTGTTTTGTTGTTTCCTCGAAAAGCAAATTTCGACCAATTTTCACGTTTTTGCTAAGCCGCGCTGTCAAAAATGACGGAAAATCCAAATTCTGAAACCACACTTTCTACGTGCTAAACTTCTTCGTTTCTATCTTTAAAACTAAAGGAAATAACAAGTTTAGCCAAACTGTACTGGTAATTGTCATGCTCACATGAAAACTAGTCAATAATTGCATATGTTATACGTCATGTCAAAAGCAGGTTGAAAAAAAGCAATGCCACAAAATTGAAACCCATTCACACTAGATGCATTGAAAATACCTGTTAACTGGTACATGACATGATTCTGACTGACTGGGAGTGTTTTGTGGACTTGTTTGAACACAGTTCTCTAAAGCAGGGATTTGGAAATTTCTCCCAAAAGTGTCCCGGGTAGGGTTAGGGTTAGGGTTGCAACAACACTCAGACATTTTCTAATGCATCTGCCATGCTTTAGGATGTATTTGCAGTGCAGGAAAGGTGTTGTTTTGTTGTTTCCTCGAAAAGCAAATTTCGACCAATTTTCACGTTTTTGCTAAGCCACGCGGCTGTCAAAAATGACGGAAAATCCAAATTCTGAAACCACACTTTCTACGTGCTAAACTTCTTCGTTACTATCTTTAAAACTAAAGGAAATAACAAGTTTAGCCAAACTTTACTGGTAATTGTCATGCTCACATGAAAACTAGTCAATAATTGCATATGTTATACGTCATTTCAAAAGCAGGTTGAAAAAAAGCAATGCCACAAAATTGAAACCCATTCACACTAGATGCATTGAAAATACCTGTTAACTGGTACATGACATGATTCTGACTGACTGGGAGTCTTTTGTGGACTTGTTTGAACACAGTTCTCTAAAGCAGGGATTTGGAAATTTCTTCCAAAAGTGTCCGAGGTAGGGTTAGAGTTAGTGTTGCAACAACACTCAGACATTTTCTAATGCATCTGCCATGCTTAAGGATGTATTTGCAGTGCAGGAAAGGTGTTGTTTTGTTGTTTCCTCGAAAAGCAAATTTCGACCAATTTTCACGTTTTTGCTAAGCCGCGCGGCTGTCAAAAATGACGGAAAATCCAAATTCTGAAAACACACTTTCTACGTGCTAAACTTCTTCGTTACTATCTTTAAAACTAAAGGAAATAACAAGTTTAGCCAAACTTTACTGGTAATTGTCATGCTCACATGAAAACTAGTCAATAATTGCATATGTTATACATCATTTCAAAAGCAGGTTGAAAAAAAGCAATGCCACAAAATTGAAACCCATTCACACTAGATGCATTGAAAATACCTGTTAACTGGTACATGACATGATTCTGACTGACTGGGAGTGTTTTGTGGACTTGTTTGAACACAGTTCTCTAAAGCAGGGATTTGGAAATTTCTTCCAAAAGTTTCCTGGGTACGGATAGGGTTAGGGTTCCAACAACACTCAGACATTTTCTAATGCATCTGCCATGCTTAAGGATGTATTTGCAGTGCAGGAAAGGTGTTGTTTTGTTGTTTCCTCGAAAAGCAAATTTCGACCAATTTTCACGTTTTTGCTAAGCCGCGCGGCTGTCAAAAATGACGGAAAATCCAAATTCTGAAAACACACTTTCTACGTGCTAAACTTCTTCGTTTCTATCTTTAAAACTAAAGGAAATAACAAGTTTAGCCAAACTTTACTGGTAATTGTCATGCTCACATGAAAACTAGTCAATAATTGCATATGTTATACGTCATTTCAAAAGCAGGTTGAAAAAAAGCATTGCCACAAAATTGAAACCCATTCACACTAGATGCATTGAAAATACCTGTTAACTGGTACATGACATGATTCTGACTGACTGGGAGTCTTTTGTGGACTTGTTTGAACACAGTTCTTTAAAGCAGGGATTTGGAAATTTCTTCCAAAAGTGTCCTGGGTACGGTTAGGGTTAGGGTTGCAACAACACTCAGACATTTTCTAATGCATCTGCCATGCTTTAGGATGTATTTGCAGTGCAGGAAAGGTGTTGTTTTGTTGTTTCCTCGAAAAGCAAATTTCGACCAATTTTCACGTTTTTGCTAAGCCGCGCTGTCAAAAATGACGGAAAATCCAAATTCTGAAACCACACTTTCTACGTGCTAAACTTCTTCGTTACTATCTTTAAAACTAAAGGAAATAACAAGTTTAGCCAAACTTTACTGGTAATTGTCATGCTCACATGAAAACTAGTCAATAATTGCATATGTTATACGTCATTTCAAAAGCAGGTTGAAAAAAAGCAATGCCACAAAATTGAAACCCATTCACACTAGATGCATTGAAAATACCTGTTAACTGGTACATGACATGATTCTGACTGACTGGGAGTGTTTTGTGGACTTGTTTGAACACAGTTCTCTAAAGCAGGGATTTGGAAATTTCTTCCAAAAGTGTCCCGAGTAGGGTTAGGGTTAGGGTTGCAACAACACTCAGACATTTTCTAATGCATCTGCCATGCTTTAGGATGTATTTGCAGTGCAGGAAAGGTGTTGTTTTGTTGTTTCCTCGAAAAGCAAATTTCGACCAATTTTCACGTTTTTGCTAAGCCACGCGGCTGTCAAAAATGACGGAAAATCCAAATTCTGAAACCACACTTTCTACGTGCTAAACTTCTTCGTTACTATCTTTAAAACTAAAGGAAATAACAAGTTTAGCCAAACTTTACTGGTAATTGTCATGCTCACATGAAAACTAGTCAATAATTGCATATGTTATACGTCATTTCAAAAGCAGGTTGAAAAAAAGCAATGCCACAAAATTGAAACCCATTCACACTAGATGCATTGAAAATACCTGTTAACTGGTACATGACATGATTCTGACTGACTGGGAGTCTTTTGTGGACTTGTTTGAACACAGTTCTCTAAAGCAGGGATTTGGAAATTTCTTACAAAAGTGTCCGAGGTAGGGTTAGAGTTAGTGTTGCAACAACACTCAGACATTTTCTAATGCATCTGCCATGCTTAAGGATGTATTTGCAGTGCAGGAAAGGTGTTGTTTTGTTGTTTCCTCGAAAAGCAAATTTCGACCAATTTTCACGTTTTTGCTAAGCCGCGCTGTCAAAAATGACGGAAAATCCAAATTCTGAAAACACACTTTCTACGTGCTAAACTTCTTCGTTACTATCTTTAAAACTAAAGGAAATAACAAGTTTAGCTAAACTTTACTGGTAATTGTCATGCTGACATGAAAACTAGTCAATAATTGCATATGTTATACGTCATTTCAAAAGCAGGTTGAAAAAAAGCAATGCCACAAAATTGAAACCCATTCACACTAGATGCATTGAAAATACCTGTTAACTGGTACATGACATGATTCTGACTGACTGGGAGTCTTTTGTGGACTTGTTTGAACACAGTTCTCTCAAGCAGGGATTTGGAAATTTCTTCCAAAAGTGTCCTGGGTAGGGTTAGGGTTAGGGTTGCAACAACACTCAGACATTTTCTAATGCATCTGCCATGCTTTAGGATGTATTTGCAGTGCAGGAAAGGTGTTATTTTGTTGTTTCCTCGAAAAGCAAATGTCGACCAATTTTCACGTTTTTGCTAAGCCGCGCGGCTGTCAAAAATGACGGAAAATCCAAATTCTGAAACCACACTTTCTACGTGCTAAACTTCTTCGTTTCTATCTTTAAAACTAAAGGAAATAACAAGTTTAGCCAAACTTTACTGGTAATTGTCATGCTCACATGAAAACTAGTCAATAATTGCATATGTTTTACGTCATTTCAAAAGCAGGTTGAAAGAAAGCAATGCCACAAAATTGAAACCCATTCACACTAGATGCATTGAAAATCTCTCTTAACTGGTACATGACGTGATTCTGACTGATTGGGAGTCTTTTGTGGACTTGTTTGAACACAGTTCTCTAAAGCAGGGATTTCGAAATTTCTTCCAAAAGTGTCCGAGGTAGGGTTAGGGTTAGTGTTGCAACAACACTCAGACATTTTCTAATGCATCTGCCATGCTTTAGGATGTATTTGCAGTGCAGGAAAGGTGTTGTTTTGTTTTTTCCTCGAAAAGCAAATTTCGACCAATTTTCACGTTTTTGCTAAGCCGCGCGGCTGTCAAAAATGACGGAAAATCCAAATTCTGAAACCACACTTCTACGTGCTAAACTTCTTCGTTTCTATCTTTAAAACTAAAGGAAATAACAAGTTTAGCCAAACTTTACTGGTAATTGTCATGCTCACATGAAAACTAGTCAATAATTGCATATGTTATACGTCATTTCAAAAGCAGGTTGAAAAAAAGCAATGCCACAAAATTGAAACCCATTCACACTAGATGCATTGAAAATATCTGTTAACTGGTACATGACGTGATTCTGACTGATTGGGAGTCTTTTGTGGACTTGTTTGAACACAGTTCTCTAAAGCAGGGATTTGGAAATTTCTTACAAAAGTGTCCCGGGTAGGGTTAGGGTTAGTGTTGCAACAACACTCAGACATTTTCTAATGCATCTGCCATGCTTTAGGATGTATTTGCAGTGCAGGAAAGGTGTTGTTTTGTTGTTTCCTCGAAAAGCAAATTTTGACGAATTTTCACGTTTTTGCTAAGCCGCGCGGCTGTCAAAAATGACGGAAAATCCAAATTCTGAAACCACACTTTCTACGTTCTAAACTTCTTCGTTTCTATTTTTAAAACTAAAGGAAATAACAAGTTTAGCCAAACTTTACTGGTAATTGTCATGCTCACATGAAAACTAGTCAATAATTGCATATGTTATACGTCATTTCAAAAGCAGGTTGAAAAAAAGCATTGCCACAAAGTTGAAACCCATTCACACTAGATGCATTGAAAATACCTGTTAACTGGTACATGACATGATTCTAACTGACTGGGAGTCTTTTGTGGACTTGTTTGAACACAGTTCTCTAAAGCAGGGATTTGGAAATTTCTTCCAAAAGTGTCCTGGGTAGGGTTAGGGTTAGGGTTGCAACAACACTCAGACATTTTCTAATGCATCTGCCATGCTTTAGGATGTATTTGCAGTGCAGGAAAGGTGTTGTTTTGTTGTTTCCTCGAAAAGCAAATTTCGACCAATTTTCCTGTTTTTGCTAAGCCGCGCGGCTGTCAAAAATGACGGAAAATCCAAATTCTGAAACCACACTTTCTACGTGCTAAACTTCTTCGTTTCTATCTTTAAAACTAAAGGAAATAACAAGTTTAGCCAAACTTTACTGGTAATTGTCATGCTCACATGAAAACTAGTCAATAATTGCATATTTTAGACGTCATTTCAAAAGTAGGTTGAAAAAAAGCAATGCCACAAAATTGAAACCCATTCACACTAGATGCATTGAAAATATCTGTTAACTGGTACATGACGTGATTCTGACTGATTGGGAGTCTTTTGTGGACTTGTTTGAACAAAGTTCTCTAAAGCAGGGATTTGGAAATTTCTTCCAAAAGTGTCCTGGGTAGGGTTAGGGTTAGTGTTGCAACAACACTCAGACATTTTCTAATGCATCTGCTATGCTTTAGGATGTATTTGCAGTGCAGGAAAGGTGTTGTTTTGTTGTTTCCTCGAAAAGCAAATTTCGACCAATTTTCACGTTTTTGCTAAGCCGCGCGGCTGTCAAAAATGACGGAAAATCCAAATTCTGAAACCACACTTTCTACGTTCTAAACTTCTTCGTTTCTATTTTTAAAACTAAAGGAAATAACAAGTTTAGCCAAACTTTACTGGTAATTGTCATGCTCACATTAAAACTAGTCAATAATTGCATATGTTATACGTCATTTCAAAAGCAGGTTGAAAAAAAGCAATGGCACAAAATTGAAACCCATTTACACTAGATGCATTGAAAATACCTGTTAACTGGTACATGACATGATTCTAACTGACTGGGAGTCTTTTTTGGACTTGTTTGAACACAGTTCTCTAAAGCAGGGATTTGGAAATTTCTTCCAAAAGTGTCCTGGGTAGGGTTAGGGTTAGTGTTGCAACAACACTCAGACATTTTCTAATGCATCTGCCATACTTTAGGATGTATTTGCAGGCTCAGATTCTCTGGTTTTATAGCCCAGGTCTCTCTTCTCCGCATTCAGGAGTGTTTACCCACTACAGAACTTTCTGTTGCAATGATCGATGGCACCCCATCTGCACAATGCCAAATTCATCATGTCCTGGAATTTGACTTGCTGTCCCACTTATGGGCTCATCCAGATGTGGCTACATTGCAGCAGGACAACACATGTACTTGTACTACATACTGATGTAACAGTGGCTTTCTTACAAGCTGAGAATGTAATACTTATGTCATGGATGCCCTGTTCTCCAGGTTTGAGCCCCATTTAATATGTTGTGTTTTAATGAATGATTCTTACAAGCCTCTTCTATCAAGACTCTCAGGTCTGCCCTCATGTATTATTTAACTTTTTGAATCTGAAGATTTGTAAGCATTTCAAGGCATTTACACAGCTGAAGTCAATGAACACTTCCAAATCCAGTAGCACAATTAACAGAGGTCTGTTTACCTCTGTGTTAGATGGTGGACCAATTGCTTTTGCAACTAATTACTGAACACTAGTGCTAACACCAGTATTTAACCAGTACTTGGTAAGTCTTTAATCTCACCATGGTATTGTGTCACAGTCTCCTCCTTGCAGAGTTTAGAGGCGTAGATAGAAGATAATAATAATGATGGCACAGCCACAATTGCAAAGATATGCAATGGTGTTTATTATGAGGAACTATGTTCCCAAAGTCCACACCCCAAAAAAACAAAGTGAAAACCACAAACAAACCAGATAAAAAAACAACACAAAGCTATAGTACGAAATATATACATTAATTACTATACAAAAAAAAACACTAGATTGTTGTAGGCAGCTCCAATTCTACCCCCACAATCCACCTTCTCCTATCTCCCCTCCTTCTATCTTGAAGAGCTCCTTTTCTCACGAGTCTAATAATAATAATAAAATAATAATAATAAAATAATAATAATAATAATAATAATAATAATAATAATAATAATAATAATAATAATAATAATAGAAGTACAGTATTGCTTATCCACTCTTTAATCAGTTCTTTTCATAATGAATAATTTTTAATTTTAGGAAGACTGTTTTCTTATGTAACATAGCAGGATCTCACAATATCAATAACAGAACACCTGCAGAAGATAAATGAAATGTACAAGTTTAAAAATCAGGACAAACGCAAATCTACCCCTACCTGGCTGTTCCAAAACAGGAGAATGGACAAATGTGTGGTCACAACGAACAGACAGTGATGATATGACATGCTCTTGATTTTTCTGTGATGTGATGGCTTGAGGAAACTCCCCAGTCATTACGAATTTAATCTTTTCCAGAACGTGCTATTTTACGTGACAAAAAAGTACAATTAAACTCTTAAACAGAGAGGTGATGTTTCCAGCTGCTAAACTAGAAGGGATCTTTTAAATGGCAAAATAACAAACACACATGCTTTCCTTTATGAGCTCTTCTAAGCACAGACTAAGAGTCTGAGTATAAATTCTGCTTCCTTCAGTCACAACCTAATAAAAACAATGACTCTAAACCACAAATACAGTGACAGTGTCAAAGGGGCATAATCACCCATTATTTCTCTTTTTTGTTGCTGGGGAGATATTAAAGCAGGCCAGCAATTTAATTTGCTAAATGCTTCATTATAAATCATCCTCGTTAAAAAAAGAATTAAACTTGCTACTTAGACATCATGGCAATATGGAAATAAGATGTTATATACTGTATATATGGATTGGAATTCAAGTCCCCACAATATGTGCTTTTTGATGCTGACAGAGAACATTTCTATATATGAGGGGAGCATAATACTCAAAGAAGAAATGTAGTTATAATTTTCTTTTCTTAAAAACAAATCTCAAGGACAATCCCCATCTTTTCTGATAATTACTTCTTCCCACTCTAAAAACTTTATGCATTTATGTATACTATTATAGTTCCTGAGGGTAGATAGCAATACACGTCCACAAGTCAATGTTATTGAGATTTGTTGTGTTGCAAAGAAAAAATGTCTAAAGATCTTGTTTTGTGTAGATGTGTTAGTAAAGCATCTAGGTAAGAAACTGTCTCCATGTGTAAAAAAAAGAACCTCTTTCAAGCCCACCTTATACAGAGGATACAGTTGTTCAATGATGCTGGAGTGTCGACAGAACCTCCTCCATCGCAGCATGTACTGGTATTTACACTGTGCGAGCTGGTAGCTGCGGTCTGTGTAAAACTAAAAATATTATCATATTTTTAGACAATGAGAAAACAATGACCAGTCCCCCACTTACTGATACACATATGTAAAATGCATTAATAGCAGGTTCAGGTTTGGTCATCTAAGATTACCTTGTCAGCTTTAGCCAGCAATGGCACAAATTCAACACCCACAAATCAGGAGTCAATAGATTATGATGATTACACATCAAGACTATGTTCACTAGCTTTGCCTTGCATTTGAAATTAATGCACAGATATTGTGATCCTGAAGGATGCAGTTCCACAGTGGGAAACAGTTCCACAGTGGGCAAAGGATCCACTATTGCTGTTTGCCAATTAGATTTTTCCTTTTGGATCTCCATACTGACATCACCTTAGACACCTCTGCTCACAAAACATCAGCATGTTGAGCTGTCTTGGTCACGAAGCACCTGCCAAAAGTATCACTGTAATCACCCCTCTTTCAAGATCACTGAGGTCTCTTCGTTCAATCATTCTAGCCATAAATATAGACATTAGATCTATCCAGCATTTTTATACATGACTCTAAACATACCGAGATGTTATTTTGTGACATTTTTTAAGTATATAATGTAAATGTTGACCTTGGACTCCTAGAGGTTTTTTTTCTCCTTACTAAGGAGTGTTTGGTTCCTCTCCTCCGTTGTCTTTTGGTCTTTTCTGTTCTGTATTCACAAAATGTATGGTTTCTTGCATCGTTAAGCACCTTTTGAACAAGCAACCTTGTTGTGAAAGGCGCTATATAAAAATAAATTGAATTGACTTAAAGCTTGAGATACACCTGTGAGGAAACCTTTGCTTCAACAAACTTGTGGTTCATCAATTAGACAGGTGTTACAATTGTTGTCCACTCCCTGTATGTAAAAGGTGTAGACTTATACATTATGTCCACTATGGTGGCAATTAGAATTTTTTGCAATTGCTTTTAAAGTTTTAAGCTAGGATTGACAAACAGCACCATCTACTGGAGGAAAAAATGTTTTTCTATACTATTTAGTGTATTATACCTTATGCAGTCCATTAATATCTTAAACATCCTCATTGTTAAGAAAATCTTCCATCAAAGGATGTCAATGGAAGCCAGCAGACAACATGAATCCAATGAGCAAATCAGACTCAGTACCAAGGGGAAGGTTTGGAGTGTATGGGCTTTGAAAGCATATCCTTGGTGTCCTGCAAAGCCACGGGGATCAACAGGCCACAAAAGTGTACATGCATCTCCCCAAATCAAGCTGAAGGTACACCAGTGAATAACCAATATTTCATAGTAGTTGTATTGGCTACTTGGTCATGAAAAGATCCCACGGCATGTTCCTAGAAGTAGGGGTGTTTACCCTGGTGTCCTACCTAACCCTTCACTCTAGGTTCGGCCTACAGATAGTTCCCCCTTAAATCAAATTGCTGAACTAAAGAGCAATTACTGAATCAATATCTCTCCTCACCACTCCGTTTCCTATATTTCAGGTAAGCTGTACATCAAGCAGGGGCTTCGATGGTAGATGAAGTGGGGTTTCTCCCAGATGCAAATACTTTGGGATCCCCTGGGATGAATTCAAGGATGATTAATTGAATAAAAGGGCAGAAATCAGTGACGATCTGGGATGTATTTCAGGGTGAAAGGTATAGGAACACCTCTGAGCTCAGTGCGGGTTGTTTCCGTCTGCACTCAGTGGGCTCTGGGTACCTGGTGCAGCAGCAAGGGAAGGCTCTCTGGAGTGTACTCCCGGCTCAGGCAGCTCTCCAGCTCCCTCTGCATTGCATCCGCCTGCACCAAGACAGGTCTGGCGGCCGCAACCTGCAAAACCCACCTTGTGCCCTTAGTGGATAAGCACGGTAAATACACACCTGCATTGCTTAATTTCATGGTAGCTCCTTTCGAAAGAACATTGGAAAACATCAGCAATGATTTAACTTATGAATTGACATAATTCTTCTACAGTAATAGCACATCAGATTTAGCTGGGGAAATTGGATGTCAAAATATTTACAGCCCTGCTTTCAGCTGTGTGTCAATAATAATTTGAAGTTACAGTACATCTTAAGTAACTGCAACTACGTTACATCGTTGCAGCAGGTAATAAAGTTAATTCTTTAAAAAATAAAGCCTTGATTTGTTTATTTTCCATTATGTGAGCCACTTATACACATTCTTTAGGACTGTTTGTGTTCCCAGCTCATATAACAACTACCAGCTATTGGTAATACAAGGTTGGCAAGACTGTATTTAACCTTAGGTGACCAATGAACGGCTGGTCATTCCATCTCATTTGTGTTTCTGACAAATGATGTTGTGTGATTATTGCCGAACTTCATACATGTCAATCTCATTTTATTCTCGACCCATTTTCCTCATTTTTGATTATTCATTGTTGTTTTTTTGTTTGATTAGTAATTTGGCAAGGAATGTCCTGACACATTTTTTTACAGCCTACAAGAGAGATGTTAAGTTAGAATTCCATATCAGGAGCATGAATGAAAGCTTATCTCCTCATTAGGATCCATACAGGATTAAAATACTTTTGGAAGACAAAAATGAAACTACATAATCACAACCATTGAAATTGAAAACATATTATACGAGGTAGTCAATGAATAATATGCTGAAGAAGAGATTTGATTCAATAAAAAAGAAAAATAGTCTAAAAAAGAGTTTTAACACTTCACATTACAAAACTGAAATCATGTGTTGATGTTGTCATCTTGTAAGTATGTGATATCTTGTAAGTACAGTATGTGATACAAGAAGGTGATGACAAGAAATGTTGTGTTGATAACAAATTTTAAATTTCAAGGCAGACAGGGTGTAGGAGTCAAAAAAAGATGAAAAGACAGCAGAAGAAAAAAATGTTATATGTGTGAAGGGACCATGAGAAGAAATAATAATATTGGAATCTGGAAAGTGGGCATAGAGATAAAAGAAGTGACCCAAATGCCAAGCACTGGTTAACTCCAGAAAGGATTAAATTAAGACCACAACCTAATGTCTAATACTTCAGGGTATCTAATACTGGAATGTGCTCTTTAATTCAGCTCAAGTGCTCCTCCCCTGATCCAGAAGGAAATCAGACCAGTGTGGGTAAAGGTTCACACTTCATGGCTGGGCTTGTGAACTGCTAGATGAACTGATGTTAAGACTTCAAAGAGACTACTGTGTTAAAAATGTCCTCTCCTGTTGATTTTGGCCTCGTACAGTAGGTTAATGTGTTTTTCACGTTCCTCATTTCACTCATTACCTGTAAGGCTCGTCTCAGCACCAGCTCTCTCTCTTGTCTGAAGTAGGACATGTCCTTTGGAATGGGCACAGAGCTGACACAGAAAAGGAGGGTATTAGAAATTGATCATTTTTGCTCTCCTACATTTCTGACCTCAATCAGAAACCTACAGTTTTACCTTCAGTAAACCCTTTCTCAGCCCACCTGCATTTAACAAGATACAACATGACATAATGACAGCCGTTTGTATCGCAAACATTGCTAATTACAATGACTCATACATCTCTACTTCAAATTCTCTTAAAATGTTGCATACAATTCTTATTTGGGTCAATATATCACAACAAGAAGAGCGTAACAAAAACTATTCAAAAGATTCTAGTGACACCCACAGGTTTACTGATACTATTTCACAAAACCTAATAACAGTTACTGGAAAATACATCACAGTGCATTTGTTTCCTCTACAAGAAAAAAAATAGAAAAACCCTTTTACAGTGGTACTCTCTAGCTGAATAAGAAGTACTTGACTAACTTAAATGCTACTCGTTAAATTAAGGAGGAAATACAGCTAACATACAAGAATGCTTGTTTTCCTCTGATTTGCAACACCGCGTGTCATCACTAATGTTTACAGCCTCCACCAAGGACACAGTGCACCATGAAGTAGCATGTTAAAGACAAGAATCAAAACGTAGAAAAGAAGAATGCATTCTTAGGCATTTTATTTAAATGAAACACTCTGCAATTAATTGCAAGGAACAAAAACAAGAATTTACTGAACTGAAACTCAGAGCATAAAATATCTACCCTTTAATAAAATTCAATGCCAAGTTAAATATACAAAGATAAAAAATATATACTACAATTGGTAAGTACTTACACTGTATTTAAAGAATGCAATCTATAAAGATAAGACAAAATATCTTTATGAGGTTTTCCATGTACGGTACAGCTATACTGATCACTGTTCATCCCTGTGTTACCTGTATGACTTTGCTGGTGTCCCTTGTAAAACTCCATTTTCTTCTATCTCTGTTTTCAGAGCGGACAACTGAGATGACAGCTCGCGTTCCATCAGCTGCAATCTCTCTGTTGAGGAGACTTTATAAACCACTGCCATGTCTGTTAACCAAGCAGACAGAGTAAAGAAGGTGGAGGTCAGTTCAGAGGAATGATTAGAGGTTACAAATGAGAGGATGCCGGTGGGTTGTGGATAGATTTCTCATTGGGCGATCTCATCCTGCTGCTTCTTCAATGATTACATGGAATCTGTAAGAACATGGCTCAGGAGCTTGTTCCAGTCACACACAAACCATTGTGTACAAAAAGGCTTCCTGTATTCAGTCTTAAATGCACATCTAAATGATTTCCACTCATTGTGTTTGTTTTACATAATCCCTGCAGTACACCTCCTGGTTGATGTTAATATTACCTCTTGGGATTCTAAACACACATACATTACATTGTACCAGAAATTTGACTGTGTTTGATAACACAGCAGCATTACAATAGTACTAACCTATACAGAGAACTGCGTGCAGTTCTATTCCCTGTGTTACTACTGCAATCTTGGAAAGATTTTAAAAAACAGTGACCAGAAGATTTCAGCCTCTGCAGAACTACCTGTATACTATAATACTGCTACTACCAGGGGATAGTGATGAATAATTGACCCACTATGCTGGGTTTGTGCCAGAGCAAAAACAAAGTTCCAGTTTTGTCTTATTTGACCACAAAACCTTTTTGTCACTTGGGTACTTTGATGCAAACTTCACTTCCCCATGCAGGATTTCATATGTTTTGTTTTCTTTCTATACATGATTCCTTTGTGGAGTGACAGGGATGTAGCTGCCTCATGGGCATTTTCTCCCATCTCAGCCACTGAACTCTTTAAAACTCTTTAAAAGGTGCCATTGGCCTCCTGGTGGTATGCCTAACCAGTTTCCTGCTCACCTAACTACTCACTTAGAAGAGACAGGCTTGTCCAGGCAGTGTCTGGGTACCTCTCAGTTATTAACACTCAAATTTACCACACTTAAACTGTGCAAAGGTTTGAAAAATTCTGGAAAGCATTGTACATGAATCATAACATATTTATAAATATTTTTAACCTACTGTATACTTGGATATTGGATATTCAAATGAAATACTTTTCTGGGTAAAATAAGTTTAGATACAAAAAATAATTTTGATTGCATACTGTATGTACAGTATTCACCTTGAGTTAAAACTTGGTGGAAGCACATAGTTTTGCTACGCACTGTATGTTCTAGTATTTTCAAAAATATTTGGTATAATGAATGCCTTTATACAGTGTTGTAATTTTACATGTAATCTCTTGAACCTTCTGAGCTGAGTGAGCATCTAAAGAGTGGCGAGATAAATTAAAGTATGCAAGTGCAGCTCAGGGTATTTAGGCTAGCTCTTCTGTGTGTTAATTTACTTTTCATCTCAACCACGTAGCAAAATATCCAAAAAAAATGTACTACAAAAAACTTTTACTTGTGCTTTGAAATATAGGAGAGTTAGTCTGACGACTGATTCTGCTCTGTTTACTATCCTGCAGAAATGTAACTGTTAATTATAATGTGAAACATATAACGAAATTAATCACAAGTAAAATCTTTAAAATCTTATTTTTCATTGAGGTTACAGATGGAAGTAAGAGTTAACTATTGGGGGGTCTGAAATAGCTTTCTAAGTCCTCTTTATTCGATTCAGCGTGTGATTTGTAATGTAACAGTTTCAAATGGACCCTACTTGATCCTCTAACACAATGTTCCTAACGCAATGGACACTCGAGCGGTCGAACACAGTACAGCACGGCCATCGCTGACTTACAGTTACAGTGGTCCACAGCTTGGCTCTTAAGGCAATAAACTAGACTTGTGACAGCACAGCAGCGGGTCTGTGCCAATTCCCCCTTCTATACGAATGTCAAAGCAAATAATTACTAGCATCGCAGCACTGACGTATTGTGCATTTCATTGAAATGTGCACATTGTAAGAAGCTTTAGGAAGACGCAGACAGTTTCCAGACTAACCACTTTTCTGGAACTTCAATCGGTTTATAACCTGGCAAGATTTGATCAGTGCCCGATCCTAGTTTTTTTTTTGTCGTACATCTTGAACGTGTTTACGGAAAAAGAACAATTATGAAACCGCACAGGACAAAATAGCCAAAAGAACCTGAGAAAAGGGGTATTATCTACCATAAAAGGTATTTATGCAACGCATACCTGGGAATTGGCACTAAATAGAGCTATATTAAATCAATAAAAAACAGGTTTGACTTGAGCTGTTCAATAAGTTTAGTTAAAATGTAACCTAAACATTAAAACACAATATAGTGTATAGCAAGCATACCTGTGAACTTCTGCGTCTGTGTTTTAACTCGTTGTCGCTGACTCCCCTTGGTTTCCTTTCAAGTGCAGGCGCGGATTTACCCCGCGAAAGTAACTATGGAGACTGGACACAACAGCAGGCGAACCCTTAGCATTTATGCTAATCATTGATCACCCAACTACGCTTTTATAGGTGGACAGCCATGTGCGAGAGTCGAAGGGTGTGAAAAGGTATCGTTTCTATTCTAAGAACAATGAAAACGAGGACATGAAATGCAAGCTAAATTACAGACAGTGCAGTGTAGGAAAGAAGCAGACATTTCTTTACTCAAACTAACGGGCCATCTCATGACAAGCGTCTCATGGTGTTAAGGCGACCGTTTGGACCCTGACCGAGACAACCAGAGGACAGACGGCCAAGAAAGACTAAGCCCCCTCTTACTCTGTGATCCAAGTGTTCGGTGTTAACGAAGAAGTGTTTAAGCATGAATTTAATCATTTCATCTCCTCCTAAAATAGTAAACATTACATACGGTATGTATTGATAAATCTGCACATCGTCGGTGGATTCGTGTTTTTTGTTGCATTCAAACGGGTTGAAGGCTTTTAGAAAACGTTATCTTCCCCATGATGTATATCTGGGCTTTAATAAAATATATAAAAAATATATTAATTTAAAAAACTAACTGGGGCAGCACCATGGTACACTGCTTAGCATTGCTGCCTCACAGCTTCAGTTCCCAGGGTACCATTAGCACGGAGTTTGTATGTTCATCCCACAGTCCAAAAGCCATGCAGGAACGTTAATGGCTTTCGGGAAACTGGCCCTAGTGTGTATGCCCCGTGATGGACTGGCGTTCCATCCAGGATGTGCCCTGCTTTGCGCCCATTGCTTGCCAGGATAGGCTCCTGCTCCCCCGTAACCCTGAAGTGGACAATCTTGTTAAAAAAATTAGTGAATGGCAAAACTGGGGGTTAACCCTCTCCCCCTCCCTCCTCCACACTGAATATCATAGTGAGTTGGACTAGGAGCCTAATTTGGGTTTACTGAACTTTTGGATTCGCTCGTCTTGAAATCGAAAACCTCATGCTTGTCTCTTGAAACGCAGCAAGAACATCAAGACAGCCAATCGTGTAAGACGAAAAGGCAATCAAAATATTACATTTTATTGTAAAAATTAAAATACAGAGCAAAACAGATTACAAGGTGTACTGCACATTTACATCCATCCAAAAATATATTAATTATGAAAAAGAAAAATGTTAAAAGCAGGAGCCAGGAACACAAAAGGAGCTCTTAAAATAATCATTTTCCAATACATTTTTACTCCTAGGAAAAGATGAAGCGATGTCTCTGTGCCTTTGATGTGCTGTATCGTCAGAGAGATCCCACGCTCCGGTGAGAAAAGATGAAAACGGGGGTAATGACCCCGTTCTCTTGCCCCCGTCCCACAGGAGCCCTCCGCTGTCCAGGCACCTACTGCTCCCATGTGATGTCGTCCTTCTTCAGGTGCAGCTGCAGCTTCTGTACTTTCTTCAGGAGCTGCAGGCTATCCTGACTCCTCAGTCCTTGAGCGCTCTTACAGGGGCTAGAGCGTCGCGCGGACTCCACTCTGCTTGCTCCTCCTGTCCTCGGCTGAGCCCTGGGCGCCTGCCTCTTTGCCATCTTGGACTTCTGCTTCAATGTCTCTACCTGCGGACAGAGGAATAACCCAAGCTGCATTTGAGGGAAGAGGACAACAGGTGTGTTCACTTGTCCATCCCACCCAAATATGGCTACTCACAGTAGTCAGTTAAGTGTTACATGTCGCATTGTACTAAAGATAATCACATTTTCCTCACTTTCCCTTTTGAAATACCCATTACATTGTTTAATGGAGAAAAATGAAGCACTATAGGCCAGACTAAGAATAATAATTAAATCACACGTATCTACAATGATTCTGTTAGAGTATCAATATACTTCAGGAGTAAAAATAAAAAAAAAAAAACAGGGAAAGGTTCGTTCCATGATCAAAAGGTCAAGAAAAAAAGCTACGTTTCGGCTATGGAGCCCTTCTTCAGGCATAGAATAAATACACCCGACATCTGAAGAAGGGCTCCATAGCCGAAACGTAGCTTTTGTTCTTCACCTTTTTATCATGGAATGAACCTTTCCTGTTTCTTTGCAGCCTACCCATGCTGATGCAGCTCCCTATTCAAATGTTAAAAAGCCTCAATATGAAGAACACTGAAAATAAAAGCAGGATAGATTAATAGGCTATGTTTAAACTGCAGCTAATATTTGAAAATTAATTATTTAAGCAGCCTGAGCATTTTGAGCATGTAGAGTCAATCTGCAGATCTACTGTAAACACAGGTACACATACTATTACCAAAAAAATGGTTGCTTCTGGCAGGTGAACAGGAAATCTGGATGAAACTAAAGGTAATGGCTCACATCCCACAGACATTAATTGAAGTGCTCAGGCCTTTCTTGATCAAGTTGTACCAAGTAAATTATAACATTGATGTGGATCGTGACTTCTCTTCCAACTCACAGCCTTCTGGTGTCTCTTCAGCTTGGAGATCTGGTCCCCTTTCACCTCCATGCGCTTCACCAGGGAGTCCAGCTCTCGCTCCAGGTCTTCCCTCACCTCCGGCCTCTCCGTCTCTTGGATCTGTGTCACCAGCTCCTGGTGCTCACTGAAACAACACCCAGGTCATCCAGCTCTGTGGGGCTCTCCCTGCCTACCCAGCGCGAGCCCATATACACCCAGCTGCTAAAAGCATTCCACTTCCAAATATACAAATGGACGGTCCCTGCACTGCTGAAACCACATTTAAGGACAGGAAACCCACACCTTAGCAGATTTCACTTTAACAGACTTTGGATGTAAAGGAGAAACTCTGGTAAAGGGGGATTTTGTTTGCAGTGGGAAGTTTATGGTGATCTGAAACCAATACACTGGCCAAACACATTAAATTATTTCAGACGCGGATGGCTTTCGACGATTTTGTGAACATCATGGTATGGTGAATAACAGAACCTATGGTGAAGCTTTGAGTGTGCCCTCTGAAGAGACAGAGCCAATCTGCAAAACGCTGAATAAATTAATCCAAGATGAAGGCATTACATTATTCCAACTGTACAATGCCAACGGGACAGGACTCGTCAGCCTTCAGTAAATACCCAAGCAAAGAAGCACGGGACATCTACACCCGTAAAATCACCAAGGAAAGGATTTTAGCATTACTGGTGCAAATGCTGGTGGTTTACACAGATTGACACCTGCAGTTTCCTGCACATCACTTAGACTGGGAGTCCTCAAGGATATAATGAATGAGCTTCCAGTAGTCTTTTACCATTCTAGAAAACCTTTAGTTTACTACTGACAATTTTTTCCTCATATATACGACAATTATTTTATTAAGCCTGAGATATCTCATTCGTAAGTTAATGGACCTCAGGCAATACTGCACACACCTTCCACCCTATTAGTCCAGTAGACCTCCAGAAGGGACCCAGAAAACCATCATGGACCTATTCTAAATGATTTTACTAAGTGGTGTAACGAGTTCTTTTTGCAGTAAAATGCTTTAGAAACAAAGGAGCTGGTCATTGATTTTAGGAAAAATGCAACACACCGCCCAATCTACCTACTCTTTCAACCGATGTAGTGTAACTATCTTCTCCCTAATCTTGCTGTAACACTGTTCCACTGACTTCTTGATTGGTAAATGTTGTGATTGTGTTATGTTGGGAGTGTGCTGTAAAACAAAATTCCCCAAATGGGACAATAAAACTTGAATTGAATTTAATTAAATTGAATAGAAAGACGTCCCTTCTATCCTATTAATCCAGGAAACAGGTTAATCAACAGAAAATAAAAAATGTAATATTGACTAGAATGAACAGTCAAATTTCCTGTATCTGAAAATACCATTTAAAAGTATGAGCGAAATGCAAGTTTGTTTTTGTTCCACTAACATTTTTCTTCTTGGGCTCTGCAAAACCACATTTGTAAAAATATGTGGAGGCATGTCTAAAAAGAGCAGTTTCTGCAGAGCTGGTGGTCTATGAAACAAACAGTCAAGCCACACGAGGATTGATGAATCGCTGGAAGCATTTCAAGGTTGGATTATAAAGCAACTAAAACCAGTCAAAACCATGGGGATATTTGTCAATGTTTTAATATTGTAACCTTTTTTTAATACATCTTAATATTTGATCAATTATCCATCACAATATATCCGAAAGTGGATATTTTGTTATAATTCACTTAAGAGAAAGGGTAAGACTTGATTCTGAAAAATATTTCTGTTTGTCTAACTAGATTACACCAGCTGAAAACCTTTGGCATCTCAAACAACTTAATACAGTTTTCCAGACTCATTCTGACTGCCTCTATAACTAGCTAGGCAGTACGTCTGCCTGCTCAAAAGGCAAACTGCAGTGTGCTGTACTCTCTGTGGAGAGGGTTATTGGCATCTTTCCTCAATTGATGATTTGTACAATTACAAAGTAATGCACAGGAAAAACTGCTGATGACCCCTCTGACCCAGGTCACCACCCGTTTAAAAAAAACGTCCCTCTATAAGAAGCTACTGGTCTATTAAAACTAGAATCAGCTGGTATCTGAACAGCTTCTTTCCTAGGGCTGTCATTTTGCTTAAACAAACACAATTACTAGCTACTCTATATGTGTCCTGTCTTAAGGAGGTCTATTGTCTTGTTTGTGTATGGCAGTGGTTCTCAAACTATGGTACAGAGCGGCCGCCAGCTGGTACGCCATACGACCCTGGAACTCTGTTGTGTACACTGAAAAATCAGGACGGGTTTTCATATTTCCCATTTTAATACATTTCGCATACGCAGCCCACGTATGATACAGCGCGTGCTAATACTTGAGTGGACACAAGAGCTACAATGTAATTCTATTCCATTCTATATGACACAAGTGACCCATTGTATTTTAAAAAAGGTATCTCCAGCACATAGGGAGGTAGGAGAATGTGCGTGATTTTGGAACACCGCCAAGCTTGTAAGCACAGGAAAGCATAGAAATGTGTACTACAAACGCTGGCAATCCTGTGGCACAGGAAAGCATGATAGATAACAGAAAAATATTTAAGAACTGTTCTAGGTTAATTTGAGAAAAATACACAGAGCGTCTCCATTTCGCTCCCATGCACATTAAATAATTTCTTTTAACTTCTGAGACAGACTACTGAAATGGAACCGGGGAAAAAAAAATTGCAAGCTTGTGGATTGCTAAAGCGGGTAAGCCCCACTATTTTTGAAGAACCTTATTTACCGTTGGCAAAAGAGCTGACACATTATGTGTGGATTAAAAGCTGCTAAGCAACTCAACCTGCTGCCCCCTCTGAAAGACAGTCACTCACAGAATTATTGATATGGCGGATGATATCAAAAGTACCCTGACAGAGCGCGTTAAGATGAGTAGATGCTTTCTCTGCAATTAAATGAGTCTGTAGATGTTGTCGATTTTACCAATTTGCTCATTTACGTTAGATACGAGTTTGAGGGCATGTCCCATGAGGACTTTATGTTCTGTAAGCCACTACCAACAGAAACTACAGGAGAGCACATATTTCAGTTTCTGAATGAATTTATCAAAATGAATGGACACATTGCAGCATCCACTGCAAGACCTTTGCCATCAAGAAAATGCCTGACGATTTAAAATCTGTTAGGCTCTGTTGTGAATTGTATCAAGGCTCGAAAAATGAATTCACATCTGCTTTGCTCGACTAAACCGGAATGGTGCTTTTTTTATTGTTTTTATTGTTTATTTTTAATTGTTATTGTTCCTGTTGTCATTCTGTAAAGCGCTTTGAGAAGCCACATTTAAAGGCGTTATATCAAATAAAGTTTTTATTATTATTATTATTATATGTGTGTGAGTGTGTGTGCACACGTGCACTCATGTCAGTCATAGAGAATTTCTTGGGCTCCTATGAGAAGATGACTTGTAGGTGGTACTTGGAGGCTTTGGTTTGATCAGGGGTGGTACTTTGTCCAAAAAGTTTGAGAACCACTGCTGTATGGTATATGTAGAATGTTCCTGTAACACCAGGTACACCAGACTAAATTCCTTGAACATGAAATGTACTTGATGTCAAAAAGATTATTCTGATTCCTATTACGTTATTTCTGATCTACACAAAATCATTTCTGGTTATAGAATACTCAGACACTATTCAATATATTAAAATAAGCATAACTAGAAAACATGCAAGACTGTAGTAGTAGACTTGGCCTCCATTATGATATAATATAGGAATGTAATATATTTCAGTCAATATTTTCTTCAATTCAATTCCTGTTTGCTGTGAATGAAAGTCTTCATATAACTGGCATGTGATGTTAAATCCTCAGAAAGCAGTGCGTACACACTTAATAGCACAGCAGAATACTCACAAGCTCATTTGTCCCAGCTCGTCTTGCAAAGCTAGGAGCAGATCTGATAGGCTGCCTCCCGAGGAGGGTGCAGAGCTGGAAGAGACGGACCCTCGCAGGCCCCTCCCGTTTTCACACCGGGAATTCCTTAGGTTTTTCTGCGGAGAGCGGATGTGGAGGTCCTGGTTTCCATCGCACAGCTGATGGCTATGGTGCTTCATTATGTGCAGGACATTCTGCACATTCGCTCTCACCGAGTGACTTGGACTGGTGGACTAGGTTAACAAGATCATCTCAGTTATTAGTAAATCACTTCCAACTATGCATTACAGGCAATTCACCAAGCTCTTATTCGAAGCAACGAAAGCAACAACAGACCCAAGAGTTATGTTCCATGCTTATGTGAAAATGGTAGAACAGTAGACATTTTTCAGCAAACACGGTACAAGCTGAACACTGTACTGTCTCTTTGACAGGAGAGACAACTGAATCTGCACTACTTTAACACCTCAATCAGATAAAAGGTCAGCTGAAAGTACGTTTAATTCTGTATAAAGGAGATTGTGACACTCAAGTTGTTTTCCCAGGAATTTAAAATCAAATCAGCAACTGTTGAAAGATTTAACTGCAATAAATAGGGTTAACATACTATTTAGCAAGATGACCAAAAGAGGCACAACTCAGCATACAATGCTCCAAATGCATTGAAAATAAGGCAGGGACCAAATATTTCGGAGAGCAACGCTGTGCTTATAAAGAAATGTCAATACACACCGTTCCAGCCACAAAGGGAAGCTGCTTTGCCTTTGGAAACAACACAGGCTTTGGAACATCGTTCTTTGTCGTCGATATTTTCTGAGGAAAAAAGAAACTTGAATCTGAACACGAAGAGAATATGGTTTCTTGGATTAGAACTACTGCTAAGTATTTTAGATTTCTAGACACAGGTCTGAAATTTTTCAGTTACAGAGAACAATCATCTTGCATGTACTGTATCACTCAGTTAGCAGGATTCTTAAATTTCCTTTACTTGATAATATTCTTCTATGAAACTTACAAGTATATTTAACATAAGTTTTCAGATGAGCCCTGTCATGACTGTGTATATTTTCAAAAAATAAACATGTATGTTTACTGTGCTGTTTAATCCAATAAAATGTAATTATTTCAATAATTTAATAGGAAGCTGAGACAAGCTGTAATTGTAATTGTTTCCAATAAGGTTTCCTAATCAATATGTTCAAATGAATAATACCTTATTAAGATGCTGCACAAAGAACTTGTCATGAGACTACAGTCATTACATTTACAACTGGTCCTAGTGGATCTGGTGAAGCATCAAACCTGACCCTTACTGCTTTCTTCTTCTTCACGGCTTTCCTTGGTTTGCTTTCTGATGAAACTGCAGAATGCAGAATCCGGTTCATCTCCAGTCCTGTTTGAAGCTAGAAAGTTGTTTTTTAGTTTGTTCCATATAGAAAGACAACGTTTCGCCAGAACAGATTGAATAGGATAAAGGTTAAGCTTTCACAGCAAAAGCAGGGACAGAGACTACAGTATTACACACAGGATGCAATAACCTTTCTGGAATCAGTCCAGAAAATAACAAAAAGATGCATTCCTGGGAATAAAGGAATATCCTACTCTGGCTATCTCAAAGAACTGAAGCTTTATGATCTATTGATGACAACAACTGCATTTAAAATGCAGAACAGCAGGGTAGTGGGAGCATGGAACAAGCTACTGAGCCACACAGTTGAAGCCGATCTCCTGGCTCTCTGGATTGATCTGGACTCACCTGGAGAAACCTCTGGACCATTAAGCTACTAACTACCAAATGGGCTAGAATGATTTCCTCTCTCTCTTCACTTTAATTACCATTCTTGATATCTATTCTAAGACAAGATGGAAGAAAGTCACTGAACTCTCCATATTCCTCCGAAGTCAAGTGCAGACATGTGAAACCTACCTGAGCTGCCTTTTCCTGGATAAGCTTCCGCTGGTGCTCTTCTTCAAGGAGCTTATGCTCCAGCTGCTGAATCTTCTTCTAAAACAGACATGAAGGAGAAGGCGATCAGATTTCAAGATCCCTAAATTATCAACAACTCTGGATGAAAGACTAAGACCCTAAGGTCACGTGGATAAACACAAGGACTAGATGTTCTTTCACAGCATTCCAAAATGTATAGTTTGCTCATCTGTATGATATAATGATATATTCTAAAAGACAAAGCAGTAATACCTTCTCAAAATTAAATGAATACACTCAAAATACTGCATGAAACTATGAGAAAACTTTGTGCTTGACAAAGTCACAATTTGATTTTTTAAACAAGTCCCTATTTTTCATTTGCAAATTTACAAATAGACAAGTGTTGTAAACTGAAATTATAATATTCTTAACTATATGTATTGCACATTAATTCTACATTACACTAATCCTGACCTTACATCAACTCTTGCTCTAATAAAGCTAAGAGAAATCTTATTATTTTAAAATGTTATGACTATATTTGCTATTTGGATATTCAAGAAGAACTGGATATATCTTAAAAAGGTAACAGCCTGCAGATTAAATATTCTCTTCATAATGAAAACACAAAGCAAGTCACACAGTGTTCAAAGATAAAGAGCTGAAGATAAGGCTTGCATTGACAAAAAAGTAGACTTGCATTAGGAGGCTACTGAGACAGCTGTTTCCCTTGCAGATAAATTTGCAAAACAAATGTATAAACAAAAATGACAAAGTAAGACATTTATAATTCTGAAATTATAATATTATAATTTATACTATCCGTGATCACACTTTTTTTCAGCATCTCATTAGTAAACAGATTGTTAAATCTTTCAATAATCTGGTACTACATTTATTGTACAAGAATTTTAAAAAGTATCTTCACTTACTCTACAGTGTAAACTTTAAGCTATATGTAAATATAACGTTCTTAAAAACCACCCACTTATCTTGATAAAAGCTCATTAAAATTGAAATCATTCATAAGACCTACAGAAAAAAAGTTATTATTTTCCAACAGTTCATTTCTTAAGAATAAAATAATCTAGTTGCCACTATTAGAAAAACTGCCTCGGTGCAGAAAATGAAGAGTCTTACTAAACTAAGAATCAAAAAAACTGCAAGAAACAGGCCATTTTTTTTCAGAAACTACTCTGCATTTCACTCTGTGGAAGCATGGAAGCATGCCTACCTCTGCCATAGACTGAGTGCTGGTAAGTCTTAGACACTCTTGTTCCAGCATCTCGAGCTTTTCTAATTTACCATGAACTTGCTCTTGGTCTTTTAACTTTTCTTTTTGAAGTGAGACCTGAAAGGCAAGAATTTTACAAAATATTTTTTTAAAAAAAAACCAAAACATTTAAACAAGACTCAATGTACACATTTAATACACTCTAGATGTTTTTCAGAGACTTAATAGTTTGCCCTTTAAGATTATGCATTCAACATTAAACAAATCATATTTACAGCTAATCATATTTGCAGTAAAAACTCCATTACAAGAGCAGAACAAAAAAAGCATGGTTTCACAAATACTAATTAAAAGAGACTTGGATACATTACTTAATATGTTCATTTAAGCTCAAGATTAATCCTGCATAAAATAAACCAAACACCTGCTCTTCTGAAAGTATGTTGCTGTAACATCTGTCTTCATAAGGCAACTTACAAATGAATTTGTCAATTCAAAGGCAATAATAATTTAAGCAAAGCGTGCAAGAGTATATTTTCACTTGGTCATCCTGTTAAATCCACAGAATTCTGTAATGTTTCAAGAGAGCTAAATGGGTTTCACTATTCTCTGGGTCTTTAAATAAGGCAGCTGACATTATCAATGCCATTATACACTTGAAAAGCACCTGTTTTTCTAGGATGGCATTCTTGTCACGTTCTGCATTTTCTACCATTTTCCTCATGTAATCCAACTGCTTCTCCAGAAGGCAACAGCGGGACTCTGCGGAGCGCAGCTGAGCAACGAGCTCTATGAAAAGATTAAAACAATAAGGTGTCCCGCAAAGGGCACAGAAGAAAAGCTTGCCGAGCTGGTCACCAATGAAAAACCTGCCGTTTATTTGTGAAACTCAAAGTGTTGAACTGGAAAAGCCCACAATCCTTTGCACAGCCATCTTTTCATGGCTGTGCAAAGCCAAATATGAAAAGCCATCTTTTCATATTCTACCATTATTTTTTTTTTAAAAAGATCATCCTATAGAAATCAACTTGGAAGTGAAATACGTTTTTTAAAAATCAACTCTGACGCTTTAGGAAAGCGCAAAGTACCTGTATCTTGCGTAGCTCCCTTTTGCACGTTGAGATTTGAGGTCTTTGGCTGCTCAGGTTCCCCTCTATACCACTGGGCCTTCTCGGAGAGCTGCCTCATGCTGCTCTCTGCCTGAGCTCTCTCCAGCTCTAAGCGCTTAATCTTCGCCTGCAGCGTCTTCAGGGCTGCGATCACAGCTGTCAGAAACAATAAAAGCACATCCAGCCCACACTAAAGGAAGCACCCAGGTTTTCCACACAAATGGTCTATAAATATATAATGGAAGAAGCTTATCTATTAGCCTTAAACATCATGGATATTTTTAAAATAGAAAAATTGTGTTTCCTATAAGACACATACATATTGTCAAGTATTAAACCAATATATTCCACATGAATCTCTTCTACACCACCACTTCTTTATTTTCAGTTAACTACACATTCTGTAACATGACATCTTAGCTCGGTTTCATAAACACAAAATTAACCAATAATAACCTTAATGAAATGAAATACAGTAAGTCTAAGTTTTAATATTGCACAAATGTGTACACAAGTCTCGTAACCTGCTTTGAAAACAGTAACTTACATACAACATTGTTGATATCCAACAGTAGGAAGTGAAGGGAAAGGAGAATGATCCTAACAGTGGCAACTGATACACTTTGAAAGGTCAAGTTAGCACCACAACACAATGGCTTCTTTAAGTCCATAATTCTTTAAAACAAACTCAACCATCAACAATTCAGCAAAAACCATTTCATACAGAGTAACATATTAATAGAAATCACTACACTAAAGAACAAATAGAACTTAAAATCTGTTTCATCAAACATACGTAAAACTTTATAGTACCTCGGTGGTTTACTTGGACCCTCCTGCCTTGTTAAAAGATTAGACATATCAGGCCCGACTAACACCATTTAATCAAAACAGGGATGTAAATAAAGGATTATATTTACAATCCTTTAACCTGTTTATGTTGATCCTGTAATATATAGGGGACAATTACTGTTCAATGAAAATGTTCAAAAGAGAGAGATTTCTTTAGAAAAAAGAGCAAAAAAAGTTTATACCGTGTACTATTAGGACATTACAATTAAGTGAATTTAAAGGATACGCAGTAGCACTATTTGCAATTAGACAAACATTTGATACAGTTTTAAAAGCTCTGGAATCCCATTCAGTATCAAACACTACAGTGTAGATTTTCCGTCAATGCACACGAATTGTTAGATTATGCAACTTTTCATCATTTACATTAAAACAGTAATATCTTAAGGAGGACTACAAGAATACTACAACGAATAAGCTAAGATCGAGATCCTTCACTGCTTTGTCAAAACGTCAACAAGCACAACTAGAACGACACTTAATTTGCTACCCACAATGCCATTCTCTAACGTCGAATATTTTCGAGGATGCCTATCACGCTATTCTTCGCTTTGTATTCTTTGCATAAAACACAGAAATATAAATGTATTATCTGTATAATCATTCAAGGGCGCAACAGTAAAAATGATCTCCTGAGAAAACTTGATTTAAGTAATCTTTCCTTGACATTGTTCAGCCTACTGACCGTTTCCAGCTCTGTGGGCTGTCGTTAGGCGTCGTGTACGGTCCTTCTTACCTGCACTGCTGGCTTCAGGTTTTCCTCCATGAGTTTCAACATTGAGTCTCTGGGCGCCGTCACAGCTTGTTGTGGGGGCTAGAGGCTGCTTAAAGCGAGTCAGCCAAGGAGCTGACACTTTCTCGGGAGGTAGATAAAAACTTCCGAAAAAGCTGAGTTTAGATGGAGATCCCACAGTTGTAGACTGGAAAAAAAATCCATATGTATAGGCGAATGAAATGCGGTTTAACGAAACACCAAATAACCCGTAAACATTTACAGTACATCCCCCATGTTCATGGCACTTTATCGTGTTTCATCCTTACTTGTTTTCTCGTTATAAATTACAGGTTGCAGCTGAGGAGTTTTAAAATGAATTTGTTCATACCTGCAACTTCAAAACGTGCGTTACAACAGCATCCTTATGTGGATACATACATTCCTGTCTAAACTGTAACGCTAAACTTGCGATTTTCCGTACTTTATAAAACGCAAACCTTTTAAGCAAGACATCCTCTAAGAACATTAAACCAAATGCGTGAGAATTAAAACAAAACGTGTTGTCAATATGCCTGTGCATACGAACCGGACATCTAACTAGGCACTAAAACAACAAAAACAGCCAAATGCAGTGAAGACGGGTACAAAAGCAAAGTAGATTTCCACTGGCTTAACACTTTAAAACACTAAAATGATACCGATTTTTTTCTCTTTACTAACGGTACTAGAGACAATACAATTAACTTAACTCATAACAAAACAAACAAGTTTCGCTAATCCAGTTAGCTGTGGTTGGAGAACCGGTCCTAATCCAGAGCGATATGAAACTGGATATTTTTTTAAACTAGAAGCTGCTCGGTTGCTACCTGATCCCGGACCGGCTCCATGAGCGGCTCTCCACTGGTCTGACCGGGAGCTCGTCCAGCAACTTCACCCTCGCCTTGTCCTCCCGGCCCCAGCCGGCTTGGTTTGAATTTCCCTCCTGCTTTGCCGCTGGTCCCGCAGGTTCCGCCTACAACTGGGGCCTCTGGGGGAGGAGTGCAGACAGCCGCTTGGTGTAGAAGGAAAGCCAGTCAACGTCACCTACTCAACTTGTTTGTTTGTTTTTTAAACTACTGTTATTCAGTCACTCTTTGTTATTCAGCACTCCCATTTCAACAAGATAAATATTGTATAATGCGTTTGTGTTTAGTACTGAGTTCATGTTTTTTTTTCTGGTAATTAAAAAAGTCTGCCCATGCCATAAAGCCGATCATCACATTTTTTTTCCATCAAAGGGGTTGTCACACTGTTGACTATAGCAGTGCAAATAAACGGGTGAATTTGTCTAAATTTAGGATTATACACTTAAATACTAACGTTTGAAGATGTTATATTGCGTCAGAAAGATCTTCAGGAGCAACTGCCCATACTGCCAGGTTACTGATATGTGATATCACTCTCTTACTGAACTGCCAGGAGTGATGGCACTTATCTGGTCATGAAGATTTATTGTTCAAGTATGTTATTTCAGGTGACCAAGCACATCTTAAATTGTATCGACTTATCAAAAAGTAAATAACTTATGGTGTCTTTCTGACATGAGAATACAGTACATAAGTGTAGTCCAAATGCAAAACAGGGAAACAACAATGAAGGTTAATCTTCACATACAGTTCTTTCATCGTCACGTTGGTTGAACTAAGCTTTCTGTGTGTATCGCAACTGGATCTCTTTCCGTGTTAACCAGAACTGACTCACACTTTTCTGAATGATAATCGGGTGAGGACGGGCGTACACCCCACAAATTAGTTTTCGTTTTGTTTGATAAACAAGCGAAAGCCCGTCCAAGTCATCGATAACCGAACGCTGCGCACGAATTATCGGGAGATGTAGTTTCAGAGCGGTTGATAAATGAGTTCGGGCAATTTCAAAATGACAAATGAGGAACTCAAAGTCCCAGAAACCGCAGTGACACATGCGACGACCTTGATAATGATGAAGCTTGGAACGCCCTCTGGTGTTGTCTATTGGAGCAGTGATCGAGAGCACCCGCCTCTACTTTGCATTCATGAAATTCAATTGAGTAAGTGAACCGTCATTAATACCAAGCCTTCGGCTTGGTAGTGAGGAGTTTCGTAGTGGTCAGTGCTGAAACGGGAGCAATCGCTGCAGGACTTTTGGACATGGGCATGTAGGTTTGAGCAATGTATTTAATACGTCGTGCTCTTATTTCATGTTTAGCATAGAAATACTTAAGTGCCGGACTGTACTGTATGCTCCACTTACAGAGCAAAGCTAACGGATGACTGTCCATTTTATTGGGTATTTTAATCTAATGTCAATGTGTTTTAGTGAATGAGATATATGTATGGTTTGGCTTTTGTGATGTAAGTGCAATTTAAATGTTTGGATGAAAATGTTTACATAACTTGCGTGATAATTTCTTGCATTTTACTTTTTTTCCTCTGCAGGTAAAACAACAAACGACGTAAAACAACTGGGTAACTCATGTGAAGTATAACAGTTTTAAAAAGTACAGAAATAATTTTTAATCACAACAAAAACGAATCCCCTATGATGCCCAAATGGGTAAATATGTCATTCATCCCAGTGTTTAAAGGGAAAGCTGTCAGACATGCCTTTACTAATAAAAAATAGGGAGTATTACAGCTGCCCACAGCTAGAGTTCTGAATTTTTCAGCGCAAGCTTCGAACAGAAAAGTTGAATATTATTTCATTTAGTTTGCATGTGAAAACGTGTTATTTTGATTTCCTTGTAGTTTTAACACACTGACAAGCTAATGTTTGGCAGGTTTTATCGAATGAAGCCTTCAGCACGCCAGCTGCAGTTACGTTTATTGTAGATTTTATCAGAAGATCAGCGCACTATACTGGAAGTGCAAAGCAAAAAAAAAAACATTTTTCAATGTTAATGTTGTTTTATGTTGAACAATATTCTAAGAAGTAATAACGGAATGAAACTAAACAGGAGATTTAGTTTTAGAATGATTTTACGGTTTTCTCGAGTTCTGATTTAAAAATATAGTAGTTGCTCAATTAGGAGAGTAAACAAACCCTGACGTAGCAAGGACTGAAAAAATAATGTACGTATTTTAAAAATCCAAGTATTCGCCTGGTCGCAGAAAGTAAACACAGCTCCCAAAAGTGTAAACGTGAAGTAGAAACCTGAAGCCAAGCGCTGGAAGATGGAGGGTATTGTTCGGTTGGCTGCAGGGAGGTGGGATGGGCTGGGTAGCAGAGATGCCAACTCCAGAGAAGCGGCCATGGAAAACATCAGACAGGACGTGATGAGCAGAGCGGAAAAGATTGGCCCCGTCTGTGGGGTGCCCCGGACCCCCGGCTCACCTGCCCGCTCCCCGGACGACTTGAACGACATGCTGGCTCGCCTGCTCATGCTCTCCAGAAGATGTCCACACGCTGATGTCAGAGAGAGGTCCGACTGCGTGCTCAGGAGTGTGCAGGTAGGAAAGAGAGGTTTCTTGGTGCTGAACGTGAAGCGCCAGCATTGATTAATACTTGTGTAAACCCGTTGTAAGACTTCCACTTCAGTTATTCATTCTGTGTAGCAGTTGGCTTTTGGTTTCTCAGTGGTTTGCCAGAGGCTTTTGTTACAGTTTTACAGTTCGTTTGGATTATTTTCTGTTAATCCCGAGAAAGATCCCAAAAGAATGTATGCAATGATGTCTCTATGACTGCTTTCTATGGGGAGATCCACCACGTCAAACATGTTAAATCGATATTGTACGTTTCTCAGCTTCCAAGGTTTTAATGAGTTTGATTCATTGGTACTACAGTAATTCGCATCTGGAAACCAGAAACCCTGTCAGGAAATGTTGTGCAACGGTGTGCTGCTGTTCTGCAACAGTGCACCTGTGCATAGGTTTATCATTCCTGAACCATCTGTGAATTTGACTTTGAGCAGTTATATCACCATCCATCCACCAGTTCAGAGCTGTTGATTGGTCTTTCAGTCTTCCAATCCGATGATGCAGTAATGCATCTATGTCCATAGGCTACAAATCCTGATCAACGTGTTTTTAAGTGAATTTGTGAAGATGTTGGTTATAGTTGACTCATTTGAAATGGCATGCACATGGCTATCCCAAGACAGTTGGCATGACATGAGATACGTTCAGTTAATTAACATGAGCTTACAGCTCCTTTCAACAGGTAAAGCTTGCCAGAATCCATGATTTCACGCCACTTTGCGAAACTCTCCGATGTGTTAGTCAGAAACACATCGAACTTAATAATCAATCAATCAATCACAATGTACGACCATAAGTTTATACGAAAGGTTACAAATAAGAGGAGGCCGATCTACTCCATTTGGTTGCTAGCAGTCAGTTGATTCAAGGATCCCATCCAGACAGTTCTTTTATGTAAATTCTGGATTTATATTTATAATACACTCCTTATGACACTTAGCTGTTGTCTTTTGTGACTGTAAAGGTATCATTTTTATTATTTTAGTTGAGCAAATGCACTGATGATTGATGTATTACTTTATAGCTTCTTATGGTTTTTAAAACCTCCTACTGTACTTGCATCCACTGTTGCAAAGCAATTGAATCATTTGAATTAGTGCAGAGATACATCTTCAGGTGTGGGGCGGTGTGGTGGCTCTGTGGCTTAGGATCTGCCCCTGTGGCTGGAAGGTTGACGGTTCGTATCCCACGGCCGGCAGAGGAATCCTACTCCACTGGGCCCCTGAGCAAGGCCCTTAACCCCAACTGCTCCAGGGGCGCCAGCTGACCCTGCGCTCTGACCCCAAGCCTCTCTCCCTGTCTGTGTGTCTCATGGAGAGCAAGTTGGGGTATGCGAAAAGACAAATTCCTAAGACAATAAATTGTACATGGCCAATAAAGTGATCTTATCTTAAAAAAAGAAAGTTGCTTACAGTTGTAAATGAGCTGCACAGGTGGTGTTGTCCACAGACAGGCATTCGTGAATTGTTCATCTGTGGGTCTTGAAGGCTTGCCATGTCTGTGAGCGGACAGTTGTACTTGAACAGAACACATAGTGCATTATGTCTTATACTAAAATCCACGAAAGGTGTTTGCCTGGCGAGTCCTGTATATACCCTTTAATAAAGAGCAGCCTTGCTCCTAGAAAGGTGACATTTGAACATTGATGAAACTAATTTTTAACACAAAGCATTTGCTGTGAAGCAGACTTGTTGTAGGGGAATTTTCTGTCATGGCTCTCTTTTGTGATCTAAATTGCATATGCTATGATGTGTAAATTTGTCATTTTATTTATTTAAAAACTGTCATTGCACCCAAGGTCTACTTAATATTTCTTTGAAGACAAAGTTGGGTCCCAAGTGGATTCTCTGAAAAAATACATAAATTAACAGTTGAGTTGATCATTTTATTGTTCTTTTTGACAAACACCATTTTTGTGTGACTGTTTTATCCAAAACATTAGGATGAATGTAACAATTTACTGCGGATAAAAAATGTGAATGTACAGTATTAAAGAAATCAGAGAGGAATGAGAAGACTACTCCTCCTTAAAGGATTGTTCTACTCCACTCCTTTCTTGGATGAGCTTTTAGAATTGTTAAAGAAACGGTTTTTCCCTTGGCTGCATTTATGGACACTTAGGGACACTCAGCTGGTGCTCTTTTAACAATTCTTGCAGAACTACTGCTTCTTTCATAGACTTTCATAGAAGTGTCAACAAAAAGACTAGCTTATGCCATGGTGCAAAATGATGATCAGTATTATATTACTAGTGTCAGTATTGTTATACCAATATAGTAGCACAATACCCACCCCATTGCTTTGGAAATACAGATATTCTGATATAGATGGTGTTATTCTTCCATCATTCTACTTTGTAGCTGGAATGCATTTGGTAGAGCTGTTAAACAAACTTGTATGGAAACAAAAACATTATTTTTGAAGAGAATCCGCCTTCAAGATAAGAGAATATCTTAATTTTTCATGGCAGTTAAAGCAGATACTGTATGCAACATTTTTTCATTCTGTCTTCTAGTGCTTTGTTGGCTGTATGCAATGTTGCTGGAACACATATATTTTCAGTTTTGAGTGATTTTATACCATCTGCAGTTGTCGCTGTATGTAGCTGATCACCTTCATTCAGTAGTTCGAGGTGAAAGTGTTAGCTTTTTTATCTCAGACCATTGAATGGAGTGTGTTTAAGATACGACAACAGAGGTCACAAAATACTGTCATCTTGAACATTCGTTATGAGTGTATAATTTACCTGGACAGCTTTTAATTCTGAGTTGTGCCACAGGTGTTATTTTCTTAGTACCAGAGCAAATTTATCACTGAGGTATCAAACTGTCTCTTAACTGCAGAGGACAGTGGTGAGAAGAAAACCATTTTCAAGGTCCTACAGAGATTCTAGAAGAGATTGTTCGGTTTTGAGAAAGTAGGAGTGTGTTGTTGTGATAAAATTTCTTTGAGTTTTATTAACTGAAAAGTATGCCGTTTTCTTCTGTGAAAGCTTATTGATCCTTGTTTGTCATCATTCTATTTTTTTGTTAAACAAACCTCCATCCTATGAATCATCAGAAATTGAAGCATGATTTCCTGACCTTCTCATTTTCCTAAAGCAGGTTAGAGTCTATTACAGTGGTAAATGCTGCTATTGAAAGATTAATCTCTGTTACAGTACAGTTCAGTTTCACTTCAGTTTATTGTCCTATGCACAAGTGCAATGAAATGCTTATTTGCATGTATGCTCTAATACAAAGACATCAATGAAGCACCAAAACATAAACAGAGCAGCAGCAGCAGCAACAACAATGTTAAATAATATACACCTTAAATACAAGTTAGACAAGCATGTGTGAGAAGAAGAAAAAACATCAGTGTGATTCAGTGTTAGGGGTAGAATTCAATAATCTGACAGCTTGTGGGAAGAAGCTGTCTCTGAATCTGGAAGTTTGTGCCTTTATGCTCTTATAACGCTTACCAGAGGGCAGGGGAGAGAAAAGTGAGAAACCAGGATGATTGGATTCTCACTGTACAGTGCATGCTGGTGTATTCCCTTATTGTATTTAATTGCACACTATCATAAACACCATTCATATTGCTTGCTCTGCCACCCTGGCTAATTTTATTGGTGTGTTAAAAGTTTTATTGTTTTTTGAAATTATAAATAACACACTCCGCTCAGATTTATTTGTAAGGTGTTCCATGATACCTAGAAATCTTTATCACTTGGTTTGTGAGGATTTGCATTTTTTTAAATAACTCAGGGGTATCATTAAAAAAACAGTGGTTGTTACTGGCACTCTGTGCTTTTGCAAGTAAGACGTCCTCTATATAATGCAGTGTGAGATCACACGGTAAGCTAGGCACACAAATACTACATAGTTCGGTTTATGTTGCACACATTAAAACATCTTTTCTTTGTGACCAATATCAGCTAGATGTGGAATAGGAGCATCTCGTAAAAAAAAAAATGTTTGTTTTATAGAAAAAATATCCCATGGGAACTACTGGGTTTCTTCCTAAACTCCAGCCAGTCCTGAGTCTGAGGAAAAAGTAGGTCAACTGTGTTTGAGGATTTGAGGAAGAACCCCTAGTGCAGTATAATTAATTCAATCAGATTAATTTCACATTCTGTGAGTAAGAATCTTGGTAGAAGTAGAAAAGGAGGGTTGTTTAAGGCAAACGTAAATGATCATTTTCAATTTTGTCCTATAGAGAGTGGATCTTAGAGTATTTGGACATTAGTATACAGTTTTTGGTTTCCTGAGAGTTCTGTAAAACTTAGATGTTTGGTCAGTAATGTGTTTAATTTTGCAGCAGTTTAATAAGGGACTTTGAATATAACATCCATGCCAAGAGACAGGGAAACTGGGAGCTGGCATGTTTTCTTCCATAATTACAAATGAGAGCGTGTTTATGCTGATCACAAGTGGTTGGCTTCTCACAGGGGTCACTGCTGGCACTATTGGCATCACTGTGTTATAGGAGCAGTTAATTGATACATCATTATAATTGTAACATGAAAAAGCCTATGGACATAACATAATTATAACAAGCTCTTAATTTTAACCTTTCTCTAAGGTGGCATTCCTCCCTAAGTATTACATATACATTTTGCTTTATCTTGTTACTGTCTTGAAAGTAGAGTTTGAAAAACAACTGAAAATGAAAAAGAACAATAAATTGTGATCATACTCAAGTTGTTAAACAATACCTTAATATCATTATATTCACGATCAAGTGATCAGTCTGGTAGTGAATTTCAAACAAGGATTCAATATTTCAGTGGAGACAAAGGAGCTTTCAAACTCGGAAATAGAAATGTAGATCAGGAGAAAGGTTCCATAACAATAACACTGAACACTATGAAGGTGATCATGAGGAAGTGTAGTGTCGATCAGGCCCCACAGACACAGACTAGATCAGACTGTCCCTCGGAACTATGTAGCCAGACAGAAGTCGAGAGCTGGGATGGGAGAAAATGTGTATGAGCTACTAATACTCTACAAAGAAGGGTTGTATGGAACTGAAAAACCCATCTCAGGACTCGCAACAGTGCACATAAGTGACAATGGAAACACAATTTATGGTCAGACAAGACAGAATTTGAATTTTTTGGTTTAGTTGCAAAGCGTTACATCTAATGCAAACCCAGCAAAGAGAAACCGTCAGTCACTGCTGTTGTCAAGCATGGTGGTAGCAGCATTATTCTATAGATCTGCTTCTCGCCAACAGGGACTGGGAAGCCTATTAAGACTAAAGGGAAGACGGAAAGAAAAAAGTACTGGTAAATCTTAGAGAAAAACATACTTCAGACCTAAACCTGGAAGCAAAATTAACTTTTTGTTATCCAGCAGCTAAATAGCCCAGCAGCTCACAATTGATAACCCACTGAAGCCTGGTCAGTAGCTGGATGGGAGACCTCCTGGGAAAGCTAGGGTTGCTGCTGGAAGAGGTGTTAGAGGGGCCAGCAGCTTATCAGGTGCTCACACTGTGGTCTGTATTTTGTTCCAATGCCCCTGTATAGAGACGGGGACCCTATACAGTAAAAATGGCGCTGTCCATTGGATAAAATGTAAAACTGAGGTCCTGACTCTCCGCTCTCATTAATAATCCGAGGGCACCTCTCAAAAAGAGCAGGGGTGTTCAAGCCGGTGTCCTGGCCAAATTTCCCCCTGGACTTTGCCTGTCATAAACAAAGTAGTAAAATCTGCGAAAAAGATGAGATGTACCCAAAAAGACAGATGTAATTACTTTGCTGCCAAAGTTGATTTCACCAAATTTTGATTTCACAAATCTGAATACATATGAAACTACTCGGCATATTTCTGTTTGTGCTACAAGTGTGATTTATTTGATCTTTAGAAGTCTGAGCATTAACGTTCTAAATAAATGTATTACATTTTAAGAAATGGGTATACGTCGATCTGTAATTTCACAGAAAGTAACATAATAGGAAGAGTTTGTATGAAGGGTCAAAGCACTGTATGTGGTATGACAAAGATAAAAACATTCAGGCTTGTTTTTTTATAAATATGAAGATCCAGAGTGGAGCGGAGTCTTACTTTACTAAACAGGTAGCCAATGCAAAATGAACTTTAAAAGAATTGATGATGTGAGTAAAGTATTTTACCCAGAGCATATTTCTTCATCTTTTTAAACATACAAATGTATTTGGCAATCCCAGTTTTATCGGAGGTTCTGAGGTAATTCATTAACATACTGTCTAAGCACGTACAAAATGGAAGGAAGACATATGGAACACGAAGCCCATTTAGTAGTAAGTGGTTAATTGATCCAAGGATCTCATCCAGATGTTTGTTGAAAGAAGCCAAGGTACGGGCTTCAACACCATGACAGGACAGCGTATTCCCTACTCCCACAACCCAAAAGTGCCCCTTGTTCCAAACTTTATAATTGCTTTCATATAGCTTCCCCTGGTGTAATCGTAGTCCCCTGCTCATTCTGAAGAAATCTGCTAAATTGACTTTGTCATTGGCTTTGAGCATTTCGCGTCCCTCATAATCATCTCTGTTCAAGACCAAACAATTCTGTTCCTTCCGCCCGTCGGTGATTTTCTCAGAATGATTGCTCTTCCCTGGCCTTATTCCAAAGAAGCAATATGTTTGCTATACCATGATGGCCACAACTGTACACAATATTCTAAATGAGGTCTTACTAGTGACAAATTGTTGGCTACAACAAATTCTTACCCAAGTAGAAAATGGATTTCACGTGGCTTGGTTTTTCCAGACTAAATATACAGTTTATTTTATATTTACATGTATGTATTTATCTATATATGTTCTAATGACGTGTTCACGGAGACAACACAACTGCAATTCTGCGAGAGGAGCCATTTTCTAAGTCTGTGGTTGATATGGCTGATTCAGTTGGTTCAGTTTTTTTGGTGTAGTTAGTGCTACTACGGATTGGCTGTGCTCGTGTCATGAGCACATGCAGGGACACTGATGCCTAGAAACAGGTGTCCTGTCCCCCCCCCTCCCCTTTTGCCCTGACGCATGACTGAAATTGTCAAGACATCAGCCAACACAGATGTCTCAGAGGTGGGAGAGCTGTTCTATTATGATGCAAGACTTGCGAGAACTTGACAGTGATCTCTGGTTGAAGACGTTCTTGAATATGATGAGCCAAAACAGTCTCAAAGGAATGTCTGTCTAACCCTTGACTGTTATGGTGATAATTACTATCATGTTTTAAAATTAACTTTCCTGCAGATGTCACTAACAGTGGAAAGACTGAGTACAAGAATTATCCATGTGGCTCTGGGCAGTGAGATAGGAGCAATAATTCACTTCACATCATCTCTCCTCCTGCACCAGAGCCTGCAGTCAGCAAAGCTTAGTTTAAACCATGATTCATCACAAAAAAGTTATATCTTGCCATCTTTGGTAACTAGAGTTGCCCCTGTTTGCTTCAAAATGTTGATGTGTAAAAGCACTTCTTTCACTATTCGAGTCTAGATGCTGCATTTGCTGTATGTGGGCTATTTGATGCTGTTAATTTAAGGCAATGATGAAGAATGTTCCGGGTATGTCTTGTAATGGTGACACATGGGACTGCATGTCTGGGATAATGACTAATGTCACTGTGCGTACACGCATTGTCTATCAGGCTTCAAATGGTTGCTAGGTAGACATTAAAATACCACTGCTACATTCTGGCATCTATCCCACATTCTGCAATTACTGGCCAAGACATATTGAAGATGAATGGTAGAACCTGTTAATGTGTTGTATTAATATCTTTCGAGCCTTCTGTATGTGGCTGTATGCTTTTAACCTACACAGCTCCCAGTACCCTGGTTTCCCAAGGACATTGCACCCAGTGATACAGTGAAACTGCCAGTAATGCAACATATGCTGGTAACTGTTGGAGTCACCCAGTGGGAAATCTGGGCCAAATCCAGTGTGGACTCTGACAGACAGTTGTGAAACACATTCAGTTGTCAACGAAAACTGGAAGAAATTACTCAATCTTTCTGTTTTTGTACAACATTTTGTGTGTGACATGCTTCGCAAGTGGGTAAGATTCTTAATTTTCCACATCCTCACACATTTGGTCACAACTTTGCACATCCATACAAGGGTTCCAGGACAATAATAATAATAATAATAATTGCTTACACTTATATAGCGCTTTTCTGGACACTCCACTCAAAGCGCTTTACAGGTAATGGGGACTCCCCTCCACCACCACCAGTGTGTAGCATCCACCTGGATGATGCGACGGCAGCCATAGTGCGCCAGAACGCTCACCACACATCAGCTATCAGTGGGGAGGAGAGCAGAGTGATGTAGCCAATTCATAGAGGGGGATTATTAGGAGGCCATGATTGGTAAGGGCCAATTGGAAATTTGGCCAGGACACCGGGGTTACACCCCTACTCTTTTCGAGAAGCGCCCTGGGATTTTTAATGACCACAGAGAGTCAGGACCTCGGTTTTACGTCTCATCCGAAGGACGGCGCCTGTTTACAGTATAGTGTCCCCATCACTATACTGGGGCATTAGGACCCACACAGACCGCAGGGTGAGCGCCCCCTGCTGGCCCCACTAACACCTCTTCCAGCAGCAACCTTAGTTTTTCCCAGGAGGTCTCCCATCCAGGTACTGACCAGGCTCACACCTGCTTAGCTTCAGTGGGTTGCCAGTTGTGAGTTGCAGGGTGATATGGACAACTCACAGAACAGATGATGGCCTCATAACCGAACTATGTTGGCTGGTCCCAGGGCTGAATCTGTGCTGAACCTCCTTTTCACCACTGAATTTGTGACCTTGGAGAGGTTAATTTTTGAGCCAGTTCCAGACTCCAGGGTGTGTGTTTTTCTGTATGGCTGGTTTCTGTTCAGTTTGCACTAAGTGCTGACTGTGTTTCACTTATTACTGTGTCACAGTATGCATTGACACAGATGGAAAGAACACCCTTCCCGTTTGAGGTTCTTGCCATTGTCTGTTTCCTGACTTCGGGATGTGAAATTCATTGGTGCTGGTGTCAGTTTTCAGAATTTTAGCTTTGGGTATCTGACTTCTGCATTCAAGTGAAATGAGAACCTCTTGGCTATGCTCTTGAAAAAGTGTGCTGCACTAAAATTCATGAATGTCTCAGGTCGTGAATGTTATTACAGAAACAGCATTGGTGGAGTTGGAAAGTAAATTGGAATGAGGAAGAGACAGAAATGTGTTTCTAATTGCAGAACAGGAGAGGTGGGAGTGTTAGAGAAGAGTGTAAATGAGTGAAAAGAGAAAAGGAGCTGTGTGATTTCCTTCCATAAATAATTCATTGACACAGCATTAATTACTTAGAGTTCTTCACCACAATGGGCAATAAATATCTGGGTACTGTACAGCAATGTCAATTTGAGGCTCTTCTGAGTGAGAAAACAATTTTTATCTGTAATCAATGTGCTTTGAAGTTAGGAATAGAATAACTAATATTAATAACAATATTCTTGCCTTTTTCTTGTTCCCTTCTCTTTTCCTGTTATGATAATTAAGCACCAAGTGTTAAACCTATTAATTATCACTCTTTAATAACATTCAGAACATTACAACATAGGTTTTCATGGAGATTAACCATGCATTACAGGTGTTCACTCGCTCGCTTTTGTGCTGGATATTATCGTTTTATTCAGTTCAACAGACAAAGATAACAGGAAATTATAGAGCACAGTATGAGTAAGGTAAGATTTCAAACTGCTTTCCACATGCTGCTTACTGTATGTTTTCTGTCACTGTCATAGTGAAGTTGAAAGCTCATGCATTGTCAAACTATTGACAATAATCGTATTGTAAATATAATAACACAAGTCTGTATTTTTGTTTGGAAATATATTTTCAGTTGTTTATCCAAATTAAGATCAGGAAACATTGTGCCAGGAACAAAGAAGCTAAGCTCGACATTCCCTGACTAGTTTGCTTGATAGGAAAGTTGGCATAAGGAGAAAAAATTGATTTACAAATTGATTTAACTACGGTGTGGGTAAATACCATCAAATTAAAGTTTTAATTTGATGTTATTTACCCATCCCATTACAATTTGTTACAGTTGATTTCTGAGCTTGACTAAACCAGATGAGCTCTGTTTATTTGTAGAAATTTAAAAGTAACAATGAATTCTGAGAAATTAGTTTGAAAAATACTTGCCAGGTTACGCTGCAGCTCTTCTTGACCCTGTATTGGATAAAGTGGTTAGAAAATGGATGGATTGAAGGTTTGAAAAATGAGGAATGAACATGAGATTTAAAGCGCTTAAAGCATTTTGTACTTCTTCTAGGACCTGGAATTATATTTCTTAAACATGTTGAATGAGAAAGACTTGGATAAATTGTTTTTCTTTAGCCATATTTATTATACAGGTAACTATTTTTCTATTTGTTTCAATAAGATCTAAAAAAATCCTTTAATACCATTAATAACCAGTGTGAATTTTGTTATTTTAATTTAATTTTTGTTAAGACCTGCAATTGTGGTTTATTCTAGCTTTTTTTTTTTGCTTTACATTTTAAATCTGTCTTTTAGATTACCACACTTTGTTCTTTATTTAGCTACTGTAGCTGTATGGTTGTCCGGAGTGAAGTTGTCCTCTGTAAAACTTTCCACACAGTTTACGAACAGTCGCCATGACAGCACTGGCATAGGTTTCACCCTGGTGCTACTGTAGCACTGGCGTTCTGTGCTTATTTTTGGACTGTGCGTTTGCTGAATGACACAACACTTCTCTCCTGTCAAATCAGTCCCAGTGGAAAACTACCCCACACCCTCTCATCCCTCTTTTAGCCCTGTTTTCAGCAGGAATATAAGGAAAAAACATCCAAATGTGTAGGCGGACAGAGAGTTTTAAGAAGTAATAGTGTTGATAGTCGCAATCCGCCTATGAGAACATTGAAGGTAACAATGCACTGCGGTGATGTCTGTATCGTGTCACAGATTGTTTGTGATCATCTCCTAATAAAACTGCAACAAGAAGGGGATAATGGAAGCCATTCAGTGCATGAGACAAAAAGATATAAACACAAGGTTGGGCCAATGAAAACTACTGGCTGAGATTAACAAAAAGGAGCTGACAAGGTATTCTGCCACCAACCCCCTCCCTCTCCCCCCACCTCCACTTCACACAGAACATGTGCCAGGAGCTGTATCATTTACGAATTGCATCCCTGGCTAGTTTGGGGCCCATTTATCTCATCACGGGTTGTTTTGGCAAAAACTGAGCATTTATCTCTGCTGGTGTTAAATTGGAAGGACACCAGAATTCATTGAAAGTACAGTAGATTATGGTAATGAGACCATGCTTCAGGTCTTTCAGTGTCAGTGTAAGAAACAGCTTGAAGTACTGTACATTGTTTTCTGAGAGACAACTGGTCATTTGGTCATATGAACCCAATGATACTGTCAGTTTAAGGTTAGGAGGTACAGTATATGCCATATCTGACCTTAAAGTCACCATATTATTTGTCAGAATAGAAATGTTTTGTTTTAGGTATTAATGGGGGAAATGTTATAAAACCATCAACAATACCTGTTTTTGTGCTGATATGATTATAAATATTATGGGCCATGTTCATAAAACAGCTCTTTGTTTTTGCAGTTTTACACTTTGAGTGAGGAAGAAATCCTTTCTACAAGAATATCTGCTCTACCCGTCGGGACTGTGGGAAATTAAAACTCTTAAAGTATTTATATACAAATTTTAACATTATGATTTTTTTTTTCTTGTAGAAAAAAAACAGGTATAAAAGACTTCATCCTAAGTTCTAAAATTTATATATCATATGACGATATCTATAGACCTATTTCTGAAATGGAAGTTTTGTCAAAATGCTGTTAACTGGTTTTGTATTTCTGGGCTGTACTGACAGGTTGTGGTCTTCTGTGATGGCTTACGTGCGGCCCCCAGAATGACTTGGAAGCTAATGAAATGATTGTCTGTCTTTTAAAGGGAACATTTCAAGGATTTAAAAACAAAGTAACATGAAAGAGATCCCCTTCAGGGTATTAAATGGATTTACACCACATCAGTACACCTGGATCATACCATGACCGCAGTAGTACACCTGAATCATACAATTACTAGTAATGACAAATTGGGAGGGTTGCATTGAAGATGGGAAATGCCATTGTTTCTTCGCCTGTAGGAATAAGGCACTCTCTTGCATTTAGAGTTACTTTACTGCTGTGATTCTGTGATCAGTAACCTTAAAGATGTTACACACTTGCATCAAAATCGTACCGCTGTATTTCAAAAGGGCTTTGTGTGACCCCCTTAACTTCTCTGTTTCTCCTCTACACCTGTTGTCTGAAGACACCTAGCTCCTGTCGCAGTCTATCCTGGAGTGTCACCTCAGAACATGGAGATGTGGGGGTGCTGGGGTAACATCTCCAGACCAGTTTGGAATATAAGTGCCCTTAAGAACATACAACTATTTACAAAGGAGTTGGGTATATTTGGCCATTTTTCATGGTATTTTAATTTTGTTGTTGTTCATATCATCCTTCTAAACAAGTCTGTGTTTAAAGGATAATAAATTCAGGACTATCTGACAGTCGGAGCAGCACCTGTCCCTGACATATTGCTATGGTCTTTTCTGTGTGAACTCTTATATATTGTAAAAATGTATTGGAAACATTTATTTGCTGTAAATGTTTTGGGAGTAAACCTCCAGAATTGGAAAAGATTTTTGGATGCCTTGATAAAAATTGTTTCAATAGGTCTAGTGCTCATTCAGCCAAGATACATTTTTTTAATCGTAAACTGGGCTGCGAACATGTTGTCTGAACAGACATTCTATAGAATATTAATTAGTGCTGGCAGACCTCAGTTGTTTGTTTAGTCTGCATGCTCTTGGCTTGTTTGTCAGAGGTCTAGATTATAAAAAGAACTAGTAGAGGTTAGTTCTACACTGGAAAGGAGAAAGAAAGGAATATCGCAACATTTAAGTTGTTGATCTTTAAAGAGAGAGGCCAGCATGTTTTTTTTTCCGTTTTACCTCTACTTGTTCCTTTGCTTCCTGCAAGCTGACACAGGTCCCCACTCGATTCTCTTCAGAATATACTGTACATGCCAGCTCCTGCCCTGGGGCCTCAATACAAAGACATTGTGCTGGTTGAACTAGTTCTCTATGAAGTACTGTAAATACGTTTATACTGCTCTGTTGTCACCAGTAGACCGCATTTTTATGCAAACATCTACTGTATATAGCTCAAGTAGGTAGCCGCATCAGCATGTGTAGGCTGCAAAGGAACAAGTAATAGGTTTATTCCATGCAGAAAAGAGAAGAAAGGCTCCGCAGCCGAAACCTTGTTTCCTTACTTCTCTTTTTTACATGGAATAAACCTATTACTTGTTCCTATGCTGTATACATACTGTATGAATACTTCAGAAAGTATTTACCTCCCTTGGGGTTGCTTATCAGTGGCAAGGACTGGGGCACTTACAGTAAGCCAGGGTCACACGACACGACTTCTAGTCGGAGAGCGTGTCAAATGTAACGACTGCAGTTGCTGAATCTCACTGCCTTTTTTTTGTCCAAGAGGGTGTCAACTTATATGACTAGGAATCACAGGGGGTGACTAATTAATTACAAGAGTTCCTCACGACTTTTTGTCACTGTTCCAAATCTCTTATTGTACCGCGAAAGTACCACAGTCACCTCATTTTGGCAGCTAATCAATGTGGAGCACACCGGAATAAGAGGAGGAGCACAGCACGGAAATAAACAAACATGGAGAACAAGCATGTAAACATCTTGAAAGATGTTACACGGGCATTGTTTTCCACAAATAAACATCTTCAAAAATATAATTCTTCTTTATAAATGTAGAACAAATTTACAAAAATAAAACATTTAAAAATATTAAACCCCTTTAAAACAAATATTGTAAACAAATTAGTATTGTGCTATAATGTGTAATATAATGGGCACGTTATCTCACAAGTACACATCTGGCTCACTGCCCACCACTACGGCTTGAGTCGCTGGGGGTGTCACACTACACAACTGACAGTAACGTGCTGCGACTCTCTACAACTCGCTATGGTTTTCTTATTATTATGTTAATAAAGGCTACGACTAGAAAATCCTAGGAAAAGTCATGGTGTGACGCCAGCCTTAGACATAGGACAGAGGGAACAATGAATGGAGCCAAATACAGGCAAACCCACGAGGACAAACTGCTTCAGTCAGCAAAAGACCTTGAAGACTTACATTCCAGAAGGACAACAACCCCACACAAACAGCCAAAGTGACACTGGAGTGCCTTAAAAAAAAAAGGAAGGTGAAATTGTGGCCCAGCCGAAGTTGAGACAGGAATCCCCTTGAGAATGTTTGGAAGGACTTGACGATTATGGTTCACTGATGCTCAGCACCCAACTTGACAGAGCTTTACTTGAACTTGAACTTGAACTTTATTGCCATATGTAACCGGTACTGGTACAATGGAATTCTTACTTACAGAAAGTCTCTCGATTGTAAAACAAGTGTAAAAAACAAAACAAAGTGCAAACAGTGCATCAAGACAATGTACAAACAAACAATAGACAATGTGCAAGTAAACATGCAGACAGTTTGAATGTAAAGAGAGCTTTCTGTAAACCGTCGCCATCTTTCCGGCGCCGGAAGTTTTACCTTTAGTAAGTCTGTATCCCAAAATACAGATGTGCAAAGACGATAGCAACATACCCAAGAAAACTCAAAGCTGTAACTGCTTCAAAAGGTGCCTCTACAAATTATTGACTCAGGTGAGGAATACTTCAGTAAATATTTGCTACACACTAAAAAAAAAATGTTTTTGTCCCATTAAATTGTTGTGCATGTTTTGTGGGGAAAAAAGGGAACAATATTTCAGTGCGTTAAAAACTCTGGTCATAACACAACAATATTTGCACATCGGGAGGGTATATACTTTTTAAAGGCAAAGTATGTTGCACCTATTCTCCCTTGTGTGTGGTCACAGGGTGTCTAGCTGCAAGTTCAGATTTGAAATGCCCAAACTGATTTTTTGTATTTGGTAGGAATAACAATACCACCTAGATAATTCTAAGTTTAATCTGTATCGGCATCCTAATGCATTTCTGCCTGTTTTGAAATGTTTGATCCTGGATTCTCTGAAATATTTTCCTCAAGGCTGGGAAAACTGAAGAAGCAGTTCAGTCTCGGCTAGACTTGGCTTGGTTTTCAGGATCAGTTTTCTTCAGGGAACAGAAGGAAATTGCAGAAAGCCATGAAAGTGGGGGGAAATTGGTGCATCAGTTGTACTGTAACCCTGTGCTTTGATGCCTCAGAGATGCGACTCTCTTGCCAGCACGTGAGACTTTAGCCTCAAGGCAATGTGAGTTCAGTCCAGGTAGTGAAGAGGAGGCAGGTTCGTATTCTGTGTCTTTTAGTTCACAGTTCTGCATTCCAGTTTGTTTTCAACAGCGCTTTGTCAGTGCTAAAACATAACCCTTTGAAGGTGCATTCTTGGTCCTTTAAAATGATTTTCATAATTTAACTTTTAGCGCCACTGATTGATACCATTCAGATTCCTTCCTCTAGTCTTCTTTAAATAAACCATTTCCCTGTAACACCTATAAATAGAGAGCCTGCATCCTGGGTTTTCGCATGCTAAAAAAGATGGGAAGTAGCTGTTTGTCACAGCCTTTATTTGTTAGTTAAATGAATATTGTGACTGGTTACAAAGGAGGTGCAGAAAAGTCTGTTAAATTACACTTGTATTAGTTCAGTCTCGTGTATTGTTTTGAAAACATATGCAATCAGCCTGAGTTCTTCTCTTAAAGTTAATTAGGCCTACACTGTGTGATTGCATACAGCAGTCGCGATTATTTGAAGGACACACACTGAGTTGACTTAATAGCTCGAAAACAGCTGCAGCACTTTGTGGGAATAAATAAAAGAAATTGGTTTCCCTGCCAAGAAGAGAAGACAATCCTTCATACATGCTTGAGATTTCCAGATTGTTTCATTGGCCCTAGTTGCAAAACTTGTTTAAAAACAATACTGTATTTGTTTTCAGTTGATTGCATAATCAGAATTCTAAGGCACCTGTACACGGGTGCACCCATACATAAACTATGCCTATAATTGTTCTGTGCCTCTGTGGTAGGATGATTGTCTGATCTATAAAGAGCATACATGTAGGAATGGTCTGTAGATTCCCTAATCCAAGTCTCCCCAATTAAAACAAAGCTTCAGTGCTTTCCAGCTGAAACTGGAGCGTCCTGAGTGTTATTGTGTGGAACTTCCTGTTTGGAATTGTTACAGGGAAGTAAGTGAAAGGTACTTGGCTGCTGCAGCTGTTTTTTTTTTTTTGGACTTTGGAGGTGTATTTGATAAATCAGTTAAAATAGTGCAAAAGAAAGATGTAGGGCATTAATGTAAGAAACATCTTGAGTATCGATGAGCACCGTGGAGCTGAAAGATGAAAACCCCTAAAAGGAAGACGGGTTTATTTTTTCAAAGTGGCTGTTCAAACCCGCAGAGGTTAGATTCCACATCAGATGTTAATGATTTCAGTGGGATTTTAATACTGATGTTTTCCAGAATCTGGCATTCTGGGTAGAGTCACAGCAGTTATTAATTAGATGAGGGAAGTCACTATGCACACCTAAATATTATAATATTATATTATTCTCTCATTTATAACATAATAAAACATGAGCTTTATTTTATGTTGTGTCTATCATGATACTTCATTTTAAAGTGCTTTGCAATAAAATGTCAACCAAAGACACAGGTTCACAATTAATACAGTGAACAAAACATTTAAAAAGCACAGTACCAAAATATGTTTTTAAGACCAGATTTGAAGATATTGGTTAACTTGCCAGATCAGATATGAGTTAGGAAGATCATTCCACAGCCTAAGAGCGCACTGAACCAGTGACGTTTTGTCAGTGGGTGTTGAAGTCGGGTGTTAAGGGCGAACTTAAAAAATGCCCTTCAAGTTCTCGAGATTATTACAACGCTGTGTGGTGCCTGCAGTGGCATCTGAAATTTCAGGAGTGGTTTACTTGTATAAACTAGACATTATATTTGGAAAGCAATGTGCCCACTTTTCTGTGTCATTAGTACTTTCAGGAAGGCACGTTGTGGGTGTAACACTTGTTTTTTAGCTTTATAATGATCTCCGCTCACAGTGGGAAGAAAGAAGAAACAGACTTTGATCATAAAAATGAATAAGGGGCTTTAAACATAATTCACTGTCCCCTCCAGTCTTCTTGCCATAGAACTTTCTGCGATGTTGAGGAGAGGAGAGAAAGATGTGTATAAGATGGAGGAGGTGGGTTTGAGATCTGTGTATGTTGTGTGATAGTGTGTTTCCATGTGTGCTGCTGTGACTGAAAACAAGGAGGATATTTTGATGAGAATGAAGTCCTAGCAAAATCTAGTCTGAATTGTTTTATTGTGGTAAGGCTGATATACTGTAAATACCCCAAAGTTTGTATGCTAATTTTTAGTTGTTTCAGTTATAAATTATTGTTTTCCAGCTCATATAAGAACATGAGGAGTTCCATTATTTCTTTAATAAATTTCATACAACAGGATATTCACAATTTAATTTTTAGAAATAAGGATTCTGGCCCAAAGTCCTGTCATGTTTACACTAGGCAGAAAACAGCACACATATAGAAAGACAGCAGTATCTGGTACCTTGTCAGGGTTTGCTCTTGTTCATGGTGTGAGGGCATGAGTCAGATGATCATGCGGGAGGTCTATATTTAAACTGTGTGAAACTAGTGTGGGTGCTCTGAACAATGTGTTTACCTGAGACCATCTTTTGATCACATTAGTATAGAATCAGGGTTAGGGCTCTAGACCTGAAAGGCCATAGGTTAAAATCCTAGGACTGTTGCTGGTTTTATACCTGTGAGCAAGGTACGTCACTCAGATTGCCTTAGTACAATATCCCGCTTTATAGGTGGTCTGTCCCTGGGTCACCATTTGTTCACAATTGGCTCACTTCTTGAAGTGGTCACCAGAGGGCACCACAGTTGTGTGTGTGAATTCCGTGTCTTTCTCCAATCATCTAATTATGTCTGGAATTTTTCATTCAATAGCTCACGTACTGGTAAACTGTCTTCATATTTTAGTCGTCAGCTTACCAGTGTGCACATATTCCTTAATTGCCCAGGTGAAACGGGAACACAGCAGATCAAATTGCAGAACAATTGTATTTTAACCTCGGATCTGTCTCGTTAAAGGAAACTTCCTGTATCTGTGAGCGACATGCAGAGCCTGGGCAGGAGAAACAGGCTGTGATTATAAGTACACAGCAAGGGACAGATGTGTCAGTACCTCGGCTGTTCAGGTCATCGGTTTCGATTAGAAATGGTATGGCTTTGTGATTAGGAAATCAATACACACACACACAACATACACACCTTCCTTGACTGTATACACAATGTGGCTCAAATGAGTCAAACCATGTACTGTATGACTTTGTGCTTCACAAAAGAAGATTGAAATCGCCTTTCACATTCTCACAAATTACTGTGGAAAGCTTTGAGGTTAATTTCCATTTCTTTATCTGAGAGATTGATTTCCAATAGCGGTCTCTGTAGACCAAGTTCTCCAGTGTCAGCCTCAAACCTTGGAAACCACACCTCACATTCAGTGAATTTGTGCTTGTTTCAGTTCTTGAGTTGGGCTTATTATCTGCAGTATATCATCAGCTGCTCATATCATTAGTGAGATCTGAAATCTATTGATTCAGCTAGTAAATTAGTCTACGTTTACCTTCAAAGTGTTGAAGAAGATTTTTGAAACAAGTATGCAGCAGCTTTCTTACAGTTTCTGTTCAATGTTAACAGTACAAAATTATATATTCCACTCCTGCAACCATATTTTTTCATTTTTCTTTGTACTGGTATGGGCCAGCTAATGCACTTCTCTACCACTGTGGCCATTTTAACGGTTCTGGGCTTCCGACCGGAAGGTTGTGGGTTCAAATTCCAGCGGAGCACTGCTGCAACCTTCAGCAAGGTACATTCTGACCATTCATGGTCAATGGTTGACCATTCTTTTACAAAAATAATTGTGGTAATTGTGGTTTGGTTGTGCAACATACAGTCAAATAAACAAATAATAAGATGGCCAAACTCTGGATGGCAGACGCCCACTAACCTGGAAGAAGACAAAACAATGCAAATCTCCAGCTCGGCTGCCGAGTTCAACCAGTTTAACATAATGATTTTGATGACCGCAAACATTTATATCTTTATTACATTTCTTAATATAGCAGTTTAAATAATCTCATGAAGTATTTTATAATTCTCCATATTATCTATAAATGTGATGGTTGGCCAGGAGCATTATAAATCAAGCTGCTGTCTGTAGTAAGTTATATTTTGCTATTAAATCTTGGTTAGTGAGACTCAAGTGCTTTGCAGTTTTGGTCGTAGGATAATTTTTTGGAATAAGTACAGGGGAGCTGATGTGACAGCCAGGCAAGCAAGGGTTGTGGGAGTATAGAAAAACTGATACTTTGGCTAACTTCAACAAGTCTCGATGAGATGCTTGGATTGATCAACTACTAAGTAGCTTGCCTGCAGATTGTCTCCCTTATTAGTGGACTGAATGCACTCTGATCTAATGTGACAGCAGCATGGAGAAACCTCCATACTTTAAAACCACCATTTAAAGAGGGGTATGGACATGATTCACTAAAACAGCCCACGTTTTTCAGGGTATTTTGCAGTTGTTAGTAAAATTACAAATCTCATGCGATTTGAATGAATGTTATGAAAAGCAGATGTGTATAAGTAATTGTTTTGTGTATTTTTGCCATGCCTTCTTATGTTACAGTCATCTGACTCTCATGATAAAAGATAGGGTTGGCCATGGACTGCGATCTTCAGTGTGATGCTTGAAGTAAAAACCGTGGTACAGTGGAAAATATGGAAAAGCTCCCATCCATTGGACTGATGACTGGACGTGTGGTGAGCTGAAGGATGGTGTTTTTGCTGTAATACTCCTGTGGCACAAGCCTTGGGTTTAACCCTTGGAAAGAAGTCAAAGGATTGTGGACAGATGCAGTCCATTCCCGTGACCTCTGACTATATTAACACTCTCACCTGGTGCTACAGCTGTACATGTTCAGATGTTTGCTCCTCACAGGGGTTAAAATACTAGTCTGAAGAAGGAACAGGCAAAATAAATTGTATATTGTTAACTGCTATTCTTATTTGCAGGTCAGGTACAGAGACATTTTAAAGATTACTAGTCCAAGTGTTTTTAAGAAGGTTATTTGTACAGTACTAATGTATAGATCAGGAATTCATGTTATTTATTTCTAATCTACTTATTATTATTTTCTAATATAATAATAACTTCACTTTTGTCAGATTGAACAGATTGTCGTGTTCTTTAAACATTTCAGACTAACAAGTCATGGTTTTACATTTTGTGTGTAGTTCTAGAGTGAAAAGCAGGGATTGGAATGTAATCTTTACATCTCTGCACCTTTCTTTCTGATTTCAGAGGAGCTGACTGTAGGGATACCTGTAACAACATGCCTAATACAACAGCATATTGCTTGGGATCCATACAGAAATTGTCCTCTCAGTCGCTATTGTTGGTCTTTAAGAGCAGTTGTCATGAATAATGATGTTCCAAAAATCATAATGTGAAGAGCCTGTTTAACTGCAGTTTTAAGGGAATCAAATCACTCAGTTGAAGAGTAGAAGTCAGGAGTGAGTCATTCATATAGAATTAAAACCAGAGAAAGACAGTGCTGTTCAGTAAACCTTTTTCTAGACTGTTACATGATAAAACCTGGGAAAAAAAAAAATATTTTGAGTGTACGTGTGGAGTTAAAATTCTAAAAGGATTCCAGCATTCCATTTTTAGAAAGTTTTTTTTCCCCATTTATTTTTGTTTAATTCCTCTTGTGGTTTGTCCTACCAGTTTTTCAGTTCAGGAGGACATTGCAAGCATGTCATTAAATGTTTGTTCATACTGGGATTTATGGCCATGACCACATCTTTATAGCAAAGAAAGACACCCAGTGAAGAGATCTATTTACAATGTGGTAAAACACTGCCTCATTGTCTAGTGTTGAAACTAGTTACAGATTACATAATGTTACCTCACAGTAACAGAACATAACTGTGCTTTTAGGCTCTGTAGAGTTTGAATTCTGGGTTAAATTGTACAAATATAACATAATGTTTCTTAACCTTGTTCTAAATGGCAATGAATGCAGTCCTTTAGGAATCCTCATCTCATCACCTGGAATGTTCTGATTTTCACAGAAGCCTAGCACATGTGTTTGGTAAACACTAAAAGCCTTCTCTCTTGGACTCTGAGGCACTGATTTGAGAAGCTGAGGAGTGAGATTGTAGTGGAATGTAAAGATGAAAAAAAGCATACATACATAAAAGTCAATTATGTCAGGAATTTGCTACCATATTTAATGTTTTAGATTATTTTTTGCCTAATGGATTTATTGCTACATGGGCTACAGAGCTTTTTGTTAAAACAAGCATTGCTCAAGGTTTTGCGGAAAACAGAAGGGTAAAAAGGATTTTAGCGGTGAATATTTGATTAAGTTTTTTCTACCCAAATTCACTGTTAAAAAGGACATAAACTAAGATATTGGAATCCTTTGCCTTTCTTAATCCGTTCCAAGACAGATTTATTCTCTGCATACTTAAGCAATGGCAACTCCAAAATGTCTTTTGTCAATTGTGGTTTTCTTGATTTGGATAGTAAATGATATTCACTAAGTCAATCCATTGTGCATTTAGACAGATTAATATATTTCATAACAAGGTAGATACCTTGTCTTTCAGTAGTCCTTCATGAGATAATAACCTTAACTGACACCTCCTTACTGTTTCGTGATGTAGTAATTGCTGCCTGTGTTCTTGCCTGTTTGTTGTTTATTACATAAAGCCTAACTTAATTATGTAGCCAGTTAGAATAGAGATACAGTGCCTTGCGAAAGTATTCGGCCCCCTTGAACTTTTCAACCTTTTGCCACATTTCAGGCTTCAAACATAAAGATATAAATTTTTTATTTTATGTGAAGAATCACCAACAAGTGGGACACAATTGTGAAGTGGAACGAAATCTATTGGATTTTTGAAACTTTTTTAACTAATAAAAAAATGAAAAGTGGGGCGTGCAAAATTATTCGGCCCCTTTACTTTCAGTGCAGCAAACTCACTCCAGAAGTTCAGCGAGGATCTCTGAATGATCCAATGTTAACCTAAATGACTGATGGTGATAAATAGAATCCACCTGTGTGTAATCAAGTCTCTGTATAAATGCACCTGCTCTGTGATAGTCTCAAGGTTCTGTTGAAAGCGCAGAGAGCATCATGAAGACCAAGGAACACACCAGGCAGGTCCGTAATACTGTTGTGGAGAAGTTTAAAGCCGGATTTGGATACAAAAAGATTTCCCAAGCTTCAAACATCCCAAGGAGCACTGTGCAAGCGATCATCTTGAAATGGAAGGAGTATCAGACCACTGCAAATCTACCAAGACCTGGCCGTCCCTCTAAACTTTCAGCTCAGACAAGGAGAAGACTGATCAGAGATGCAGCCAAGAGGCCCATGATCACTCTGGATGAACTGCAGAGAACTACAGCTGAGGTGGGAGAGTCTGTCCATAGGACAACAATCAGTCTTACACTGCACAAATCTGGCCTTTATGGAAGAGTGGCAAGAAGAAAGCTATTTCTCAAAGATATCCATAAAAAGTCTCGTCTAAAGTTTGCCACAAGCCACCTGGGAGACACCCCAAACATGTGGAAGAAGGTGCTCTGGTCAGATGAAACCAAAATCGAACTTTTTGGCCACAATGCAAAACGATATGTTTGGCGTAAAAGCAACACAGCTCATCACCCTCAACACACCATCCCCACTGTCAAACATGGTGGTGGCAGCATCATGGTTTGGGCCTGCTTTTCTTCAGCAGGGACAGGGAAGATGGTTAAAATTGAGGGGAAGATGGATGCAGCCAAATACAGGACCATTCTGGATGAAAACCTGTTGGAGTCTGCAAAAGACCTGAAACTGGGACGGAGATTTATCTTCCAACAAGACAATGATCCCAAACATACAGCAAAATCTACAAAGGAATGGTTCACAAATAAACGTATCCAGGTGTTTGAATGGCCAAGTCAAAGTCCAGACCTGAATCCAATCGAGAATCTGTGGAAAGAGCTGAAAACTGCTGTTCACAAACGCTCTCCATCCAACCTCACTGAGCTCGAGCTGTTTTGCAAGGAAGAATGGGCAAGAATTTCAGTCTCTCGATGTGCAAAACTGATAGAGACATACCCCAAGCGACTTGCAGCTGTAATCGCAGCAAAAGGTGGCTCTACAAAGTATTAATGCAAGGGGGCTGAATAATTTTGCACGCCCCACTTTTCATTTTTTTATTAGTTAAAGTTTCAAAAATCCAATAGATTTCGTTCCACTTCACAATTGTGTCCCACTTGTTGGTGATTCTTCACATAAAATAAAAAATGTATATCTTTATGTTTGAAGCCTGAAATGTGGCAAAAGGTTGAAAAGTTCAAGGGGGCCGAATACTTTCGCAAGGCACTGTACCTCACAACCCATTGTAGTCTTCACTTATGGTGTGGTGTATTTAGACTTACAGAAAGCATTTGATAAATTTCCTCATAAAATATTAATTTTCTAATTACAGGTGGCAGGCATTCTGGGAATACAAAATAGAGGGTTAATACAAAATAGAGGGTAATTAATTTATAATAATAAATAAATTTAGCCAGCAGCCATATCACCCTGCAACTCACAACTGGCAGCCCACTGAACCTCAGCAGGTGTGAGTCTGGTCAGTACCTGGATGGGAGACCTCCTGAGAAAAACTAAGGTTGCTGCTGGAAGAGGTGTTAGTTGGGCCATGTGTGGTGATGTGCTGATGTGTGGTGAGCGTTCTGGCATTACAGCTGGGTGCTCTACATTGGTGGTTGTGGTTGGTCCCCATTACCTGTAAAGCGCTTTGAGTGGGTTATCCAGAAAAGCGCTATATAATTGTAAGCAGTTATTATTATTATTATTATTATTATTATTATTATTATTATTATTATTATTCACTACTTCAGAAAGAGCTATCATATGCGTCTATGGTCCCAAACAGACTGTCCGTAATCCTTGAGATTCATGTTAACTCTTTATATGTACTCTGATGTTAAAACACATGTCTTATTCTGGAATGAATTCAGTATAATTCTTTGTTCAAGAAAGTTGCAATTAGAGTTTTTTATTTGACAATTACAAGTTGGCAGTGAGGTGGAGTGGCATGGGCTCTGAACTTGTAACTGATGTACAAGGTACTTCACCCTTGCTTCAGAAAAATGCCCAGCTGTATAAATGAGCGACAAATTTGTTGTTTCCATTAAAAGTACAGCAAAATGCATTATTAATCAACACATGCTGTAGCATACTGTTACTGTCACTATTTATTAATTACTGTTTTATAATGTGCATTCTACATTGTGTTATCTGCTGTACTGTACCCTGGGAGAACAGGACAAGTAAGAATCCCAATGTGCATGTACATATGGCAGATAAACTCCTCTATCTTTCATAGGCTACGTAGATATTTAATAAAAAATTCCACTATTTTACAGGTAGTCTGTATATTTCAAATTGTAGTTGTAGTTGTAGTTTGTTATATATATGTATGCTGTATATATATAGTTATATATTCAGGTGGGTAGCTGCGTCAGCAAGCGTAGGCTGCAAAGGAACAAGTAATAGGTTTATTCCATGCTGAAAAAAAGAAGAAAGAGAACACAACGTTTCGGCCGTGGAGCCTTCTTCAGGTGTGAGAGAGCCTCACACCTGAAGAAGGCTCCACGGCCGAAACGTTGTGTTCTCTTTCTTCTTTTTTTCAGCATGGAATAAACCTATTCTTCCTTTATAGTTATATATATATATCCTCTCTCCTTTCAAAAACACTTGAAAGGAGAGGGTATTTCTGGGAGGCAGAATGACTTGACAGTTTCATGAAGAATCATATCTTTGGTCTACCTGGCCAGCCAGTGGAGCTGCTTTTCTCTTCCAGACCTGTGCTGCGGGCCCTGTCCATCTTGTGTTGGTAGCTCTGTTAAATGGCAAGATGACGATGTAAAGAGCGGCTTTGTGCTTTTTTTGGCAATTGCCTCTAAAGCAGCAAGATTAAACAGCTGTTCCAGGACAGGAACTTTCTTGTGCTGCGTTGAAACAATGCTTGGGAGGCTCCAGCAAGCCCAGTTAATCTCCTTTATCCACATTGTTGACACTTGTTATATCTGTTATTTCATGAATGTGTTTTGCCATTCAGGATCCAGGTTTGGAGAAATCTGGTGGTTCGAGAGCTGTTTCTCTACTTTACTGTGCTTGGATTATGCAGTGGTAATGGTAGAATAAAAAAATTGGATTTTAAAGATCAAATTGGTTATAGACGTTGTGCCACCACTATGTTTGTGCTGTGAGGTATTGAAACACCATATATTCAATGGATTCCGATATTTGTCCAGTTTTAATGCCATTCAGTATATAAACATAAGCACTCTTTCTGCAGAACAGTGACCTTGACGCTATATAAGCGTTGATTGAAATTATTGTTCTTTTTTCCTGCTGTTCAGAATAGTAAAATTAAGCGCTGCTGTGAATAGCGGTAAATCAGAAGCAGCAGAGTGACTGGGTAGCTCAGTTGGTTTGATTTTTTGCCTCAAATGCAGAGGCTCCAGCCCTGTCTGGTTGCAATGAGGAAGAAAGCTGGTCTGGTCTGATAATGGGACTTCATGTACAGAACAGAAGCTTTTTTTTTTTTTAGCAAAGTTTCACAGTGCTATAGGGGTACTGTTTTAAATACCCCACATGGAAATTTGATGGACTCACTATAGAATGTTCTTACCTGCTTCTGTTCCACTGTCTTCTACAAGTGCAGTGTCAAAACTGTGGGCTCACGCTTTCTTGCTTGGCCAGACACTGACCGCTTTAGGAGGACATTTAATAAAGGCAACAAACGTTCCTTCAGTCTTAGGGAGGAAAGAGCTCCTTTTGAAATCTCTTCATTGTGTTTTTAAGTACTCCTTTATTCTTTTTTTTCTCTGTTTTTGTTGAAGAGAAAAACAAAGGTTGTACCTGTCGGCTTTGTTTCTTGTAAGATTTTGGTACTTGTACATTTTAGATAACATTATTTTTCCTGCTGCCATAAAACTTTTATGCTTTAGGTACCATAAAAGAACTTGTTGGAAGTGTATTGCAAAGAGGCATGTTAATGTTGCATATCCAGAAAGAACACACTGTTTTCTGACATATTCCAAGAGTACAGGGTAGTGCAAATGTCACAGTGCTTGAGTGGCTGTTTGCTGCAGAGTCAGCTGCCGTGTTCTAGGCATATTTATTGACTTGGGTTGGTGTTTTCATAGTTGTGTTACGGGTAGGACATTGAGTTATGAATGATCCCCCTCGGTTACTAAACAACTTGTGTAACTCAACTCCACATCTGCGAAGCAGTGGGAAGGAATCCAAAAAGCTATTAACTTCGGTCCTGACCTCTCCTTCATAACAGCCATCAGTCATCGGAGAGCTGTGCAAGAAAGAAGCAAAACAACAAGTCCTGCTTTTTCTGTGCCTTCCTCTTCCCTGCTCCTATTGGAGCAGAGGCACAGAGGGGGTCAGGCTGCTACTCTGTGATAGGCCCAGGGGATACACACCCCTCGAATCTGTTTGTGTTCTCAGCCATGTACTTCATGAAAAGAACATTTCTTGAAGGCTGATGAGGGGTGGAGTGTTTTCTGGGGCGAGGGGAAGGAGACAGACTGGAAGGGTGCTTCAGAAAACATCCATTGGAAGTATTTAGAGGCTTCTAGGAAATTTTGGTGTCTGCTTACTTTGTTCCTCTGAGACAAAAATGGGCTGACCTAATTATGTCACCGTTATTTATGGAGGTTTGTTTTGCAAAGAGGTTTTTTTCTTTCCCTGGGATAGGAAAGAAAGATGGGCCTTATGTTCTGGGACTTGATTTCAGTTTATATTCTAACTTTTTATGATGCATCATATCTGCAGAAAAACTAAAATGAAAACAGTTGTAGAGCCTCGATAGGTTGTGCCCTTTTTTAGCTGTTTTTGAAGATCTGCTTTTTCTTTCCCTTTTCTTGTTTGGATGAGGTTAAGTCTGTTATAAAGTAACAGTCCAGGTCTTTCATAGCCTTTTGTTGGAATCAAACCGATCACGTTTTAACATTATAAAGTGAGCTGAAAAGGCAGATATAATGTACCAAATGGTGTGGCTGTTATGCTAGCCTCTGTTCATTTAGCTCTCGTACTAGACAGTACCGAATTGGCTCCCAAACCATACAAATCGGGACTGCAATTAATGATCTTTGCAAATTATTATGCTGCCTCTCCAGCTTGCATGGCAGTTATGTGGCTGACATTTACAATTAACTCTGAAAGATGTGCTTTCTGTTGAGTGTACTGTACCTACTACAAGTCTACATGATTGTAAATGAGCATGATTAACCATAGTAAACAGCATGACATCTGCTCATGCTGGTAATGTAACACCAAGTAGGCACTGATTACAGTTCCCTTTGTGACCCACAGCTGGCACTAAGTGCAGCACTTCATGATCACTTAACTCATGTATACTGGTTCAAAACTGCCTCTGCAGTCAGCTATTTCAATTGGTTTTGGTAATTAAACATTTTGTCAATTTAAATTGCGTGCCTGATTGGGAGAAGCGCAGCTTGGTGTAAATAATAATAATAAAAAACTTTTTTTTTATATAGCGCCTTTAAAGGTGGCTTCTCAAAGTGCTTTACAGAATGACAACAACATTAAATAAAAAGATACACAAGATAAAACACAATTACAATATACAGAGGAGACTAACAAAAGTAATGCTGTTGTATTTGCTTTTCTTATGAACAGACCGTGTTTCCCACATAAGATAGCTGCGACCTCACTTCTCCCTTCAATATTTAAATTAATTCTCTTTTTCCCGAATTCCCAATATCGAGCAAAAGGTATCTGACTCAAGGGGTCAAGTGTTCATCTGATGCAGACCATTCTTTTACTTGTACAGCCCTTGACAGTAATATTGCTAGCTCAAATAAACCTGATGTTCAGGTTCAGCAGAAGGGATGGGTTCTCTATAGCAAGTCACCTTGACAGCATATATTGCCTGCATACAAGCATCTCCTACTGTACTTTGTTCTTCTAACAGGCGGTAACTCTCTCCCTTGAAGACATTATTGTCCTCAGTTCAGCAGTCAGTCTAATATCCTGTATCCAGTCTCAGTGGTAACATAGTGAACAGTAGCTATGTGGAAATACTGATAACCATGCATAGCTCTGAGCGCTTAAAAAGCTCTTGCGTCCTTTTAAAGTTCTTGCTTTGGATGCAGAAGACATTTGTATATACCATCCACAGTCCTGAGTAATTCTAGATATTTTGATTCTGAATAATTACAGTGGACAATTGTAGAGACAACACTGTATGTTAAAATACAACGTTGCATTATGTTAACATTGTCTACTTTCTGTACACCAGCAGTGTATTTCCTTCTCTGCCCAAAGGACAACGTTGTGAAAGAAAGCTCTGCATGATTGAAGTTATCTGCGTTGCACAGTATCTGCAGTGATGTGCAGGAATTCATGTTGTTTTCTTTTCATCATTACCAAAGACACTTCACATTAGCATGTGAATGTTTAACATGTGACGACCGGTTGGTGTCCTGATCAAGCAGGATGGTCTGTCATGGAGGAGGGGTAGATAAGCAGAGGACCATGGCACGAGGAGCATTTCTGCAGTGGACTTGCTCAAGAAATGAGCGAGGAAAAGTAAACTGTGCGGGCAAAACATTTGGAGACCGAAATCAATCCCCATATTGCCCCACATTTAGGATTTTAATCTAAAAAAAATCAAATCAATCCTTTACAAGCTCTGATAGTGTTGTTCTAATATTATACTAATACAAGGTGTAAGATTGATCCATGATAGCAGTACTGCCATAATGTCCAATATTGTGCAAGAAAACAAAAAACATGGGTGACAAAGAAAACTAGCTGGAAATCGATATCTTGATCTAAACCTAAATAGACCAAATACCCTCAGTGCCCAATCTCTGAATAAAGTACAGTTCAACCTTTTTGTACTTTTTTGTTTTTGTTAAACTTGATATATGTCCCAGTAAATATAGTTTTTCAGTGTTATATCTATACTGTGGTTTAGTTACATCAACAGATTATCTGTGTGATTAGCCAGATTCAGGAAGTTCACTGTAGAGATTTATAGAAAAGTGTCCAAAATATTATGCTGGGCATTCTGTTGTTACCATTGAATGGTGACTGTATTTGATCTGGGTATACAGTGAAAAGCTGCAAACAAACTGGCACATGCAGCTGTGTAATGAATTGAAGCTGTGTGTGGTTACAGCCACTGCAGATCTGGATCAAACTGGCAAATGGAGGAATTTCGTTTTAACAACCAAAGTACATTTTACTGAAAAGCTGCTCCTGCAATTATTCAAGTCATAATGTGTATAAATTGCTTAACCCAGAATTATTGCTGCTTTTGTTGTTTTCAGACTTTCTGAGAGCTCTTGGTAGGCATGTAATCAGTTTGCAATGTTTCACCACTCCCAAACTTAAGTCATTAAAGTGTTATCTTGGATATAGTACAGCACGTGCAAGAAGTGGTGCCTTATTCTTGCATTGAAACAGCACTGCATGCTGTAGTGAATTATTTGTATCCTTGTGACCAGAGTGGAGGCTAGTCAAGTATGTAAAGTGGACGTATTTTGTGTATAAAGTGTGTAAAACGTAACTGCAAAAGTGGGATTTTCACTCTGAGTTCTTAATATAGATTCTTCTAGTTAATGTAACACATGGCAGCCAATGTTCCTGGTCTCTAGTCTTGTTTACACACAGAGCCATTGATGGCAGCTTGACTTAGCATTAAAGCAGGGGTCCTTAGAGTTTTCTGGGTGGGGACCCCTTTTTCAAGCAAAGTTGACCACTGATTTAGAGTGTTTATACAATAATAGAGGAAAAGTCTTAGGTTTTACCAGGGACTGCTTATACAGCCTCTGAGGACACTTCAGTCATTCATTTACTGGAAGGTTCTAAGTCCTGCAGTGGCTTGAAGGAGGTTGTTGAAGAGGTCCCTACTCAACTGTGATCTTGGCAGATGTTACAAGTGAATGTACTTGTAATATCTACAGTACATGACTACATGGTATGAAAGATGACATGGGCACTCTTTGTAAAAGTAGGAGTATTATCCGAGTGTTTCCACATAAATCATACACACCCCGCTTAGTTTAATGGATGAAGAAACTTTTCATTCAGATTGATAAAAGAGCTGTAAGGTCTCAGTGACCAAAAGCTGTTATTATATGTTCTCTTTCAGGCATTTGAAAGAAGCAGCACTTGTAACTATGGGGTGCATTCTTTGTAAATCAGTGCAGCATCATGTGCTGTGTATTTGCGTAAATGGAGAAGAAAGGGACCTTTTTAGCTTTGTTTATAGGAAAACTATCACGCCTATCTGCAGTCCTGATGCCAGGAGCATTTCAGAGTAATAATAATTCATTATACTTACATAGTGCTTTTCTGAACACTCCACTCAAAGCGCTTTACAGGTAATGAGGACTTCCCTCCACCATCACCACTGTGCAGCTCCACCTGGATGATAGGATGGCAGCTGTAGTGTGCACAGTACGGTCACCACACACCGGCTATCAGTGGGGAGGAGAGCAGAGTAATGAAGCCAATTCATAGATGTGGATTATTAGGAGACCATGATTGATAAATAACAAAAGGGTAAATTTGGCCAAGACAAAGTTTTAACACCCCTACTCTTTTAGGGGAATGCCCCACTAACACATCTTATAGCAGCAACCTTAGCTTTCTCAGGAGGTCTCCCATCCAGGTACTGACCAGGCTCATACCTGCTGAGCTTCAGTGGGTTGCCAGTCACGAGTTGCAGGGTGATACAGTATGGCTGCTGGTTGGAAGCTAAACAAGGCGGGTGTCATCAGTACCGGAATGCGAGGCCTCTAAGGAAAAACAGGTCGCTGATGTGAGTTGTGTTGGTGAACCAGTAGGTGCTGCTGATCCTTCTTCCTTCTGGACCTGAACTTCCAAAAAAACAATTCCCCAATATAGTGACTGGGAGACTTTTCATCCTCTGGATCAGATGTTAAACTGAGGTCCTGACTACTTGGTCATCAATGATTCCATGGTATTGTTTGAAAGAGAAAGAGTGTAATTCCAGCATCCTGGATAAATTCCCGATTTGCACAGTCTGTCTGGTTGATTTAATGTGTATAGCCAATGGAAACACATAGGAAAATTATGCATTAAAATATTCACTTGTTCTTCTCTTCTCCAGGCAGATTGGCATTGTCCTGTTATAAAAAAACATTTACACTCACCGGCTGTAACCAGTGTCCCAATCTTTAAAAATATTTTTGCATGACTGCTTTAAGAAATCCCAAACTGCGTGGCAGTTTCCATGGACATGTAGCCTTAAAAATACAAATTCTTACATGTTTGTACTTCACCTTCTTTGGTACAGTTTGGAGTATGAAGAACTCCAAATAACCCACATTTAAGCAGAAATGTTTTATAAAGAAATTTTTGGTGGTTTTTACTTTTGTATTTTATTGTTAATGCATCTTATGCATATGGTGTAATGTAAAAAACTTAAAGATTGTTTGGCTTGTCCTTAATTTCATATTTTAAAAAATGCATGAGCAATTGATTCTAATGTAATGCGAATAAAGAGCTTCACCTACAGGTTGTAGCCATTCTGAAATACATTTATAGTCATTGTGATATTAAAATTGAATCCATCTTTTTAAAACGAATCCAAAGCTGCCAGTGCTCAGTGTTTTAAAACATTTAGTAGCTTAGTACAGTAACCTCCCTCTTTTCTTTAAGAAACAGGAGGAACGGGCTCAGGGCACAAGGACAGTTCGAAGAGACGAGATTAAAGCAAACTGATACTCAGTGACATCCAGCCTAAAGCAAAATGATTAGGACAATGTCACAATGTTGAAAAACTGAAATTAAGTCCTGTATATAATGTAAATATGGAAAAACAAAACAAATTATGGTACTCACAATTCTCTCATGAAGCTTCAATGATGTACTGTAGTGGGCACTTAAAAACAATCCTTAACATACAGTAACAGTCCTTAACAGTCCTGAGTTTTTGCACATTTATACTAAAGCACACTCAGGTTCCTCAGTAAAACATGACATTGGGTGCAGATTCAAACTTACTCTGTCATCGGGAATTCGGCAGTGACCTGCTTGTCTAAGGAAAGTTTGATGGCTGTAAAGACAAGGCTACTGGTAGCCAAGGAAATGCAGTAATGCTGAAGATGAGCAGGAGGTTACCCCTGATTTCAAATGTCTGTTGTAAAATTCATTAAACACAAATGAGCAAAGTTCTTTCAAAGGCAGTGTGTGTTTTTTTAAATTATCAGTTTCGGCCTTTTGTGTTGCTCAGTGAAAAAGGACTTTGGGTCTTTTTTGTGTTGGGGATTTCTTGTGCAGTGCAGAAAATGTTCTGTTCCGTCCTGCAATAATGAACGGGGTGGTGTTCACTGTGGACTGTCAGTAACTGGTTGGATACAAGAGCAGCTGACGTAAATGTGTTAAAGATACTTTGTGTAGGTGGAGTAAGATGTAAGACATTTTATTTTGTGCTAGGACCAGAAGAGAATATTGTCAGTGCTTAGGGGAGGGAGATGTTGAGGCAGACAGTGTTCTACAAAATCTTTTCCCATGGAAGGGCCAGAACTCCCAGCTGGAAAAAGAGGGCCCTAGTAAAAAGGGTGGAGGGACAAACCATAGTCCACAAGTATTCACTAATGTTCTGAACAATAACACGAAGACAAAATGGTAAAAGCCAGAAACATATTTTTTTCTTTCTAAAACAAAGAACACAAACATAAAAAAACAAAGGCAGAATTTTCAGGATAAACAATATTAGATAAATAGGTAAACCCATCCATCCATTTCCTAACTGCTTCTTCCAATTCAATGGGTGCAAGGCAGGATACATCTTGGACTGGACACCTGTCAGATAGACACAAATATGCACACTCACATCAGAGCCAATTTTCCCAGAGCCATTAAATCTACCGCTATGTCTTTAGACTGTGGGAGGAAACGGGAGCACCTGGAGGAAACCCGTGAGAATAGGGAGAGAACATACTGTACAGACTCTTTACAGAAAGCACCCCAGACTACCTAAGACTAAAGTAAACTTAATTACAGTACCTTCTTGGGTAACTTCAACACTCTCTCAAAGTTTACTCACTCCACTTTTTATTTTGAGTAAATTTAGCTTATATTGGTTTAACCCCCCAAAAATGCATATTCTCCCATGATCTATACAGTATATGTGAATGCTTCTAATCTTCTTTCATTACTCATATATCTACCATACAGTGTCTTGTGCCATTAGCGGTAATTCTCTTATTCCTTCAACACTACGGAACTGGTTGTGTCTTTATGTGACCGGTGCCCCTACTGGGATCGAATTCCAGGCGCTCGCAGGCTCCAATCACACACAAGTGCTGCATCCTGACAATGGGTAACAGCTCTACGCTTGAAGATTAGATCTTCTGCCGTGGCTCTGCACTGTGTGAATTGCAGATAGGGGGGGACATCACTTCTGTAACTGGCTCAGTGCACTGACCTCTCTTACATTGAGACTAACATTTCTGATCATGGCCAGGAACATTATTTTTGTATTTATACTAATATTTCTGAATAAAATACCTGAAAATATTTGAAATTGTTACGTTCTGCTTTTTTTTTACCTTCCCTCCCGTGCTGGGGTCCATTTTTGGAGGTGGAAGTGTCCCTAAATTGGGTCTCTCTCTGGCTTGGTTGAAAAGAGCGGTCTGGTTTTAAATGCCGGTTCGGGGTGTCCGGAGAGTTGTGTGGAAGAGAGGAGGAAACGCAAGACGTATTGGATTTGATTCTTGACTGTGGTGTAGGGTTGGGATTGTTGTGGCATCTGTGTTTCTGTTTTAGTTTTCCGTTAAAGCTCAGTTTAGATACAGGAGACGGATCGCTTGCGGAAGACTTTGCTTTGGCTTTGCCACCCCTTCCTCGGGAGACAGGTTTAGAGCGTATTGAGTTGTAGAATAGTGTAATTAGTGTTTTTTTTTGGTTTGTATATTTCCATCTGTTAAACCCTGGCTCATGTGTTAGTCCCCATTCGCCCCTAGACAGAGCCATATTGGGGACATAACAGAAATGTACATGTTTGTTTCTCATTTGTTTTATCTTGACTTCAGTGGGGCATTTATAACTGCAGAACAACCTATGCAAACTGAAGATAACTCAACCTTGCTGCTGTTAGAGGTGTTGGGAAATAAAGTCTCATTCCAAAGTCCCAAGTTCCTGGCTCCATGACAGGATTTGTTGCCTTACGTACATTGCATTTTTCGTTTGAGCGACTAGCTTTATTTTGGGCTAAAGGAGCCAAGAAAGAGGCAAAAATCAAACTCAACTTTTTCATTGCAACATAGCACAGTGTTTGACAGTTGAACAACAAGTTCGATTGCCACAAGTCTGAAATTAAAGTGCAAAGATTAACCTTTTTGTCAGTGATTTTTTCCCATGAACTCAGGGTCTTGGCTCTGGCCTGTATATTGAGAAAAATGTCTGGAAGGGGACAGCGGAGGTCTGTGGCGTGGATAGGTTGTCATAGTTTTTAGTGTTTAGAGTTGCCATTTAGAGTCGCATCCTTTCTCTTTGAACTACAGTATACGTGTTCACTTTTAGTGCAATGTTTACATCAAGAAAACCTTCCACTAGTTTATGCTCCAATGGGTGAGTTCTGTTATTGTGATGTCACATCCTGTGATGGGCCCGAAGGCTGGGCTGGCAGGGAAATGTTCTACAATGCTGCCATCAATACAGTAGTTGTTGTGCCCTAATGCATCTGGGAAGTTAATCCTTTTCAGTATAATCTCTATGAGATGAGCGTTTGATCCTATCCAGTAGCATTTTCTGAGCAGAATTGACAGGATGTAGAGACGCTAACAGATTTGACTCAGGAGAGTGTGCAGTCATCCACAGGCCACATGAAAATGACCATCAGGCACCAGTCGGTAACATTATCATATTGCTGCTATGATTACGATGTTCCACAAAGCACTTCTTTCTTAGCTTAGTGTTAATTGATACTGCTACACAGACAGTATTAGACAGTAAGACTACACCGAAACTTTAGTAAAGTAAGGTAAATTATTTCTCACCCTGTTTATTTTTTTTCCCAAATATCTTGCCACCATCACCAAAGATATTTTCGAGTGATGGCACATAATCTGATCTTTGACATTTGTTCCACACTGGAGGGAGAGAAACCCTCCAGATGCAGCAGAGTGGTTACTAAGGGCCTGAATCTTGGGGACACAGGCTGCTGCACATACCTGTCTGCCCATCTGTCCAAATTATCAATGCATCAGTGACATCTGGGATACTCTTGTCCCCCAGATCCCTGGATGGAGGTCGATGCCTCCGAAGTATAGCATTTTAACACATAGCAAAACATTGATTTCCCTCCTTTTTGGTGGAAAAAGGTAGTTCTCCAGTCTGTATTTCCCTCACACAGCTTCATTCTGTGGCTGTTTCTGATTGGTATAGTGACAGAGCCACACAGCTCCAGGGTCTTGGGTCTGTTTCAAACCTGGGGCATCTGTGGTTGTGGAGTTTGTTTGTCCTGTGCTTGTTTTGGGGTTCACTGAAGCCACCTCTGGTTTCGGTGAAGTTTGAACAATCATTTTACTGGAGTTGGGGGGGATTGGGGGGCTCAAGGTTCAAAAAGAATGTCACATATAAGGGATTTGTTATGCTTCTAGGACTGTAGCAAAACAGAGTTCAATAGGACTGCCAGGCCAAATGGCCTCCTTTCATTTCTGGCCTTTCTGATGTTCTGATATATAAACGCCTTGGTTCCTAAGAGAGGATGTCTATAATTAGCTTGGTTGTTGTTTTTCTTGGTAAGCGAGCTACCATTCCCAAATTCAGGGCTATGGATAAGAATTTTAGAAGACAGGAGGATATTTACTCTCACAGACAACCTTTGAAGAGTGAAAGGAGACACCATGGTACACTGATCAAATCAGTGAGGCTAGTTTTAGTTGCACAGCACTTTGTAGTTGCAATGAGAAAATAATATTACTGTTAACAGGAAACTAGAAATTGTGGGCAAGAGGTTGCCGAGACCCTCAGGGGAAGTCCCGTACTCATACAGACACACAGTGACACAATCGTTTACAACCCCTCCCCCACCGGCGCTCAAACACAGTTACACACACACAAACACTCCCACACGCACACCTACTGTAAAAGAGCTGTTTGAGAGACGGAGTTCTCTTTGTTATTGTGGGCAGCTGTTTTCTGCCTTTCCTGAAAAACACTGAGAAATGCTGAGCCGGCAGAGCTCTAGGGCTGTGGTCACCACATAACTGCCCTGTACTGGTTTTTCAAAGAGGGAAATAAGGGGAGTCTTTACGACCAGAGTTAACGGAGGCTGTTTTAGCATTGTGTGTACCTTTCTCCCAGTAAAGGGATGTAACCAGGCTGATATATACAGATCCTGTAGACACCTTGACAGCTGCTGGTTTATGGGTCATTTGGGTACAAGTTACTGTGTCCCTCCCGAGCATTGACATCTTGTTTGCTTTGTGCTTCGCAATTCCAGAACAGAGCAGTACATAAAAAAACCCTCACAGGTGAAGGGACCAATAGTCATTGGTCAGCTAACTGAAGGTAACTTTCCAATATCATTTCACAAGCTAGTTATAGCTTGCATTGTAAAATTCTGTAATAATAACTTTCCAATACCATTTCACAAGCTAGTTATGACTTGCATTGTAAAATTCTGTGATGAATTGTTTGCTGTGAGCAGCCTAGACCGAAAGATAAAAAAGTGTAATGTAACTGTTCTTACCACAAACCAGAAGGGGTTTCACCTTCAATTTTAAACTCACAGTATTGCGAGCTGTGGATCAGTTAGGTATTTTAGCACGTTCATAGTTATTTTGCAGGCTTCTTATACTGTATCTTGGTTTACATTAGAAAATTGATACTGTATTTTGGCAGCTGTTTTTGTTTTTCTTCACTGCAAAAATGACTTTACAGTCCAACGGGCTAATTATTCTAACTGTCATTTAACGATCAAAGCTTGGCGTTCTCTCTCCTCCTTTGACAAACAGGCTGCACCTCTTTCCACCAGTTTTCCTGACTGCTTCCACTGCGCGTGTGGAGATGTAGTCGAAGATTAAGTACTGTACATTGATTTACGAAATGAGGCACAGGTCAGAACAGTTTGTTTTCTTCATAAAATGGGGGCAGCTTCCTCCTCTTTTTAAAGTATCCTCAAAAAAGCAGAAAAACAAGCATGCATGCCATACACTGTTGCCAGTCATGGTGGGGTTATTTGCATAAGATGGGTGTGAATAACAAGCACATAGTTGGAATGCCAGTGCTGGTTCAAATAAATTCATCAACAGTTTGGTTTACATTCCCTCCGTTAAGCTCTGTTCAAGTGAGGCTTAGTCCTTTCCTCACTGTACCCAGGACTAAATCTCAGACTTTGGGTGGCCGTGATTTTTCTGTCCCTGCTCCATTGGTGTGGAATGCCCTTCTTCCAACTCCTCGAGAGACAGATGCTTCGGCTCACCTTTTTACCAGGGCCTATGTCTGATTGCCTTACAGTTTTATCCTATATGTTGTCATTTCCTTTGACTTATTATTGCATTTTTTTCTCTTTTTCTTACTTATCGTTATGTACGGTGCCCTTGAGTTTGGAAAGGCACTTAATAAATAAAAGTTATTGTTACGGAGTGCTGGGTTGTGCTGTTTTTTGTGTCATTGTTAGCTAATCAACTGACATTTTAAGGGCAATTATTATTGTGATGCGATGTCACATTAAGATCCCTATTCTCTCTAAAATCAGAGGAAGCACGAAAAAGCCACACAATCCTTGTAGATGTGTGGAAGGAATACGGGGGACTTCTTTTGTAATCAGTGTTACTGTTTAGTGGCGAGTTTAACTGCAGTTACAAAGACAAGAAGTTTGGAACAATTCTGACTGCAGGCTGGTTCTGTCATTGTCGAAATTTCAACTTTTCATTCTTTGTGTTGTGCCATAGGCTGTCGACAGCTAAAATCACAGCCTGCTCCATTTTGTGTGATTGAGAAAATAAAAGGCAACTTTGCTGCCAATCCTGATGTTGCTTAGTCGGGGAGTGAAAAAGGGAGGATGTTGGCACTGTGTAAAACACAGCTGCAGATTTGTTCCTGTGCTGTCAAAGGCCAGGATATGGGTGCTTCCACCACTGGTGGCTCAAAGTGTTATTTATGTCAGGCAGAAAAAAAATGGTTTCTATATACCTTTAACCCTTTCAGCCATGGTGACATCTTTTTAATTTCATATTGTTTATAATGTTTCTACAGTTGTTTCTTAATTGGATGTGAATTATTGGGATATTTAACATAAGGCATTGCATTTTTCAATGGACACAAGACATACATTTGCACTCTGGCAGCTTTTTTGTTGAACTGGGTTTTGAGTTTTGTTCCATGCCTGGTCCGAGGTCTGTGCTTGCATGGTGTGAGCAGAATGCTGCAACAGTGGTGAAGCTCTGAGCTAAACAAGCGGTTTATTTCTGGGCTCTAACCTCTGCCTTCAGTACTGATTGTGTTGTATTCTGTGTGTGGGAGCTGGGGGAATCGTCATGGGAATATCTGTGCAGGCAAGACGGGCAGGTGCTAACAGACATGGGTGGAGGTGATGCTCTCAGCAATGTGTGCTGTTTTGCTCCGTTCAGCAGCCCAGATGAATGCCGCACTGTTCAGACAGAGGTGGCAGGAAGGTGACAAACCTGAAGGCAGTGACAAGGCTGTGGGGTGAAAAGTTCAGTGGAGAGGCAGGACTGAATATAGAACACTGTGTTCTCTCGGGAAGAGGGTATATGCTTTCCATAAGGAGCTAATTACCTGAATGTTTTATGGAATGTATGCAAAAGGCCCAATACCAAAATCGTCCCGTTGTGTTCTAAACATTCAACCACCAAGTGATTAGCTAACAGTTTATCAGCACTTTATCACAGGAAACCACTCTCATTTTTTCCTTATTGATCTGCCAAATCGTTCATAGACTCTTTAGAAGCAAGCAGTTGGATTACCTGTAAAACTTAGCAGCCGGGAGGCTTCTCTGCCTGGTTGAAATTGCCCAGACACAGGAGCCCCCGGGGGTAGCTGCAGCTGCCACCCTCACTGTAACTGCCCTCACACCGCACTGGAGCATCGACTGAAGTTTCCTTCGTGACAAGAAACTAGATCTTGTTGACAAGGGTTTTTAATTTGGCATTGCTTTTACGTGACAATAATGAAGAGTCATCAGATGGTTTCCCTTTGGAAATGTCAATATCAAATTGAACACACAGTTGATCACAATGCAGCTGGACGATCCCAGTAAGATTAAGATGATCACACCACAGTACGGTACATGAAGGGTTATCAGTGCTCGTTCCCCTGGGAAAGAAAAGAGAAAAAAGAAGAGTTACACACCGATATGAAATTGATTTTTTTAAAACCTTGGAAATGCTCACATGAGCTCCCCAGGTCTGTCCCTGGTCTAATATTGATGGCACCCCAGAGTTTTTTCACTCTTGATTCTCTACTTCCTGTTCAGTACACTTCTCTTCCTTCCTGACCTGGATTACTGTCGGTATCACCCAGTCTTCGTTTCATTGTTGTTTCGTTTTCTGATATAAAAAACAGCTTTTGAAATGTGCAACACAGAGGTGCTTTCTCTGAAAAGGACTTTCCTGAAGGCAGGGTATCCTGCCGCAGTACAGAAGAAGCCCTTCCTGCACAGTAGCTTCTTCCCCCACTGTTTGCCTTTTCAGAGTTTTCTGTCAGGGTTAACTTAGATGAAATGGTTTACGAAACCTCTGGCTCTATATTTTCTGATGAATATCTTCAAGCCAGGATAAGAAAAGCTCAGTTCTAACAAGTGCAAGCGGATGTTTTATAAATGATTCTGTTTATATTTATATGTTAGGTTACTGAAAATAGTGAGCATTCTTTAACTGAGACACTGCACTATCACAGTGAGCTGTAGGAACTAACTCCAGGTTTCCAAAGAAGAAAAAAATAATGCAAGCTGGCAAATATCTGTTTTTACTAGTGATCACCACTGAGTCACAGCAAATGCAGGGACGCAGCTGTATTTGCATAATGATAGTCAGCAGTTTCAAAACAACAAGATAGCTGTTCCTTTTAGTTTGAGGAACATATGAAGATTTGCCAAGCCAGAAGTTTACGTTGACGAATCGTAATGGAAAACGCAGCTTCATGTCATGTCTATGGTAAGGCCACCAGCACTGAGGCAGAACAGGGTCAAGGATGTTAGTGACGTTCTTTCATGTGGGCTTGAGTGTCTGTGGCCTTGAGCCAGATTTCATCATCTTGCAGAAATAAAGAAAGGCAGAGCCTGGACATTCACCTGGATTGAAGGAAGACAGGGATGTTTAAGGAAGTGATTTCTGATCTCCTGCTGAGTGGCATTTTTCATATGAAGAGAGCCCTGCCATGGCGTCAGCACAGATAACAGACGAAGTATTTAAACATTCTGCTCTTAAATCAAATCAGAGTGTATTAGAATGCATGCAGAAATATGTTTTTTTTTCTAACGTTGTTCAATTTTACTTCAGTTGTTCAGGGTTGTACTTCAGTTCCTTTTGGGTTTTGGAAGATTGGCATCATCGTATTCCTTTTCATATTTCACTTCAGAAGTCAGGATAATGTGAACAAAAACAAGCAGCTAAACCATGTAAAACAATGTTTCAAGCAATGCAGAAGATATTCTGTTTAGAAAACAGGTGCCACACCATATACAGTAAAAGGGTTTTTAATGGCCTATAATTACAGCAGTAATGTTAAATTTCTGTTCAGCACTGCCTAATATTTACAAATATTTTTTTTTTCACTTGTGACTGCATCTTGTCTTTTATTTTGTTACAAATATATAGAAATACAGATCCGATATTTCCACGAATTCTCCTCTACAGAATACCTGGGAACGTGTCCATATGCCTGCGTCTCCACCCCCTGCACAGCCTTTCCTCTATTAGCCCATTAATAAACATTTTAAATCTGTCACACAGATGGTTAGGCCAGGTGCCAAAGGAAACAGAATATAACATCCAGTTAGCTGGCTAGAGCGCCTTAAAGAGCACTCGCTGCAGTCAAACACCTCAAAAATGTCAAGTTACTTCAAACAGGGTCAAAACAAGCTGATGTAGTTGGGGGTCAAAGCCTGATTTACCAAATGGAATAGTGTTGGGAAAAGATTACCACTGTCCTTTAATCTGCCATTTTGCTTCCGGAGGATCGTCTGAAGGAAGATTCCCTCAGACTTCCCCGTTCGTGTGGAATTCCTGTTAAAGGATGTTTTAGGGAAGCAGGAGGGGGGACACTTTTCAGGGGAACATAGCCACTAAAAGAAAGAAAAAGACAGTGGGCTATTGAACCTCCTTCAGGTGTGAGGGAGAGAGAGAAGCACTGCTGCGATGCTAGGTCATAGGTCAGCACGGTTTTAACCTTTACTTGCTCCTTTGGAGCTCGAACCTTAACCGCAATTCATGCCTTTGCTCTAGCCATACACATCGCCAGAAAGCCTGACAAAAAAGCCTTTAAAAAAAAATGACCATTTCCTTACTCTGTCACTTGTAGATGTACTGTATGCATATAGAAATTTTACCTGGATATGGGGAACATTGTTTAGGTCCTCACCATTGCCATCTTCCTTTTGGTTTTCAGCTTTTCCTGAAATATCTGAGGGATGTAGTTTGGAGTTCAAGGCAAAAAAACAAACAAACTAACAAATAATCTAAAGAGTAGATTAAAATTTTCAATGATCAGAATTCTTTCCTGAAGACCTGTTATTAATCTGGTCAGGTTGTAGAATGTAGAATGTTTTGGTTATCAGATATCTAACTAGCCTATTAGTGTTTTTATGTTAGATGATAAGATAATTGTGCTTTTGTTCCTATTCAGGGTAAATGTGACACATTAATTAGGCTCAGATTTTGGGGGTTACTGTACCATCAGATTGAGTGTGAACTCATTGTTGCTAAGGCAGCCTGGTGGGTAGGACTGAGCATGATGAAGAGAATGGGGAGTCCTCTTGTTCTGTGACAGCCCCCATGATGGGGGTGAACAAATCCCCGTTTTCTGTCTTTATACTTTTACCAGGGGTGAGCCCCTCTTCTCACAGACCTGTTCTATACATAGTGGGGCTACTGTACCTTTTCCTTTTTTGCTTTTACATAGTTGTGTTACAGTGAGATACTTGAAAACCAGACTTGCATCATAATTTTGATACTGGAGAGTTAATAAGTGTTTTTAGCTTTGGGGTATGTGCTAGTTTTAACACTCATAGTTTTTTCTCATGTCTTTTTTGGCTCTTTAGGTTTCTTGCAACAATGGTCTTCTTTGCAGTTTCTTTCATGCTTTGGTCATAGTCACAGTCATTGCACATTATCTGGTAAATATGTGACCACATTCAAACAACAGTCCTCTGATCTTTCCACATCAACAGCTACTGTACATGTCTTTGCCTTTTCATTGTATAGTATAATCTTAATAATGAAAAATATTACATTTCTACATCGATCAGCAACTAAAGCCAAATGAGATAGGTATGCCAAATGGCCCCTTTCATTTAATTTATTATATTTTTGCACAGAATCCGTAGTTTATGAACTTCACATATCAGCTGCATTTAGTAACGCTGTCATTCATTTTAAATAATGACCAAAGTTGGAGTGGATTAAAATTGAGACTGGAAATCTTATTTTCTTCAAAGGTTTCTTCCAAGTACCAACAGTTCTTATGCTACAGGCCTAGACTAGGAGAAGAAAAGCAATATTACAGGTAACTTTGTAACCTTACTTTTTATGTCCTGAGCTATAACATTGAATGACTTTTACAAAGCATCCTGTAATTACCTTATGGAGAAAAGCTAATAGACATTTGCACTTGAAAAGTGCTATTGCATATTCCTAATTACTTCAAAATGCCCAATGAGAACAGTGTTTAGCAAATAAAATGCAAGATGTTGAATACTGAATACTTGAAAATATTATTTTTTCCACCCAGATAGCTGTTGACCTTTGTTGTGAGTACCTTGGTTTGTTTAATAATACTGTTTAACTAGTGTTTAATGATACTATTCACTTTTTGATGGTTCATCATTTACAACAATGTCACCTATTGTAACTACTATCCTGTTTTTATACATTGGAAGTGTGCTGAATATTGTTGAAAGTAGTGTCAATGTGGTCTCTTCTACTGTACCTCCTGTCTTAGGATGGTTTTAATTTGTTTGTAAATGTGCAGGACTTTCACAGGAGCCTCGTGTATGCAGTGTAACCCCCCCCGGTGTCTTATAATGACTCAAAAGGTCCGTTCATAAGGCAGTTGGTTAAGCGTAAGGAATCTTCCTATATCTGGATGTACTCTCTGTAGTTCCTGATCATCACCGGACTCAACACAGGCATACTATAGTTGTTTATCTGTAAGTTTCAATGAGGGTTTTCACAATAGCACGTTCCAGATAATATCTGGCCGAACATTCTTCTCCTTGTTTAACATTCTCTACATAATTCATTTTTTTCTTAGAAGTATTTGAAGCAGTTTTCTTGCCAGAAATAAATATGATTGAACCTTTTGTGATATACTTGTGCAACTAGGTGGTGCAGACTAAATGAACACGCACAATATCTCTGGGGGAGATATTTCCATGAAATATTCGCAAGGCTCTCCGTCACAAAAAAAACCAACAACTTCACTGTTAATTATTGGACCTTGGTTACAATGTAGAAAAATGATTCTTCAGCTCTTGATGGCTTCCTCCTGTTGGTGTGCCATCCTGGGGAACTAAATAACAGCCTTGATTGAGCTTTTTCCTGAAGGCACAGAGGACTGAATGCATGAACAAAACAGTTAATTTGCAACAGCACACTACAGACTTCTCTCCAGGAAATGCTGCTAAAAGCTGTTTACTCATAATAACTCAACTAAGATGCTAATGGAGGTCTGTTTATTAAATAGATTTAGGTGGCCTATTAATTCACAGTAATCATTCTTCAAAATACAGTCTGTGATATTACTGGAGTAGCCAAATCCTCTAGGTATCACACATGGCTCTACTAAATGGTTATGTACAGAGTCATTGGTAAAAAAAAATTTTTTTTTTGCTATTGCTTTTGTCCTAAGTAAAAATAAATGAGCTAGGTTTTTACACGTGAGATGCTTTTCTCATACTGAGTCCACAGTTCATAATCTTTGCTGCTGTTGTTTTCATTGCAATTTGTTGGTGTAACCCTCTGTTTCAACCTGGGCTCTTTCCTGAATGGCGGTGCATCATTGTCTTGAGGGCAAGACACTTGTCACTGTTTGCATCTGACTGAAATGAAGGCTTTCTCTTGTACAGTACCAACTCTAAGAGTAATCCAGGAAGGGGATACTGACTTACTGTGTTGGCATAACACGAATATGGACCCATGTAACAGTGTGTGTGTCCTTTGGAAAGAGTATTGAGCTTATAGCTTGTAGATTTTACGCAGAAACAAGCTAGTGCTACTTTAAGACTTGGAGAATCTGGCTTTAGACCCAATGAAAAATGCCTTACTGGGACACTAGTATATGGGACAAGAAGATTGTGAGATTATGTGGTAACAAATGCTTTGACCTTTCTTGTTCATTGTCTTGTGTCTTGTCCAAAGTGCCTTTATATGAATCTTACAGTGATCTACAGTATTTATGTTTCAACAGAAAACACAACCCACACATTTCACTACACCACAATGAACATGGGAAGCTCTGAAGAATGTACTTGCAATGGCTTCATATTCAGCTTTGTGACCTGCAATGTCCACATTTGTATGTTAAAATATATCCCTTAATCCACCTCTCACTGGGAGAAATGGGTCATGTATTTGCATTATTTTTCACTTTGATGTTTCAATATAATGATAGTGCCTGGAGTCTGTTGGATTGCTCTGTATAAAGGCAGGAATGCCATGCAGACTAATTGGCAGGCTTTCAAGGTGTATTTGCTTACATAATGGCTGACACGAAGTTTTTTTTTTGTTATTAATCTCTCTAACTTTGCACTGTTCTGTACTTGATGTTTGTGTTAGTTACTAAAATAAATCTTCCAATATGAGTGGTAGATTTAATATAAACACAAAACAAACTAAAAAAAACAGAAAAAGAAAACAGTAAGGCAAAATTAGCCTTTTGGCAGGAGCTGCAATATCAATCCTTCCTTTCACCAACTTGCAGGTTTATAATAAAGTTCAGTTGGTCTTATCCATCCAGTTTGCTTTCTGAGAATATTAATGTGAAGTTGGGAGTCAATGTATAGTTTAATTTTGCTTATAGATAGGATTAGATAGGATAGCAAATGATCAATAGCCTCTTACAGTACATGCTTCAAAATACAAGATTTGTAAGAATTTGCCAGAGAGATTCTGATGGTAGAATTTCCTTTTGTGGTTCAGTAGACATTGAAAAACAGGTTTCTGGCGATACCATCTCCAGCAGGAGGTTAAAGAATATTGTTTTGTACAGTATGTGTTCTGTCAGGGCAGCACAGTGACGCAGTGGTTAGCAGAATTAGCCCTGGTGTGAATGAGTGTGTCCATGGACTGGACTGGTGTCCTGTCCGTGGACTGGACTGGTGTCCTGTCCGTGGACTGGACTGGTGTCCTGTCCAGGGTGTATCCCTCCTTGCGCCCATTGTGCTCCAGTTCCCCCATGACCCTGGAAGAAGGGCTTAGAAAAATGCTGGATGTGCTCAAAGATCAGCATGTCAAACTTTATTAGATTAAGTCAAAAAATGACTTTTCTCACAGAATTGTCAGTATGCCCTTTTTGCCAAAGCTGAGTCTGTTTTAGTGGCAATATTTATCAAACTGGTTGTCATAGGACGTGTATCTGCTTGGTTTCAGACAATACTAAAAATGATAAGGCTGGTACAGGAAACTTAACAGAGAAATGAAAACTCAGATGGAGCAAATACAAAATAAAAAAATCTAAGATTTTCCACTTTCCACTTTCCATTCTAAACAATTTAGTGACTTGTAGAAATATCCAAGAGAAGATATTCATTTCTGTGGCTGTTAAGTGGTTAAATTTGACCAAGGCTTGTTAGTAAGCATAAAGATTCTGTAATCAACATAATGCGTTAATTTTACCAGCAATGGTGAAGAAACTATGAAATTTTATTCTTAGGAATTTGTTTTGCCACAATAGAAGTCAACAATAAATCCTAATATTCAAAATGCCATGCAGTGTTATTAAGTAGTGTGATTGTGGTGAACCTGATCTGTATTATAAAACTACATAACACTGGAGTTTCCAAAAGTTTTGTCTTGTTTTTGTCTTTTTTTTTCTTCACCACAGGTTGATCATAGCTGAGAAGTGTTCACTTCTGCCTGTCCCACCAATAATGAATAATTACACCCCGCAGGCATTTTTTACATAATCACATAAAGACTCTTAACTCAATTATAAAGACAAAACAAACCACAATGCACAGCTCGGCGTAAACTGATTCACTCTGTACAAGATATGTACTGTATGTTATGCTGGTGGTATGGAAGATGGATTCCAGCACATTTTGTTATGGGAGAAACAATTGCAAATGTTGACTACAGAGTAAAGCATTGTACTCACATTGAGCTTAAAGACCACAAATAGATTATTTGAATGCTTGCTGGGTCGTCATACTGGATGAACTGTGTGTGTGTTCTGCTTGAATTATGATTCAGTATTGCTGCTGTCTAATGTATGTAACCTCATTCCCAGCACAGCTGCGTTTCGATGAATAAACTGCAGGAACGAAGCAGGTAGAGTGCTTGAAAGAGAAACAACAGAGCACTTGTGGTGCTCAAACCATACCATTGCTCACTTGAAACTGACATGCAATGAGTGCACCTTTGACAGATTCCAGAGAGGCCTACTCTCAATCGAGTGCAGCAGATGGGGAGCTAAGTTATCTGCCAACTGGGCTGGCTGCTTTGTAGGCATAAGCAAATAATAAGAAGTAAAATAGACAGAGGCCTAAATTCAGATTGTATTATAGTTCCAAAACAGCTCCAAAATCTGCAGTACATGTGTATGTAAAAAAACTGCTAAAATATGGAAGGTAAGCAAAGGAAATTGGTTTTAAAGACCCATAATTAACCTTAATCATGGGTCAGAATTTCTTAGAATGCCATCAATATCTGACAGAGCAGGATGTTGTGGGACTGTTACGCGGTGTGAAATATGAATTTTAGTTCTATACTTTCAGAAAGTGCAGTTATTTTCCCTTTTAACACATCAAAATGTGGAATACTCTGCAGTAAATCAACAATCATATTACAGAATGATGCATGAAAGCAACACACATACTGTACGTCTCCAGGAACACATGGATCGTGGAGACATTGCACTCTGAGTGTGCATTCACCAGAAGAGACATTGCCAGCCCACGCAATACAACAAAGGAAGCTCCCGTCTGTACTAGCTGCAGGTTTACTTCAAAACTATTAGTGGAAACGTCATAGCTGAAGACACGAAGAGCAACAGCAATGCCATGTTGCCATGCAGCAGAAATCCAGTTACATTGCAAGTGTCATTGTTGTTTGAAAATATTAAGGACCTTCAGAGGTCCTCTGGGAATGTGTCACTAAATATATACTGGATAGGAAAGCTGTTTTAGATGTGAATGTGTAAAAATGTCGATGGCAAATCATGAAGGTCAAAGCCCTTTCATTGAAAAGAAGTGGTTAAAGTAGTTAAAGCCCTGAGGGTGTAACTGGATAAGTAGTATTAAAGTGAAAAGAATCAGATGAATGAAAGCTGATCCTACCTGATCTCAGAGGATTGTTCCCAGTGGGATCTTTAGTGTGTTTATGTCGGCTATGCTGTGCCTCTGGCTTCATCCATACAGAAAGGAGGAGTTGTGGGATTCTGTTATTGGAATCTACTTTTTGAAAGGGGTATATCATTGTTAGGCTGAACAGATGTTTGCCAATTTCTGAGGCTAAATTTCTGGGAGTTTGCTATTTATTTACTGTAGATCAGCTGCCTTTTTTTAAACTTCTTTATTCAGCTAAACTCTGCTGTTGAGTCCGAAATGGAAAACTACTTGTTTTGCAAAGGAGCTACAACAGAGTTGTCACTTATTGGACCAAATGTTGGAAAACGAATCTGGGCATTTATAGGAATTTTGCTGATTGACTTAAACAAAAACTGCACAACCAGTCACCATGCTAGAAAGCAAGTTATACCAAAGCTGTCCCACACTGCTTTCTCTGAGGTTCTGACAGGTTCCAGGTTTAGATGCTTGATGCTAGGTTTTAAGAATTCAAACTGTTAAGCACTTTCATTCATGGAAATCTTTTATTTTTCTCTTCTGAATCATGCAAATGAAAGGATTCTGTTCAGCCCATTTTGCTTGTTTGGTAGCTACAGTAGTAGCTAATCAATTCAAAGATCTCATTCTGCTGATTCCTGAAAGAAACCAGGTATCAGCTTCAACAACATTGCTGGATCGCTTGTAAATACACCTTGTAGATGCATTGCTTCTGCAAAACTATTCTCATTTTCCCCCAAAGCATCTGTCTAGAAGCACTTTTCTCAGTATTTAAGAATTGCTGCGGACAACAGTAATTGCTGTTTGTATACAGGAAAGGGGGGATTACTGGAATAATCATATTACAGAACTCCCGACAGTGCCATGAAAACAGTTTTTTATAATGTTGTTTTTCTTCACAGCAACTGATACTAGATGAAAGTGAGGTCTTGTTTACTAATGTCCTGAGCTCCAACTTTGGTGTTTAAATTTTCCTCTGACTTACAGTACAGTACCCCATGTGCAAGACCCCAACAACAGCACACAATAGTGAAGCAATTGATTTACTGACTGCCCCTGGAGTGAAAGACATTCGTATGATACTGTGTTCTAGGGTTCCCATTTGATCGAAATGGGTCAAGTTTGTCTTGATATTGCTCAGGTTTTGTCCAGTTTCATCCATCCAGGAAAGAGTTACTATATCATGTGAGTGAGATGCTGCTAAACTTTCTACAAATGTCAGGGGGCTTGTACAGATTGCAAAGGAAGTCCAGGTATGTCCTCGTATAGTACATGAACTGTTAAAACATCTTTGCTTTGAAGTTCTCACATGGTTTCCTGACTTGTAGTTTTCATTTTTACACTCCAATACCCAGCAGTATCAAAAAAGGCTATATCCCTCCTCTCCATCAGTAAAATTAAGAGAAAAAACACTTTTGAATCTGATTTTAATAAGAACTGTTTGTCTTTCTGTATATGATACCTGCAAACTGTTGGATCAGACATGTCAGTGCTCTTATGAGGAGACAAGCATAAAACCCGTTAACGTCATTACTGCAGCAACAGCTTTTGTTCAGCCTGATATCACTGAGTTTGTTGACACTTGCTTTGTCTGTAGTTAGTAATTAGGTTAACTTAATAACATATTTTGGAGTTTTTCTTATTCCCCTACTTTGTTGTTTTCCATGTATTCTTTTGTAGGTTTTAATTACATGTGTGGTAAAGGGTAGTTTCATTTCTTTTAACAATACAGATTCAAAATTCATATGGATGTGGTTCTCAGTTCTTCCTTGTAGGTGCTGTACAGTCTGTATAGGAACAAAAGACAACACATTTGTTTATATATCTTGGACATGAATTTCTTCCCATGTCTGTTCTGTTGTACTGTGCCTGCTACCTGTAACTGTGCAAAACATCCTATACCTACACAGCTGAGTTAACACATAAGAGAGTTTTGACTGAATATGATCACAGGTCTCCACAATATACAGTAAAAAAACAAAGATCTAAACTCTTTAAAACTCATAATCTATTCAGTGTACTTATTTCCGGCACATTTACAGTTGATGTTAATAATACTTCTGTATAATCCCATATGGGACTGGGATATTAGTATGAACTTTAGCTGGCAAGAAAACAGGCGACTTTGCAGAATAGTAGTGCCTTCTCCCCTTTTGTCTTTCCTGAAATTGTTATTTTGTTATTTGAAGAATAAAAGTTTGTTTATTGCAAAATGCGGAATTTCTGCACGGTGGTAGAGTGGATTTACTCTTTCGGAGAACTGGGGTGCTGTGAAAAGTAATGATGGGAAATATCTAAAACAGGAACAAACCAAGTGGAAATCAGCCCCATGGGTATTGTTTAACTATGAGTAGAGTCTGTGGTCTTAAGAAATAAGCAAATTATACAGCACAAATCCATAATATAATGTCAAATAAACAGCTAGAAGATAACACATGGCTGAGTGAAACAGTACTACTCTAAGTACTGTTTTACGAAGTAAAAGAATTGCACTCTGGTAGCAGTTTTGTTAACGCGCAGAAGGGAGGCTGCTCATTCCGAGGCGCTCTGTGTTTCTAGCCTGCCTGTGGTGAGCCAGGAGCAGCTGCTGTGTCCTCTCTCTATCTCTGTTTGTGCTGTAATGTGTAACTGCGCTCTGTCAGCGTGTCCTGCAGTGGATCACGTAGACGGCTGCCTTTATTCTCCAGCCTTGCAACATTGGTGGTGCTCGCTGCCTGGAGATAAGCAGGAGATGGACACAAACAATATACAAGAGCCAACAGGAACTTTGATTGCTGCTTGTCTTGTTTTCTGCAGTTTCATGTTGCACGCCTGAAGTTAGCTTTTTTTGTTTTGCCTGCATTGTTAGGACAGCTATAAGCTCTCTTAACATCCTCTGGCACTTCGGCTTACTTACCTGTGGAAAGATAGATGCACACACTTGATAAAAGCATCGTACAAGTTACCAACATGCTCCTAAAAGTTACAAGTAGTATTAATTGGCTGCAAAGAAACCTTTCTATTGAACTACCAAAAGAGCAAGTCGCCTTCCTTTTGTGCCCGAACACCTGTTCTACGCCTTAGCTGTTTGAATGGATGTAGACAGCACGTCACATTTATTATAGAACAAGGAAAGGTTAATTCCATGCTGAAAAACACAATGTTTCAGCTGTTGATCCCTTCTTCAGGTATGCACGTTAGTTGTATTATGTTGAATATTATAGAAGGAAACAGTTTTCAGTCAAACAGTATTTTATCACACCTGAAGAAGGCTCCTCGGCCGAAACGTTGTGTTCTCTTTCTTCTTTTTTTCAGCATGGAATAAACCTATTACTTGTTCCTTTGCAGTATTTTATCTATGCTTGTACAGCGTCTTGACGCGTTTAGAGATTCAGGCTGATTGATTATTCTGGCTGCCAGTCAATGAATTAATCTGAACTGCTTACCTTACCTACTGAGCAGCACGCCTCTGTAGCCAAACCTTTTTTAGTTGAGAGCCTGTGAATATTTATGGATTTTAACCTGGCTACCTAACTGGTCAGTTTTAAACGAGAGCGATTTCATGTGTGTGGATTACAGTATGTACTATTGATTGGAAAAAGAAAGTAATTGGAACAGTTACCAAAATAATTGGTAAAATTGATTGGATAAAATCAGCAAATTACAGAGCTTAAGAAGAAAACAGTTTGGCATGTCCAGGTTTTACCAGTTAACTTTTTAATAATAACAGTGATGGAGTTTGCTGACAAAATGGTTAGTGTTACATGTGGGCTAAATGACCTTCTTTCATATGCAGGTGTCTTTCTTAAGATTTTTTCTTAATTGTTTTTTTAAAGTAAAATGAATTAGTAAACAAGATTGATTGATCAGTGAATCCTGTCATTATATTTGAATGTTTTTTATTCATGTTAGTAACTGTTTCTTCTTGTACTGTGCTCTGTGGACTGAACAGCAGGCTTGGTGGAGTTTTCATGCCAAGAAGTGAAATAAACTGCTTTTATTACATAAAATATTCTACAAAATAACCAAATTCCTACATAGCTGCTGATATGCTTTTGTATTATAGTGTAATGAGAGAAAGATGAAAAGATCATAAATTCACCCATTTTTTGCGTAAAATTGGGAAAGTTGTTGACTTATTTACATATATTTTTACAGTATTTATTTATAGTACATGTTTTACACTAATTTTAGGTAAGATACAGGGGGTTCTCTGTCTGAGCATTTTGTTCTGGTTTAATGTTTGGTAAATTTCTAGGCTGTATTCATAACCCAGTTGTGTCTGAAATAACACAATTTTCATGCAATTAAAACACATGAACTGTGAGACCATTTTGCACTTTGATATGTTGGATGTTCATATTAACATCCCCTTGTAGTTATAAAGCATTAACGAAACAATACAGAAAAAGCAATTTCTGCCAAGATAGCTTATAATGATATTTCTGTCTCTGTGTGTTAATTTATTGTGAGTGATTTTCACTTGGTGTGATCACACTATCTCAGTTGAGTAGGAAGTCTTTGAATATGCTAGTTTAGTACAGGGTATGTGCAAAGCCATAAGCCTTTACATGAAATGCTTTAAACATACAGTAGGATGTTTTGAGAAGTGGGCAGTACTGTGACACAGTGGTTAGCATTGCTGCCTCGCAGCACTGGGGCCCAGGGTTCAATTTCAGACCTGGGGTGCTGTCTGCGTGGAGTTTGTATGCTCTCACTTTGTGTGGGTTTCCTCAGGGTACTCTGGTTTCCTCCCACAGTCACAACGCATGCCGGTAGGTTAGTTGGCTTCTGGGAAAATTGGCCCTGGCGTGAATGTGTGCTTGTCTGTGTTTGTGTTTGTATGTGCCCTGTCATCCTGTCCAGGGTGAACCCTGCCTTGCGCCCAGGATGGGCTCCAGCTCTGCATACTTCAATTAGAAGAACCCCTGAGAAAATGGATGGATTAGGAGAAGCACTGCAGGTGGTGAATATTAGGAATTATATTGATAAAGTGAACCCAGGGTGATTACTGAGTGTGCAACAGGGACACATTTGTAAGTTGGGAGGACATGCTTTTAATAATACTTCTTTACACAAAGGGTGGTTAATGTCTGGCGCAAGCTGCCCAGCTTATTTCAACAGACACTAGGAATGAAAAGAACATGAAGGATTTAATTTCATCTTCTTGATGAAATTGATGCTACTGTATGACATAATGACTTACTTATGTTCTTAAGAAACATTGCAGGATTAGCAATGGTTTACTTTTACAGGAAGCTCCAGTGAAAAAAAGGGTAATTTGGCTTGCACTGTGTTAAAAAAAATAAGAATGGATTGCATAACACTGTGGTGTAAGCCTGTATCCTACATCCTAAATTTGACTTTTGTTCTTGAGGTCAGAAAGTATTGTTATAATTTTTTTTAGCAATTTACAGAACTGCATAAGAATCCCACTTTTCTTTTTGCTCTGCAGAAAAAGTACAGAACGTCTGCATTCTGTGTATGGTGATGGCTAAATCAGCCTTACTTCAGTGCTGTTTATTAATGTACTGTAGGTCTCACCAGCTAGTAGACACATTCCTTTGTGCTCTCTTAGGCTTAATTATTTTGCACTGTAAGCTTTGAAATTAATTTAAACTCTTCATTAAAGTTTAATGTCTCATTTTTATTGCTACTGCTGTTTAAGACACCGTGATTGTGTTGTGATGTCTTATTGTTTGGGGTGCAGTTTTTTAAAAGTATTAATAATGTTTATGTCTGGTGTTTTGGGGGAGGGGTGTCATATTTCTCACAACAGTTCCTGGGACATCGAAATCGATCTAGGGTACAGCACATACAGTATAAGATTTGTTTTTGTGTCTGAAGTATTTCGGAAGCAAAGTGATGAGAAGGAATAAACAGCAGTAAAATTCGCACATGGTGATTAAAAAAACTTTGCTAGCATTGATGTGGTAAATTTCCTCTCTAGTTACCCTTCTCTGAAATAAGTAAACTTGACTGTGAGGAGCAGGGGGAAAAACACAAAGCTCACAATCACTACCAACACTATCGCTATACAGTACATGTTTATATTCCTAATCGGTTTTGTTTTAGTGCGCTTTGTGGATTGACTGTTCAAATGAATTACTTCACTTGTTATGAAGGTAAGAGTTTATCAGCACACTAGTCCAGGCTGTAGCTGAACAAAAAAAAAGAAGGCAGGCCTGTTGGTCTGTTATTCTGCTTCCTGATTGGTTAGAGCCTGTTGCTAGGCTTATGTCATTGTTTTTTTTAGTTTCAGAAGTTAAAAAGTCAAGTTTCAGCTGGTTGAGACAGCCATGTCAAGAGACTTATGTGACTTGTCGAACACCCACATTCTGTGGTTTTAGGTTTTTTGTAGGGTGTAAGGAAAGAGTTTAGCTTTTTAAAATCAGAACAGAGTTCCTGCTTCATGTATTAACAATGCTTTCATTAAAAAAAAAAAGATCACAAATTATTTGCAATGCCTAGACCCCTGATTTTTAACCTGGGGTGCACACATCCACTGGGGATGCAAGATGTCCTTTCTGGGGGTGCTAGACAGGACAGTTTTTTTTCTGAGGTAAATCATCGAAAATACAAACTACCTGAATGATTTTTGATAAGGAGTGTGGTAAGGGGGGGTTTGAGAATCAAAGGGTTGCAGGCTACAGTAAATGTTAAGACCCACTGGCCTTGAGGAGCACTGCAATGCTCAGCTCCTGCTGCAAATTACTATAAGGCTTTTTTTTTAAATCCTTCTCTGTGCGGTGTGAATATTGATTTATTCTTTAGTATGTATTGGCACAATAGCTCAACACCAGGCTGTGAGGATCAGAGTAAGAATAGCAATTGATCTGGTAGTTTTGGCCAGCGATTCTTCTTTAAAGAACTGGGTATTTCCAAAAAAGAAGAGATGGGGCGTTTCTTCTTTTACTGGTCATGTATGGTAATGACATCTTCTTTCCCAAATTTATCAAGTAGTCTGTGCAAATCTATAGACATTTTATAAGAGTTTACTGCCCTGCCGCAAAATCCTCTCATAAGATCTTAAGAAAGACCAATGGCTTTCTGTTGTTCACGGCCTCACTTACTTTTTGGGTAGCTTAATGATCCAAGAATTTTATCTAGCTTTTTCTTATTGAGTCTGTAGAAAGTACCCTTGCTTTCTGTCCAAACGTGGCTTTCCACTTGTTCCTGTCTCCTCGTAGCGTTAACAAATGTAAAAGAGTTTCCTTATTTGACTTTGTCAGTGTACAGTATTTCAGGATTTTGAAAGTTGCAACCCAATTCCGACATAACCTTCTAGATTCCATACTCAGAATATTTAGTTCCCTTAATCTGAGTATGATATTCCTTTGCAGGTAGGAATTCTAGACTTCTTACCTTTCTGGCGATCAAAAGTGAGCAGAGTTTGCTGTGCTTTAGAATTGAAATACTGCTTCTCTTTTATCGCTTTATCACAATGTCGAGATAAAGTGATGATTCAACATACATTCAACATAATCTCCCAGATTCTATACACTCATATTCTGTATGAACATGAAGGCAGTAGTGTGGAGTTGTGGTTAGGGTTCTGGGCTCATAACTGGAAGGTTGTGGGTTCAAATCCCAGGGGAGACAGTCCTGTTGTACTCTTGAAGTACTATTCTTGAGCGATTCCCATAAAATGCAGCAACTCATGCAATGGAATACCTAGAATAAGTGATTGCAGATGTAGGTTACATACGCTTCATACACTCAAGTCACCTGAATAGATGAGCGTCCTCATCTAGCAGTCTGATAAGATGTGTAAGTTTATACACAACAGAAAATGATCAGAAACAACATCACAAATTTTGGAGAAGGGAGGCTATAAATAAGCTAGAGGACAAAATCTTGATGAAAACTTTATTTTTCCTGTGTTCATCATTCACAAAATTTTCATCGTGGTTTGCTATTGAATAGTTTTTTTAATTAGATGCTTCCCTTTTTGAAGTACTGTAATGAAGTATTGTTGCACTAAAATCGGCACCATAATGTACTTATCTTTCAGAGTCTGGAAGTTACAGTCTGGTTCATTCTGTGAACTTAATCAAATGCAGAGGATATAGGCCAGTCAAATGTTGTTTTTTTAACCAGGATATCCCCTCAATGAGTTCAATCAGTTTCTTCAGCCAGGGTATGAGGCAGTTCTCTTCAGTTAATGGTATTTCTGGTAGTGCGAATCAATATTTCACTGGTGCTGAACTGGCATTTCTCTTTTCGTGCAAGGAGTAGTCAATACTATTAAAACATTGTTAAAATAAGTCAAAAGAACATTTTGCAGCAGTGTTGGAACAGCCAGATTTATTATCTTTGTTTTACAGAGTCAGTTATCACTCCAAATAATTAATCTCACTGGTCATCAACCTCTTCTCTTGGAATATTAAGTTCTTAGAATAATAAGTCAGATGAAGAACTTCAGCTTTTTTGGAACTATAAATTGCCACAGCATATACAGTACTTTACTTTTTACTTTATGTCTGCCTAAGGGACTGTTGCATTTGCATGCATGTGGTGGTACTTTTCCAAGACCGAGGCCATGCCACTACAACTGCATTGTGACTTTGAGTGTCCCGTTGCTAGTTTATCAATAAGGGGAAAGAATTCTGGAAATGCCATCTGTGTTCATGGATAACTTTCAGAATGTGTGAACTCTTTGGCACAGTTTCCAGCCTAGAGTCTGTTTTGGTCACTGGCTTGTCAAGAGATTTTAGCAGACCAAGTCATGATTTCTGTGTCAGGCCCTGATGTCCTCCTCTTCATCGCCACACTGCGTTTTCTTTGCTTTAACCAATTCCTGTGCCTCCTGTGCATGTTCCTTCCTTGTTTAATTCAGTCTGGAAATTGATCCTCAGTAAAGAAAGCCTTTTGAAAAACTGAAGAGGTTTGTATTCTTTGCCGTTATTTCTTTCTTTAAGATATATAAAAGATTTATTAGCTAAGGTGTTCCTTTTAAGTGCTGCTTATCTCCAAAGATACCATTACAGTCATGATGGCACAAGTTGCAAGTCTGAGCGCAGCAGAATGAAGGTTACTTAATCTGTTATTATCTTGTTCAATTCAGTCCTCCTGCTTCTGAAAGTGCTATATTTTCACATATAACAACCCCTGGGACCAATTCTTTTTTGTCTTTTTCTTAGTTGGAAACTTTTTTTTTGAGTAGCTTATGTAAGGTGTCCATCGTTAGGGGGTTGACTTTGTATTAACCATCAGGAGTGGTTAGGCCCAGGTTCACACTTCAGCTTCAGCTATGCTTGCCCTTCAGCTTCTTAGAGACCAGTGTTCCAGCCATCTGCCCGGAAAAGGAATGCTTTTTCCTCACACCTGACTGCTGGCACAGCACAGATGGAGAAGGTCTGTATTAAACCAGTTAAGGGCAGCCTTCCACAAATAGAATGCTTCTGTATTACCCTGGCTACTGCAGTGCCAGCAGATCTCAGCTGGTACACTGCTCTCTTCATACCAGCTTCTGCCAAAGACAGGGTGTCGCCACTGCCAAAGGCAGTCAGAACCAGCTCCCTGCCTCATAAAAAGTGAGATCACCACTCTCTGCGCTTAAGTTCCTTAAACACTCATTCTCACTGTATTCTCTAAATTTAGCATTGGCAAGTTGTCAGCTTCACGCTGGTTGCAAAACGTCTTTAATACACAGTAAAGGGCCAGAAGGGCTTTTGGTCAAAAACTTCTGCTTTTAATTATCATACCACTAGGCCTGCATGTTGTGTGTGCTTGCAGATCCTAGACCATAAAAAAGGTCACTAATGAGAGGAGGCCCATCTAGCTCGTTTGGTAGGTAATTGATCCAAGGATCTCATCCGGCTGTTTCTTGAAAGAAGCCCGGGTATCGGCTTCAACAACAAGGCTGGCTGGCTCGTTCCACACTTGTACAACCCTTTGATAAACAAGTGCCGGGGTCTTGGTTTGAAACGCACTTCTACATACAGTAGTTCCCACTTGCGCCATCTTCATGTAGCCATGCACTTTAATGGGTCACTCTGGGCTCAATGAGTTGTGAGCCCCATTTAATATTCTTTTATTTAAAACGAGTTCCTTATTTAGGATTGAGTAAAATCGCAGACAAAGGTTTATTTAAAGACGGTACCAAGGCTGAAATACAACTTATCACAAAGAGATAGTTTAGATGGATGTGTAAAGTAATGCTGGTAGAGTTTTTTTTTTCTCAGAAGATGGAGCTGCTATAAGTTTTCTCACTGAGGCATGAAAAAGCTTCCTCCAGGTGACAGTGCTGTGATTTCAATCAACGTGTCAGACTGAATTACTCAGCGTGCAGCCCTTCACTCTGTTATCAGAGCCAGCTCCTTCGCTGATTCATTGATCGATCTGGTCGATTGTCAATTGTGTGGCTGAGGAACTTTGTTGTAGCTGAAATAGTGTGCAGTTCACATTGCCCTGTGTTTAGGGTGTTGTTTTCCATTACTGATTGCAGTTATTGAAGTGTTTACTGAAGCAAAGAAAAATATACTCTAGTTGCTAACAAATGCATCTAAAAGGGTGGCAATCATTTTTGTTTGTGTAATTGTGAATTGCAATTGTAATGGGTTACCTAACATTTATGTTAAGGCTATAACCTGAATCATTGTTTGTATCGTTGTTTTACAGCACTTAGCAATCTAAAATGTGGATCGTTTATTCTGTTAGTTATTTCAAACCTAATTTGGTCGGCAGAGTTAAGAAAAAAAAAGAAAATATAATAGCCTTAGGTTTACAAGTCAGGTCACTGGACTAATTGCACTTGAATCTTCTAATATCAGTGTAGATTCCAGCTGCAACAAAGGCCTCATTCTGACTTTTAAGATAAAAACACATTTCCGGAAGAAGACTAGAATCTTTAAGTAAGCAGCAAATTGACATTGACAACTTGTTAAACTGAACATCCTGTCACATGGCAGTTAATCCAAATACAAAAACAACAAATGACACATACGTATAATATATGAATATAATTTAGATGGAATAATTACCATAATTATCATTTAAGGAAAATTAAAAGCACCTTTTTTTAATACACTTGTAATTAAGGGTGATGTCTGTATTCAGTTTACATCAGCAGCCAACATTCCCTGTTTTATTTCACTAATAGTCAACAGTTTGCTTTTTCCATTGATCATCACCTGTTACTTCAGCTAATGTAATATATGATATGATTTGTTGGGTATGGTATGATTGTTTAATTATTTAAAAGCAAGTTCAATCAGTATTGACAATCACAGATGCTTCTACCATGTATGCCTCTTGAGGGCAATGCAGATGATATACTCATAAGGGGTTAAGTGAGTTAATATAAGGCTTTATGGATTCCTAAAACTTTCTATGCCAGGTGGAGTCTCTAAGTCAATGCAGGCATTCCATTTCATAGGTGCCTCGAAATATTTGATACTAAAGCAATTGTTAATGATAAAAACTGCATCCACTATTTGGGTTTCAGTTGCTGATGTTCCCAGTGATATTTTCTCATCTTTGTGACGAAACATTACATTTCCCATGATAAACACTTCTTTCTTTTCACCTACATTGATTTAATGATGATATGCAGAGTAGTTTCTAATTTACCATTCCTTTCTCCGATTTTAGGCCATGTGGTTGCATGTTGGTTCCTCTATGGGTGAAGGGCTCTGAGGCTGTGGTGTAAAAATAGATGTGGTCCTCGGTATTGAGCAGCTTACCGCAGTGCTCATTGTTTTGTGAGACAAGGACAATAGAGCCTATGAGGATTGCTGCTCCATAATTGCTTGACATTGGAATAATAGAGCTTTGGCCCAGCTCTGACCGGACCTTCCTTGGTCTGCTGAGCCATATAGCTTGCAGCTGTACTGCTGTATAATGCTGACCATGGCTCCAGCCCTGTTTACGCAGTTTGGGCAGTTCGGACAATGAACTTGCTGAATGGCGAGTATCTGGCTTGCAGCTCTTGCCAATTTCACAGGCTCTTACTGCATGTTGCTCTCTGCGCCCCAGCTGAGAGCTCTGTTTCTTTTCAGACGATTTACTGTAACGGTTGTATTGACTTTTCTGTTCTCAGTTTATTTCTGCCTATAGAAGTAGCTACCTACTGTATATCATTACCCATAATTACTTACTTTTATATAGTATTGAGGAAGTCACTGTTGCAAGTTGTGGCTTTAATACTCCCAGTCAAAACTGTGAATGCAATTAAATGAGGAAATAAAAACCTTGTTTTCTTTTCAGATGTTTATTTTTAATTAGTAACAATGAGAACAACCATGTGTATATATATTCTTATTTGATCTGCTTATTTAAACATCGGTGTACCTGACCACCATTAAAACAGCAGTTTTCAGGTCCAGGGCTGAATCTAGAATTAATGACAGGAAGCAGGAGACCTCATCACTTTCTTTTCTTATTCCAACACTTGTGTAATCCAACAAAAGACAAAACTGACAATGTGCTATGAATTAAAATGATTATTTTTCTTATTGGTAAAACTTGATTTATGGTTTTAAATAAATACAAAGATCATACAAGAATAGGACAAGCATTAAACTAGAATGTTAATCTAATTACATTTTATTAAAAATAAAAACCCTCAATACCATGACATACTGTAAGAAATCTGACTTATCTTGTTCATTAAAATTTTGATTTTGTGATAACCATTGTTACAGCTTCAAGACACAATTCTAAACTTCACTATCCCATGAAGTAGTAAACCAAGGATAGACCCTGGATGGGACACCAGTCCATCACAGGGCACATGTAAGCACAAACATGCACACATGTATACCAGCACCAGTTTTCAGAAGCCAGTTAACCTACCAGCGTGTCTTTGGACTGTGGGGAAGAAAAACAGAGCACCTGGAGGAAACCCAGAAGAACAGTGGAGCATGCAAACTCCCCCAGAAATGCTAACTACTGTGCTACATCCTGCCCCAATTCTAAACTTTAAGAGAAACCAAGGAAAGATGAGATGTATATGCAGTGTTATATGCTATAGAACCTGTCTGTATTTTTAAAGCATTATCAACAAGGAACTGTCAACATTGCAGTGGGTGATAAGAACACCCTTAATCTTCATTTTCCTGACTTGTGGATGTGTTTTTCTGCTGCTGGTAATGATGGGCGTTTCCATTGCATGGATGTCTGTTTATGCATCAGCTCCAACTGACAAACAGGCCTTTTGTCTGTGGTGATTATACATGAAAGGATTAAACTGCCTTCTGCTGCATAGAAGAGAAAGAGTACTGAACAGCATATTCGAAAAAGTGTGTTTGTATTCATCAGTCTGCATTTTTGACATCATTGAGCAAAAACCTGATAACTTCTCACTGTTTCTTAACCCTTGGATAGGGTTACATATTCCCACTAGGTGATGTATGAAAATGAATAGAAATCAAATTTATCACAGTAAGAATGCACTGCATTCATGCAATGGTGTGAAACCTGTCATTTTCTCGGGCATTTTAGATGTAAATCTCCAAACCTGACTGCAGCGTGGATTGCTAGTTAGGGCTCTGGTGTCGGACCTGGAAGGTTGTGGGTTCAAATTTCAGATGGGGTGCTGGAAGAAAGTGATGCGGTTTCTTGCTGCCAAAATTTGAGCCTAGTATTTCAGTCCAAGTGCCTCAGTAAAATGCCCAACTGTATAAATGGGTACAAATGTAATTTGATGTGGATTAAAGCATCTGGCAATAAAATGATATGGTTCAGCTCAACGCTGCCTATCAATCAAGGATAATTTTTTTTTTTTTAAAGGACAACTACAGTAATAGTTCAGGTGGGTAGCTGCGTCAGCATGCATAGGCTGCAACTGCAACATTATTCCATGATGAAAAGAGTAGTAAGGAAACAAAACATTTCAGCTGTGGCACCTTCTTCGTGTGAGAGCAATTATGGCTCTGATACTCCCAGTCTGATACTTCCACCCTCACACCCGAAGAAAGTTCCACTGCCGAAACGTGTTTCCTTTCTTCTCTTTTCAGCATGGAATACATCTATTGCTTGTTCCTCAGCTACAGTAACAACAGCTTGGCATGACCCCCAGACCACACTGGGCCCCAGCCTCACTCTCTGACATGGACACCTTCCCATGTCAAATATCTAAACAGAGTACTTTCATGAACTTGGAAACACTGCTCCTATTTCCACAGTATCAGAGTTCCCATAGCCGAGCACTGCTGAGACTCGGGGCTGAGATAAACGGAGGAGCTGCAGGACGGCAACCAGAAGACAGAAAGGTGATAAGGGTGTTGTCAGTCTGTTAGCAGTGCACAGTCTGCCCTCCAGTATAGGGCTACTCTGTGTTTCAGTTGGCATTATTGTGTGCACAGTGATTTGCTCTTTACTTTCAATGTGAAATTTTCCTGTGTGTGCTACAGCTTTTCAATTACAGTTATAATTTACTTTTCCAATATGTTGTTGCATTGCCTGCTATAGACGTGTCCTTGAGTGTGATATGATAACAAAAAGTTCTGAGGAAGTCACTTTCCTGCTGATTCAGTAATGCGAACAGAAGGCCGGTCATGTGCCTGTGTGTGCACTGCTGAACATTAGCACAGCAACAAAAAAGCCTTAAATTTTGGTCTTAGAGTAGGCTTCCAGATCAACATTAGTAGTCTTCTTTTTTTGTGGATGGTTAGTTATTGCATACAAATATCAAATGCATTATAATTTTGCTCAGCATAAGACACACTGATGCCTTTACTGTGCACAGTGTGGAGCACCAGAAGACTATTGATCATCTGACCGAAAAGATGTAGCTCATGTTAGGAAAGGAAGTCAACATGCAGATCAGACTGCTGTTGGAGAAGATGGAGTTTGTTCTGTTCAGCTACTCTTCCTGGGGAGAATGGGAAACATTTCAATACATTTTTTCTGTGTTTATGCGTGGATGGATACACATTTAAGCATAAGGGAAGGTGTGTACTAGTGTGAGGATGTTTCTGCGGGCACCACCTTAATCTGGATTTTTGCTACTTGTGTCGGATGTGAACCCATTTGGCTTTGATTCGAATTGCATTAATCAGGATACCAGAAAACTAGGTAAAATGAAATGATCTCCGTCTTGAGTTCTTGAGGTGGTTCTCAGTGCCAGTCCCAGTGGTAACCTGTCCAGCCTTTCTAACCCCACCTGGGTCAAGGAAAGTTCACCTCACTTGTCCTACTAAGCAGGGGTCTGCTTCCCCTGAGCCCTTTAGATTTCTATTGCTGGCACAGTTAAAGTTAAATTCCAACAGATAGTCGGCTGGCATTCCCGCTTTTACAGTTGTGACTCATTAATATGACAGTTTGTACATTGGTGGTGGAACACTTCCTATATTTTTAAAAAGTATTCTTCTCATCACTGTTGCAGGGCAGAAAATAGTCCACGCTCCTCCTCCTTCACAGAATTGCATGTACTGGCCTGTCTACGGCTTCGTAGAGGGAAAAAAACAGATCATGTCCTTCATTTCAGCAAATTGACAAGTTTGCTTTCTGCATAAACACTGTTGTTCAGAATAGGACTTTAAACAAGCTGGCAGGCCTACATTCAGGAAACCATTATAAATATACTGTAAGTACAGTCACACACACTATATACAAACCAGTGTATTAAATGACCAGCATACTGTAAATAGACCTAAATATGATTAAAAATTAAAAATGCAGCAAATCCATAGAACATAATGGATTGATTTTGACGTAGTAGATGTCACTCAATAATGCCTAGTAACGGGTGTCTTGACACACAGCTGAAGTCGGAAACATCAACTGGTATAGACAACTCGCAACTTGTTCAATAATCTTGCTACAACTCTGTTGCCCTATGTTGCTGAGGATGTGGCTATGGAACACAATGACTCAGCTCTTTCCACACATATTCTGTTGGATTTGTATTGGGCGATCTGGAAGGCCAGTCCAGCTGCTTAACTGGAACATTGTGTGTAAGAAGGAATTCCTGTCTAACCCTAGTGCTGTGGGGGGCGAGCTGCGAAATGAGCTATCTGTATCTGAAAGGCTACAGTGGAAGGAAGACTGAGTACAAGATGTCCATATATCGCTGGGCAGTGAGATTATTTTGATGTGGATGAGTGATTTGGATATGATAAGGTCTACAGCTCTGCAAACCATAGTTTGCCGGATATCTTTGGACTCTTCTGTCACCAGTTCTCCTGTTTCAAGCCCAGGTGATGGTATTTGTGCTCTGACTGATAATGTTTAATGTCTCGCTCCTGTCTTGCTGTGCTGATACACTGGTGAGGATGCACTACCAGGTGTCCTAATGGTAATGGTTTGAAAAGTGAGAAGTGGCTGCTGGGAGCACATTAGGGTGATGTGCACTCAGCTGCTTGACCTCCCAGCATTCACCATTCCATGTGCCATTCAAGGAGGATACTTTCTAGAGATCCAAATGGACAAATCCGTCAATCCTGTACAGTGCTGATAAACATGAGTGCACAAAGAAAGATTTATTCCCAATACAAAACCTCCACATTTTGAGTAAAAAAATCAAGTAAATTACCAAGTTATTAATATGTATGAGACAACAAGTGCCTTAAATCGACCTTTGAATATTTGCATTTGCACATTTACATAACCCAGCACCAGAAGGCAGTGGGATCTGGGTGTTGTGAGCCGGCTCTGTGCCTAGCTGATGAAAACAGGAAGGCCGAGTCCTTCACAAAGACGCCATGTATTAAAACGCGTTGGTCTGCTGCTCGTCCACTAGAGTCTTTTATGACTTTTACTTAATGGGACAGGAGGGCACTATTGCTAAATATTTTTACCAAAATCACTTTTCTTGTAAATGATTGTTTTAGTGCTACTAAATGCTACTGATGCTAGTAATATGTGCTAAATACGTTAGTTATAATATAACTATTATTCTGTTCAATGTGTTATTATGGTTAAAAAACATCAACATATATTTAGCTAGAACACACCATGTCACATCAGGATGAGCCTACAGGAAGGACAGCAGGTGAGGTCCCAGGACTTCATCAATACAAGCCATGCAGTCAGGATTCCATCATTCGATACACATCCTGTAGAGTCCTGCAGCAACTAGACACTCCTACACAGACCAGCACATTGGATTTCCCAATTGATCGGTCTGTTGTACATTACAATTAGAGTGCAATTCTGCAAGTGTGTGTCACACTCATTGTCCTCCATCAGGGTGGTCTATACAAACCCTTGATTCATTGCTAAAGAGAACTTGGCTACACTGCTCATTAGTCCACTTGGTGTTGCTCCAATACACCCACAGAATGGAGGCATTATTTTCTTCATAAGTGAGCCTCACTGGTGTGTCTTTGTTAATTTTCACCAGGCTTGGAATTCAACAGGTCAAATATCCCGCACTCATTATTGATTTGTTTTGTCTGACCACAAAATCTTTTTCCACATGTTTGCAGTATCACTTAGATGTTTTGTTGCAGACCCAGTGCAGAATTAGAGCTGCTTTGCTTTCAGTTCCTTACAAGCCTCCTTTGTGTAGTTCTCAGTATATTGTTGACTCGTGAACATTTTCTTCCATCTTAGCCACAAAAGTCTGTAACTCTTTCAGTGTCATGGTTGGCCTCACAGTGGTACTGTATCCCTAACCAGTTTCCTCCTTGCGCAGCTGCTCAGTGTGGATGGTCAGCCTAATTTAGTCATTGTCTTTGAACAATTTAGTCAAGAGTCTTTGACATGTTTTTCTACCCATCTCTTCCTAATTCATCTCCTTTATACAACTGGATCTGACACACTGGACTGAACTGGTTGTTCTGAAAACTCCTTGGTTTTGATGGCTGAAAATCAAATTGTATTTATTCTGAGAGCATATGAAACAGACAGAGGCTACTCAACTAATTGTGTGGCTAAATAAGCTAATCTTGTAACCCTAAATTGATTTAGCTTTTTCCCAGCAAAAGGTTTTGAATACTTATGCAATAGTGATTTGTCTGTTTTTCATTTATAATAATTACTTCTTTCATTTTTTAATGTTTGATGTAGGTTATATATTAATTTCTATGTCCAAGTGTTCGGACTGCAAGCTTTCAAGCAACAAAATGTAAAACAGTGCAGGTGTCTGAATAATCGGCAAGTCACTGTGTATCTTTTGTGGCTTTTCAATCTCCTTTTATGGCTCTTTAAAATACCAAGAAAAAATACAGTAGCCTGCAGAGAGTGAATTTTACTCTTGGGAACTGGAGATAATAATTTTTCTACATACAAACCAGGAAAACTGTTGCTTATCACAGTCAGTGGCTTCTTCCGGATGTATGAATTAAGTCATGCTGATAATTTGTGAGTCATTAATCTATTTATCTGATCAAACACTACAGAAATAAGCTGTACCTTACAATGTGCTCATTATGATTAATCATATATTGGCTATTACATAAAAATGTAAATTATAGTGATATTTAGATCTCTGACAATTAGAGGGGCTCTTCCTATGCAGAAAATAAAGCCTGCAAGTGGACAAGAAGGCTTTGGCAGGTGCTATTGAACTTGCACAACCAAAAATACCTAGAAGCAGAATGCTGGATTCCCTGCTGTATCACATAGGCTTAATCCATGCAAACGTTAGTAACTTGTTTTCCTTAACATTTACACCGCCGTTACAAACACTTGATTTGATTATGTTTGCAACACGTTCCAACAATAAAGCTGGGTACACAAAACATGTTTTGAACTATTTAATAGCTTGTGTTTCCAACAAGCTATTAAATGCTTAAATGTAAATAAATTACTTGCATTTATTTACAGATTTGCACTCCAAAGCATGTATGTATAGAATGGCACTCACTTTATCCTATAACGAAGTGCAGCAGCCAGGATGTGCCAGAGGTCCCATTGCACAGCAGTTCAAGAAGCAAGAATGCAAGAGTCTATAAACCCAGAACTGAACTTGACTTAACTAGGACACCAGGGTTAACACCCCTGCTCTTCCAAAAAGAGCAACAAGATCAATAATGGCCAAGTAGTCAAAAACTTGGTTTAATATCTTATTCCAAAGTATGACACCTCCTACAGCACAGTGTCCCCAGTCACCAGACTGGCCTCCTACTGGTCCCCAACACCACTGCAAGCAGCCACCTGGGTTTTCTTAGAGGTCTCTCATCCCAGTACCGACCTGGCTCAGGCTTGATTACCTTTTGCAGTCAGGCAGACCAGCCTACAGCTTTTAAAGCTGCTTCCTAACAACAGCTGTCAAGAGTCAGCCGCCCTGTTCCAATTAATAGCCAAAGGAAGGAAATTCTGACATTCTCGTATGTTGCTACACTGCTTCAGAAATTGCCATGGTATGATTTTGAGTGCACTGAAATATATACACATAATATACAAAATACGTAACAGTTAACAAGTTAGGTTAATTTATTGTTAATGACATTATTCTAAATATATATTTTCTTTCACGTTGTAGCTCTAGAATAGAAACATCGTTGAAGCAATAAATTATATCCCTTTGGGCTGTTCTGCTCCAAGTTATCTTTTTAAGTGTGTTTGAGATTACATTTTGGTGCAGGTTGTTAAATTTGACGAGGTATTTTAAGATGACCGCTATCAAATGTGCCTGTCACTGCAGTGGAACCACTTGACGACGTAATAAAAACTGACGTTACATAGTTATTCAAAGAATACTGTTTAATTAATGAACTGTTACATAAAAATCCCGTTTTGTTTATGTCTGTGTGTCTTGTGTTAAACACCACCACTTTTATGCGTTTCCCAGTGTAGCCCTGTGGTTATCTAACGTACGTCGTGGCGCAGTTAAATTATTTTTGCAGTTAACAGCTTTGAAAGGCGTGTATAATGAAATTCAAGAAAACATTGGAGGTGGTTCTCCTTAACTCAACACCTCTTTAGCGCACTGTCATCCGTACTGTAGATGCTATTTTTTAGTGAGCTCACATTGACTTGATGGCGTTTTATGTGTAAAGAAGAATTACGAATAAAAGATTTTAAAAAGTCTGATCCCAGGGCTTGTACCATTACCCACGTCCCTTCCTTTTAAATTGTAACTTTTTATCATTTTTATTCTCTTTTGGGAGATAGAGCTGTGATTTAACCAAGTCCGCACAAGACCCCAGCCTCTCATTGCGTTGGAGCAATGTGTGATTGGACAAACGCATCGCGGCCGCCTCAGTCATGAATGGCTGTAGGGGGTGCCGGTCACGTCCTGTAGATATGAACTGCAGTTCAGAGGCTGTTTACTTCGTATCCTCAAGCCCTTCATTGGTTGCTGCCGTGTGACGTCATAGTAGGCCGAGCGATTTATTTGCCCAGACCAAGAACGCTTGTTTATTCTGCTGGGGAGCAGCACAGAGGCGGGTTAGGTTATATCTGTGTTGAAGGGAACAGCCTCCAGGAATTACAGTGTGATAAGCTTGAACAAAACACAACCTCAAGGCACGATCTTCACGACAGGATGAGGCACGCAGCAAAAGGAAGCAAATCCGTGGAAACGGCGTCCCTCGGTTTCTTTAAAATGTGCTCCCATTGTGAACGGCTAAGTAAAAAGGTAAGGAGAAGTGGAAAACGCGTGTAGCAGGAGCGTACGGTCACCTGTGCTCCAGAACTCAATTGCTGTATGTCTAGTTAAATCCGCTGCTAGCTCGTATTGCTTTGTGGTGTAGTACGCATTAACAGTTTGGGCTCGGAGGACCGCTGAAGCCCAACATTCTCGCAGCCCGAAGCCCTGTCATCCTGACGAGCAGTGAAGAAAAGCGCTTGACGCTGCAGCGAGCAGAAGGACTGGGTGTTAATACTGGGATCCAATTGAAAGTAGTCTGCAGCGATCACAAGCGTGTTTGGTCTTTACACCAAAGGTATTTCTAATTGGCGCCTTTTAAAGGATTTGCTATGCATCACTTAAAAACAGTCTTCTGTGCAGGACTAACAGGGCAGCAGGGTTTTATGATTTTAAGGAACGGTTTCCGTGCTTCAGTAATGTTGGCAGATTGAATTCCAAAAATCTTGATCAAATGGATCCCGTTTCAGAGATATCGCCTTTTCGATAACTGCTAATACCTGATGATTTTAGCAGTTCAAATATATTGCAGGAGAGCCCCGCTGCTGCCCTTGTACTGATGATTGGAAAGAGATTAGTACTTTAACTGATGAGTGCAAGTAGTTCAAATGACAGCTTTGTTTCGCTGTAAATACTGTTTTTTTTTAAGTGGCTTAGGTAGTATCCTCACACCTTGGAACACTGTTGCTCAATTATTTACATTTCAGGTGCAGGTTGTGCTCATTTAAATAACCTGTATTTGGTATCTTGCTGACGTTCGTTTCGCTGCCTCACGACCGATACGGGTTCTGTTATATTTTACGTATTTTTAAGTTTCTAATTAACTTGTGCTTCTAAAAATGTGTTAATGCATCCTGCAGATTAGGATTGAATAGCAAAACCTGTTATTTACCTGTACACTTAGAACACTGGTCGCCTAATTGTTTTGGGTGTTCGGATTCCAGAATTTTCTCCTTTGTCTCAGGACCGTTCATGAAGAAACTAGGGGAGCAGCAACTGTGCTTAGCTTTATACCTGTTTTCAGCAGGTCTATTAGAAACGATGCGCCGCATGTCGATCCAAAGCATTAATGTTGTTTTTTTTCTGAATTTAGTTGCATAGTATAAGAAACGAAAGGCGTCCTGTATATCGATTGAGGGCGACAGCATCTTTAACTGTGCAGATGAATCCCCGTTTCATTTTTTATAGCTTTGGCAATACATTCAGGCAAATTGTAAAAATGGGGTAATTTTTAAATTAATGTATACTCTTCTACATTGACCCAGAATGCCTGCTGTCTTGAAACTTGCTTGAGCCTGGATTTAAACTTTGCAAGAATCTCTCATTCATTTGCTAAGCACCTTCGTTTGAACGCGCAAGGATCGGTGACGGTAGGGGCTGTTGGTGTAAACTGATCCATCAAGTCTGTCACACTTTGGCACAAAACGGCAATGACGCTGGAGACGGTGTACGCGTTCACAGAGGTCAATATGAATATGGGGATCGCTGGACCCGTATCTCATGAACGCTCACGGGAAAGGTGACTTCAAGATGTTTGGACTGGGGCGTTGTGACTTCCACCTCGCATTGACCATGTTTCCTTTCTTGCTGTGTGATATGCCGTGGACCTTAAAACCGCTCTGTCGAAAGCACCGGTCAGTGACTCCTGACGGTGCGCCGGCGGTTGTGCCGCGTTCCTCCGGAGGCTCATCTCGAACGTTTTCTTTCCCGCCATCAATTGCCTTCGAATAAGACAAACCCCAGAGACGACAGCTCCCTCGGAGGTGTCGCACTGCACAGCCAATGCCAGTGTCTTGTTTTAGTTTTCTGGGCTTGAGCGCTTCACCTGACCGTGACTCTGAGGGCTGCAGGAGCCGCGGTCTGGCTGTTTTACGGTGGCGCGTGTTCTCCAGCAGATACAGTCCGTGTGTTGCGTGTCCCGAAGTAGGGAAACAACACGCCGTTGAGTGCGAGATCTCTCACGCAGCGGAGATGAGCTCTGTGCTGCATGTTCTGGGCACGCAGCCAAGTGGTTACTGACTCTACGTAGGTTTCTTGGTGTTTTTTCTCATCACAGAAGGTGATCGTTTTCACGCAGAGGTTTCACTCCATTGATCTTGTCATAGAAAATGCCAGTATATAGGTCAGAATACCACTTTCACTTTAACAGCTGCTTCTCATGAACGCTAGCTGCTGTTAACGGAGAATCGCCCTGTAGTACCTCGGATGAAACGGTGTACAGTATATAACTGTTTTTTTCCTCCTACTCTAGGAAATGGGAGTGAGAATTCCAAGACCCCTGGGACATGGACCAAGCAGATACATCCCTGAGAAAGAGGTGCTGTAGATGTCTACTGCTTCAAATCTGTGTATTTACTATAGGTTGTGATACTAAATGTGTGATGTTAACATGTATATAAAAAAACTTTCCTAACAGATGAACACTAATTGAACGTCATGTCTAAAAATGTGACTGCTTTTAATGCTTGCACAGGAAAGTATGTTTTTCCCTCCCTCTAATAGAGGTCCCCTGCTTGCATTGTCCTCTACATGTAACATTCACAGTTCTGCAGGAGCAAATGAGAAAAACAGGGGATTGTGTAGATTTTGTGCCATGTTTGCTATTGGCTGGGGTGTGGGAAAGCAAAGAGAGAAGCACGTGCAATAAGATTCTGGGCTGTTTTGCTGAAGGGTATTATTCTGCATGGAGTCAATAATGTGCTTTGACCTGGTTTTGTTAATATTTAAGCCACTGCTTAATGCTGTTTGCAAAAAATGACACCAGTTTTAATATTCCTGTTCTTCCTCCAGTGGTGAAGCAGGGCAGTGCATACATTGCCAACCCTACTGATTGAAGCAGTAGCTTCCAGTTTCTGACACTTTTAATGGTCTCCCAGTATTTTAAAGAAATATTGTTCTCTTTCAGGAATTATCAACTGATATGTGTATTTATATAAAAGAACAAGAAGAGTTCAATTCCATGCCAAAAGGTAGAAATGAGCTGCAGAGAAACAGCTCTTGAGCCTTCTTCAGAAGTTACCTCTAGGTTCCTTTCAATTCAATTTAACTTTATTTGTCATTATTCTTTTGTATGGTGACACAACTCCAGGATCAGACCTCTTTATATAAAAGTTATGAGTTTCAGTCTGGCTTCGCTTACTTGAGGGAACCATACCTGACAATCCAAACACACCCCAAAAATGAGACGTTTTCAATCCTCTCATGGAGAGACTCTTAAGCTCTTCCACTAGTAGGAGATTTCCTTCAGCCTACCTCTTTGACAATTCAGAATGTTGGTATTACTGGTGATGACTGCCTGTAAGTTTACAGAGCGCAATATACTTTGCGGTAGAACATATCCTAAAATATGGTGCTTGTTCAGTCCTTGTTATGTGGTGGCTGAATGATTTAAAGATGTCTGCGTGTGCTTGGTTTTAACGTGCACCTCTTTGTCTTCCACTAGATACTAGAGGTTGGTAAAGTTGATGCACGGACGCGGGCAATATTTGAAGACGCCTTTGCCGCCTTGGGGCGCCTTGACAACATCTCCTTGGTGATGGGGTTTCATCCTCAGTATCTCGAGAGCTTCTTGAGGACACAGCACTACCTTCTGCAGATGGACGGCCCTCTTTCACTCCACTACCGGCACTACATTGGGATCATGGTGAGTTACTGGCAACTGTGCATGAAGTGAAAAGCAGTGCATCTCGTAAGACTGTAAGGGAATGTACATTCAGACCTTTGAAAGCTCGGAACATACAGTAATTATGATGAAAGGATTGAATCTGTCTAATGATCTGTAGTCTTTAGAGGTGCTGATTTTTAGTAGGTTTATAAGTTTAGACATCTTGTTACCTTTTAGGTAATTCATAGAAATGGAACAAAAAGCTTCCTAAATTTAACACTAAAAATACATTTGTTGCTAGGAACAGGGTACTTGAGAGGCACCAAAATGCATTTCATACAGACATGGGGTATCTTTAACAAAGTATGATTCATCTTGATATATCTCTGTATCTTTCACACTATACCTGAAACGACACTTTTGAGAAAACTGGTTTGTGGGATGTTGACAATATTGGTACATCCCGGAGGGCACAATCTTAAGTTCAGCATAGCCCTCTTTTGTCTGTGCCTTTTATCTATAGCATCAAAGATTCAGAGGTAATAGCTGTTCCATGAGAGCGAGGGCTGATATTTAAAATGTGTTCCATGTTTGCATAAAACCCCTGTAACGCCCTTATAAATTTCCACTCGAGTTACCCAATGTTCTGTACAGCTGCAAGAATACAGAGGAGCCGTCTGAATTCCTGTGAGCACCCTTCTGATTAGCAGGTCCTTTGTGTATTTTCAGGCTGCAGCCAGGCATCAGTGTTCCCATTTGGTGAACTTGCACGTGAATGATTTCCTTCAAGTGGGAGGCAACCCTAAATGGTTGAAGGGTCTGGAGGAGGCTCCGCCCAAGCTACAACATCTGGGAGAGCTGAACAAGATTCTCGCCCACAGGCCCTGGCTAATCACAAAGGCACACATCGAGGTACGCCTTCAGAGGAGCGTATTCAGTTGTCACCTGGGCCATTTGTCAGTCAAAGATGACCCCTTCTGATATTACTTGAAAGCCTAGCTTTTCATAAGAATCCAACTCTCAACTTTCTGAGCATTATAGGTTTGTTTTGATATAAATAATCCTTTTGTTTTACGAGGGTGATTCATGAAAGTCATTGTTACTCTTGTAACGATGACTTTCAAAGCTGGTTTAAGAGGAACTATGGTAACCCGTTGCAAATAGACTGAATCGTAAAGATTAGTTTTGGGCCGTATAAATTTTCTCATGGGTGGCGCTGTGATAAGCAGCCTTGAAGCACTGGGGTCCAGGGTTCAGTTTCTATATTGTCGCTGTGTTCACGCAAGTCTCTTTAAGGTGGTCTAGTTTCGTCCCATAGTCCACAGATGTGAGTGAGCAGTTAAAAAATGGATGGATTTATTTGTTCGTGCGTCCATTGTCAAACTGCTTTTATCAAATGTACAGTTGGGGGGGGGACACTGCAGCCTATATTGTATCACCTTGGGCCCTATGTTTGCTACATCTTGGACAGAATGCAAATCCAGCGCAGGGCACGCTCATGACACCCACACACTCGCACGAGGGCCAGTTTTCCCAGACATTAGTTAGCCCATAAGTATGTCTGTGGAGGAGTCCCATACAAACTCCACACGGAAAGCACCCCAGGTCCGGAACTGAATTCAGCGTCCCAGCGTTGTCAGGCCGCACTGCTAACTACTGCACCACTGTGCAACCTGACAGATACATTTCCTCCTCTGTCCAGAATTCCTGTTTTTTTAACACTTGCGCAAGAAATTAGGTTTGTATCCTGTGTCTTTGTAGCAACTGCTGAAGGCCGAGGAGTACAGCTGGTCCCTAGCAGAGCTCATCCACGCGGTGGTGCTGCTGACTCACTACCATTCCCTGGCCTCCTTCACCTTCGGCTGCGGGATCAACCCTGAGATCCACTGCGAGGGAGGGCACACCTTCCGACCGCCTTCTGTCAGCAGCTACTGTGTGTGCGATATTGCCAATGGGAACGGAGTGCTGGAGGAGATCCTGGGCAACCATTCAGTGAGTGTACGGGCTGTTCCCCTGCTGCCTCTTCCCGATCAAGTCTCCATTCACCAACACCGGGGCTCCAATACAGTCTATAATCTAGCTTTATTTGCGTAACTTTCACAGAGTGTAGCAGACGTTAGTTATTTTTGCAGTTTTTCGGTGCCGCTCGATCGCCCCCGAGCTGTGATGTTTTCTCCAGAGCTCAACGGGCGCTCTCTGGTCTCTCTGTGCTGCAGGTTGCGGAGGCCTCCTGCGAAGTGGAAGCCCTCATGGAGAAGATGAAGCAGCTGCAGGAGTGCAGGGACGAGGAGGAGGCCAGCCAGGAGGAGATGGCCACCCGCTTTGAGAGAGAGAAGACCGAGAGCATGCTGGTGGTGTCCACAGGTGGGTCTGCTGTCCCGCTGCCTTCCAGCATCTCCAGGGCGTGGATAAGCACCTCAGAATTGGTTCCAGTCTTAATTATCTGGAATGTCTTATGAGAAAACTGTAATGAGCTTGGGCGTGGGAGGGAATACAATGGATTTCTGGCCTTGAAGACTGCAGTCGTAATCTATGAGATAAGTCACTGTTGTAAAGTGATCTGAAGGCAGATTTTTGTAGGGTTTAGGCATTTAAGCAGACAAGGAATTGTGTAATGTTAAATAAAAGCAGCCAAGCATTAAAGCAAAGCTTGAACTGACCTGCTGTGTTTCTACCAGCAGAGGAGGATGAGACCATGACGACTCGAGATGTCTCTCGGCACTTCGAGGACCCCAGTTATGGATACAAGGACTTCTCTAGGCGTGGAGAACACGTGCCTACTTTCCGAGCCCAGGTTGGATATGCTTTTCTGATGAATTACTGCGGTTAAGAAATGCAGTGAAATCGCATAAAATGAAGTGCTGTTTGTACATGGACTAAAATTTCTGTGCATGTTTCTTGTTTTAGGACTATAGTTGGGAAGACCATGGCTACTCTTTAGTCAATCGCCTTTATCCAGACGTTGGGCAGCTCCTTGATGAGAAGTTCCAGATCGCTTACAACCTGACGTACAACACCATGGCCATGCACAAGGACGTGGATACATCAATGCTGAGGCGTGCAATCTGGAACTACATCCACTGCATGTTTGGAATAAGGTGAGCGATTTTTAAAACTAAAGATTAAAGTGGGTGAAGAAACACAAGCTGGTGCCTTTCCCTGATACTGTCTGGATATGTCCATTGCATTCTGGTGGCAGATTGTGACCCATCTAGAGCTTATGTTGTTTTTGTTCTTTTTTTTTCTTGTTCCAGATATGATGATTATGACTATGGAGAAATTAACCAGCTGCTAGACCGCAGCTTCAAAGTGTATATTAAGACTGTGGTCTGCGGTCCGGAGAAGACCACTAAGAGAATGTATGACAGCTTTTGGAGACAGTTCCAACATTCCGAGAAGGTACGGGTTACGTTACGTCGGAAAACTAAAGTGCTGTGAATTTAAATAAATTGTTTTGGGTGTTTTTCAAAACAAATGGCTGCTTTTTCTAAAAGCTGACCTTCAACAGTCCATCATAGATTGGGAAAGGACATAGATAAGATGTTCAAATAAATCTGTCTCTCGTTTGTTAATACCTCTGGTAGAATTTGTCAGAATGATTTTGCTGGTTTGTTCTTCCAGGTACACGTTAATTTGCTTCTTATGGAAGCTCGCATGCAAGCAGAACTGCTCTATGCTTTAAGAGCCATCACGCACTACATGACATGAAGTGCCCATTTCTCTTCTGTGGACATATCAAAGGATGTTGCATAAACCTTCATGAAGGATGCTGAAAGTCATCTGGACTGAGCGCTGGCTGGCAGTCTGCTGGGGATGACATTGTATCATTATGCGCTGCAGCTACATCTTCTGGGTTGATTCTCCGCTGAAAGGAGTAGCAGAAGACTGCGAAGATGACGCTTAACTTCAGTATTCCATTGCGCCTCGAAAACGCCATGAATCTTTTCACAGCTTTAACGGCAGTGCACTGAGCTGCACTGGAGTATTTAGATTTCATTGTTTGTTTGTTTTTTTATGAAAGCTGAGGTTGAAAAACCTGGCGTTGGAAAGCATTGCTCAATAAGCTGTAGGGGCTGGGTAGCGTGTAGATGTTGTTGTACAGTGGTGGTGCCGCTCTGCACACCAGCAAAAGACTCCAAAAGGATACTTCTTTATTTAAGCTATGTAAAGGGTGAAAGTAACACTGCGCCTGTCTGAGCCGCCCTTTGGTTTACTGTAAGAAATTATCCTATTTTTACACGTGCATAGTGAATTATTTCAATTCCCCTACCACATGGGGTTTGAACATTTTGTAAGCAAGACACTTTGGAGAATGGGACTTTATTGCTGTATAATTTCTTTAAAAACATTTTCTCATAGGTGACTTACATTTTCCAAGTCAGTGTAAAGGTCTTCCCCCAGGAAGTGCACCTGTGTTTTATATCCCATCATGTCTTCCGCGGAAGGTCACCTAGCATTGACAGTTTTACATTTGAATTTGAATACCTCTATAAGTGCTCTTCCTGAGCAGAATTTTGCACCTCGTCTCCTTTTGTTCTACTCTTCTTTTTTTTGTAGGTGGCAGAGCTGAAGGAGAGGTTAATTTTGACTGCACTGCTACGGTCACCAAGTTAAACGGTTCATACTGTTGTTTGACCCTGACCGTTAAGAAGCTTGTGAAGTTGGAAATCCTGTTTTGCTTAATCAGTTGCCACCACAATTCTTGATCTGAAAGGAGAATTAAAAGTTGTTGGATGCTAATCTCAGGACACACTTTGCGTAAGAAGGGGGGGAAGGGTTCTCCTTAAATTAAATAGGTGTTCATAAGAGAAAGGTTTCAAAAATTGTTGGGACTAGAGTTAACAGTGTTATGAGCATTAAAATGGGGAAAAAAATAAAAGGGTCTTTTCACTTTCAAAAAGCAAATGGGTTTTGTAGAATGGATTTTTAAATTATAATCACTTGTATCAGTGCTTACTTTTTTCATTACATATAAAATTGAATTGTGAAGAAAGTTTATTACAAAACAGTATTCCTAGAGGCATTCTTAAATACTATGAAATTATTACTATGAAGCTGAAGTGCCATTTTGGAAATGAAAAGAACTTTTGATTCAGGGGTTGTGTTCTGTTTTGTCAACATCATGAAAGAACACTTGCTTCTGTGTGCAGTGTGTGTAAACAGTTAATATATTAAAAGGACCAGGCTGGAGGCTGGTTACTGGACATGAACCTTAGTCAAGACTGAGTTGAGTGTGGTACCAGTGAACTGACTGGGACTCCACACTGCAGTTTTTTTGCCTGGATTGCTGATCTTGTACATTAAACATTTAAGAGTGTAATTCTTCCAGAAGGGTGATATCCTAAAAAAAAAAAACAATCTCTTGCCCCACTGCAACTGTCGTTGCACGTAAACATGTTTCTAACAAGCCATTTACTCTGCTCTAGGTTCTGTAAATACATTATTGATACAAGTCAGCTGTGATCAATGCATTTGTTTTAGTATTTTTATCCTGCTATTTTTGATGGCTGTTTTTTCATTAATACCAAAATGAAAGGTCAAAAACTGAAGAACAGTTCTGTATTTGTGCAGCCAAAAAAGCAGGACCAGCTGTTGTTTTGTGGGTTTTTATTTGATAAACAGACACATAAGCTCAATACAGTGTTATTGTATCTCCTATTACTGTGCTATTCAAATAAACACAATGTTGAAAAAATAAAATGACATACTATAAAGTATTTAATGCATTTCATGTTTCATTTCTCCAGTTCCCTCACCATTGCAACAGTACTGTGTTTGAGATGGCAACTTATATGCAAGTAGAACTTGGATAGCTCTATATAAACACAGGTCCTTTTCTTATGTACTGTATCATTACAAATATGTATTAGAAATGCACAAGCATACTATGAATGGCCAAACACAGAAGTGTTTACTCTCCTGGATTGATAGTATATTATGTAATGTGCAAATATAGAGTATAGAAGAGAGAGATAGAATAATGAAGAACCAAATACCTTTAAGTGCACCATAAAAGTAATTTTACATATTTTAACCTTGTTTTCACAAAGCTGAACTCTGTAAAAAGTAGGTTGACGTGCCAATCACTTATTAGGTTGTCATTTAAGTAGTGAAAAATAATAGGTTTCTCATTAATAACTGCAATGGCTTAAAAATCCCAGTGTGGGGGAGCTAGTCAATTTTCATGCACAACTGCACTGTCCTCAGTATTCTATGATCACAGACATTTTTTCCTACTACTTTGTCTCCTAAAATGAATGCAGTATGACTCAGATGATCTGTAGGAGAGGCACTTCAATCGGGTTCAGAAAATGTTTAGAGCCCAGCTGCTGTCCCACTTATGACTCTCCTTGCACTGTAACTCAAAACTGGAAAACTTGTATATTAACTTCAAATTACACATCCTAATGCATCTTGTAACAAAGACTACAAGCAACAGTGTGAGAAAGCATATTTAAAATCACTTCTTGTGAAGCAAGCATAAATGTTTCTCTACAGATACTTGAAGATGAAATGGAAAAAATCATAAGATGCCAAGATCATAGCACTTCAAACTGTGGAAATGAGTTTGTTTCACCCTCCTTTTTCAGATTAAAAAAAATAAAGCACTCCTCCAAGCTTGCGGAAAAATTAAAATGGAAGATTCACGTGATGCCTGAAAGGACAACAGCAAATGGGTCATAAGACAAAAACACAACTATCCTTATTTGTAGAGTTCATGTTTTTATTCAGTCTAGTTTTAAGCACATAGTGTGTCATCTTGAAATGCAAAGTGTAAAATAAAAACAAATTCGTCTTAAATGTTATATAGCTGATTATCTGCTGTTCTCACTTAATGTTTTAACATTAGAAGTAAACACTTTTTGTAGCCAACTACAGTATGCCCTCTAACTAAAACTCCAGTAACATTACTGCATCCAATCACATAGTCCTTGTTATTGGCAGCAATAGCTTCATCAGAGAACAGTAATAAGACAGTCAATATTGTGTTATGAAATAACACTTCAAGTATAATTTTGTTTATTACTAGTGTTTCAAAAAACTTTTAACAGGGGTTCTGGTTAGTGATATATCACAAATCAGTGTCATGTTTGTTCAATAATGTAATATTATTTCAATTATTAAATTATATCATATTGTCTAATCTAGCGACAGGTATTTGATTACAATTTGGTGGCTGATCAGGAATAATTGTAAAGTCGTCGGTATCCCTAACACTTTGAATTAGGGGTTACAAGAGCCATTGCCAACATTTTTATTAATGGAATAGAAAAGTATTAACAATGTGAAAATTGAAATAAACTAATGTTGATTAGCTGCATGCTAGTCACAAAACAATCTATGTTTTAAATCTGTATAGAATATTATCAATAGCATGTTAATAGAGTGCTTAGAGATGATTATAATGGAGAAGTGAAATGTTACCTAATCACCTAACACAACTACACTTCTCCCACCATGCATTTGATGACTCACTTAACAGTACATCTTCTGTTCTTAAAGGTTTTGTGCTGATATCACACCATGCCAGTAGAAAATTACTACCACTTGTCTATGAATATATTATTGCACTTTATAACAAACTAGTAAAACCACCAGTCAGGTCTATCTCAACACATTTTCCTTATTTCCATTATTAAATACACATTATCTTCACATAATACACTGTATATTTACAATTATGTTAAAGAATGTGCAGCATTGACTGTTCACACTTACTGCAATTTATGTTTTTGATTTTCCTTAAGACTGAAGAAGAGTTTCATTTATAAATGTTCTTATTGTATATGCCATCTAAACTGAGCAATGTGAAAACCACATAATAGATATTAAAGTGCATAAAGGCTAACCCAGTGTGAAGGGCTCTTAATGCCCTGTCTACGGAAACTGACTTTGCTATGACGGAGTGCCAAGTGGCTCCAGGACAGAGTACTGGTTCTGGATCCTGTTCATCAGCTTTTGAGCCACTGGGACAAACTCCGTTTCCCAGCATGCCTTGTGGAACTCTTTGAAGTCTTCGCTCAAGTTCCAGTGGGTGGCTATGTTTTCATCTGTAAAAAACAAATTGTGAGATACAATATTTCTAAAAATGCCTAAACATCCCCAGCAAAGGTAAAATCACAGGAGGACTGAAGTTACTTGACCTATTTGGGTTTTAGTCCAAATCCTAAAATGTCAAATTAATCAAGGGAATCTAATATAAAACTAAATTAATAATCAAAGTTCTCCACCAGCTCATTACTGACATCAAGGTAAAGCTTAACTACAGGAAATTGGCTGATGATATACATTCACAAAAAAACACCATGAAACTGCCTTTTACAAAGAAAAGTAGGTAGTATTTGATCTACAGTACATGCATGTTTAGACTTGTGTTTGCCTGTTTTGGCACACAGTCTTTGTTTCAAGAGCATTGTTCCAACAACTTACACATAGAATCACCTCAAATTATTTTTTAAGACTGTCTTCCTCGCCTGTCCAAACAGCTCTTACTACTTGAGCAACTGACAATGAACAGATGGAAACAACCAAGTATGAGGGACTCCTACATTTTTTTTCCTTCTGCAGGGGTTGTATCAGTTACATTTCAAATGTAACCTGAACAAGGTACAAGCTCCAAGCCTGATCCTGGGGGACCCCTGTGCCTGATGTGTTCTTATTCACAGAGTAAAGACTTTCAGCTGTCTGCGCAGAATATATTTCTCTTTGTATTTTCTCTAAGGTACAGTTATGCAGTACTGATGATTGTTCATCATAGCATATTGTTTTTAGTTTTTCATTTTTGCTTCTTAATTTCAATTCAAGGATTATAGTTATAGTTATTTTAAAATAAAACTCAAGTAATAAGTAGTACACAGCTATGTAACCCGAAGACATGGTGCACGACTCTGATTTGAGAGAAGACTGAAAAGGGGGATCTTTTGAAATTAATAATCACAACAACTCAATGTCCCCAGAAAAATTTGCAAACATCTCTAAAAGATTCAGATTCAGCATTTTTTAAGGGAAGTTTGGATTGCACAGAACAATTACATCATATTTGGAATTACTTCAATACAAAACTTCCTCAAGTATAATGTAGTTCTTCATAAGCACCTTCTTTTAAACACAAAAAACAGTTTTTTAAAGAGCTTCTCACCAATACCAATAGGGCATGTAAAGACTATCAAAAAGGTAACATCTTAAGAAGTTAACAAATACATTAGTATTTACAAACTACCACAGATTATGAAAATTAATATTTTAGCCTTTGGATCCTAAAAACCAAACTTGTTTATTGTTAATAGCCTGATGCAAATGTCTTATTGATTCTGTTAAAGAATTCTTTGTATTTTCTTTGTTCTTTCCCTGAATCCCACTTAAATAACACAACTATAAAATGTGAAGACATTCTGATTTGCTTTAAACTGACTTGAAGAAATAACGATAATACACCACTCTTTGAAAGAAAAAGAAAAACACAAATGCCTTACTACCTAAAAAGACAGAAAGAAGCTGAAGCAGTGATTTTGTCTCCTCTTCTCCAAAGCTGAAAGCTGCACTTTCCTCACTGTAGTTCCACAGGGTCTTACATACAAGACCCGCCAACTGCCAGTCCACTGGTCCAAAGTCTCTCAGGCAATCGATCAACCTGCAAGTCAGTTGAATAACAGTGGAGTTACATTCAGTGTTAATTACAGGGACATTTCACCTGTTGGTATTTACATAATAGAAATGTCTATAAGTGAAAGGCAATCCTACATTGACGGAAATGGCTTTTTAACCACGTGACATTCATGTTGACCCAACTAGTAATGGCACTCACTCCCAGCATATGCTGTTCAACTTCAATAAGCTGTATGTCAGTCCTGGCTTTTGTCAGTCTCTTTCAGCTGGTACAAGCTAGACTGACGAAGATCTAGACATTTACACTGACCCGTTGCACCAGAAAAAAACAGAAAACAACATGTCTGTTGGGATACTGGGGTGTCTAGATTTTTTGACACCAGATCCTTAAAAACTTACTTCTGTATTCCTCCTTCTCTCAGTATCGTTCTGCTGGTCTTGTCTGCTGTGAGGTTGATAAGCACTCCGCAAGCAGAGAAGCAAACATCCTGATTCTTTGAATCCAGCAGCACAGTCATGAATTTGTAAACTGGGTAAATAAATATGTACAGATATAACATTTTCCTATACTGATGGGCTTTAAAAAAAAAAACAAGTGCTGGAACCAACAGTACTGACTGATTTCTCAATCAAATATTTAAAGGATTAACATTATGAGACAAAAATATTCCTATACAGTATATCAGAAAACCATAGCAGGAAAAAAAGAGTGACTATATAAAAAAAACATAAAACTTTATCAGGAAATATCCAGCCCCTCCAAGCGGATGAATTCTCTGAAGTGACTGAATATTATGTCATCCAAAGCAGCCCAACTAGATGAAAAATTAAACATATCACTGCTTTTTTATTAACAAGCTATTTATACCAAACACAGACAACTACACTACGCTGTAAAGCAAGAAACAAAATGATACAAAATAATCTTGAAGCACTGACAAACATTAAGAACAATTGTGCTACTGAGATGGAATCAAAGCAAAAATTATTTAAACTGACACAAAAACTATTTAATGGAACACCTTTTCAAGGATCTATGTTGTCTTAGCCTGATGAATGTTCATAGGAAACAGTTCACTGACAAGTTACATTACTATTTCATAAATACATCTTCTTTGGGTTGAAATTTGAAGGAAATGTCATGGTACAGCTTTTCTCTTCTATCTTCAGCCAGCTTTTTTATAAGGTGGTATTGGTGCCTTACTGTGGATATTTAAGATATTTAATTCCACATGTTTTTGAACATGTGACACAAAGCTTACCATGCTTTTGCAGAATAAAGTCCCGGATTTCCTTAGTTTGTGAGAAATTTCCAAACACACGAGTTGCCTCCAGCACTGCCTCCATATTATTACTCAGCAGCAACCGTAGGAGTACTGTTAGTTTTCAACAGAAAAACAAATGTGTTGTTAATATAAATACAATTTGGTCATTTTCATTAAAAATCATCCCTCCGAAAGGAATCCATTAGTAACAGGGATGTTTTGAAACACACTCCACAATTAAGCTGGGATTTTCATATGGAAGGGGGCATTCATACATCAACTAAACCAACTTCAGGCAGGACTTTGAGATGATTATTTACAGTATAAACGTTCATGCAAATCAACACAAACATACTTTTCCAGAATTACATGACTCTATAATTTAAAAAATATATACTTAAATAAGGAATGAGAGATGGTGTAATTCTTTAAAATATTTTTCAAGAAAAACATCAATCACATTACTTTAAAAACAATTCTAAAATAAAAAGGCCTTATTTCTTAACACAGAACATAGCTGTACATCACATTTTATTGGCCTTATTTTTTTAAAATATTATGACACTTTTAATAATCCTTTTTTATATTGTAGGATGTTTCAAGAAAAACATCAATCACATTACTTTAAAAACAATTCTAAAATAAAAAGGCCTCATTTCTTATTATCACAGAACATAGCTGTACATCACATTTTATTGGCCTTATTTTTTTTTAAATATTGTGACACTTTTAATAATCCTTTTTTATATTGTGGGACTGTGGGAACCAGGCTGATGTGTGGCAGCCCTTAAGAATTCAAGATTCAAGTTTAGGATTTAAATCTAGAGAACAGGCTGTAAACAGAGATCAGTTGCAGCATGCCGACAGCCCGTCTATGTGAGGCTACAGAAGTTTCTAGGCTGTAAGCAATCACCTGTGCCTTGGCTACAGCATGTCATAAGTGTATATTTATAAATCACTAATCCTGTTAAACAGCAATAAGACCTTTTAAACCTTTGATAAGAATTACTTTAAATTTGCTATTCACAATTCTCGGATTATGATTCTCTATATGTAAAGCTCATAAAACCAATGCTTACAACAGGAAATAAGTCTGACATGGTAAACAGAACAATGCTGACATTGCTGAAACAAAACCTTCAGTGTGTTTTTAAGTAAGAAAGATTCATTCCTGACATTTACAGACATTCTGCTCCTTAATGTGGATCCAATGAGTGACTGGCTTACACTCGGCAATATGAAGCTGTTTGGCCCTCACCACAGAGTTTTCAGCTGGGTAATATGATAGATTGTTGATGGTGGCTGCAGCATTGATCACAAGCTCCTCACATTCATCAATCGATATGTACTCTGGTTAAGAAACAATATAAAGAAACAGAATGCCTTAGTGTCCCCCTTAGAGATGCAACAGTGACATTTATCATCACTCAGGAGACTGGCATCTAGCATGATAAAGTACTAATGAGATGCAGCATTGTAGATCACATTTGCTCTGATAAGACTGAAAGCAGAAACTTTCACATAGCCTTAATTAAACAACTCAGCATTAACTGATTAGATCTAAGCAATGTGACAAAGCAAGCTTTTCTTATCAACTTCTCTAAACCACCCAAGCATTAAAACATTAGCTCAGCATAATTTTATTGAAATAAAATAATGTATCCTTACCATTTTATATAATAAATTAAGTGGAAGCATTTTTATAAAATGGAGCCAAATATTGTTTTTATGTTACAAATATTGCTACATGACTGTAGAATACACCTGAAGTTATAAAACATGGAAAGAAGTAACAAGAACAGTTATAGTTTATTTTTCTTGTTAATTCAGAACTATTTAAGTGCGAATTCTGTAATCAATATCTTAAGAGACTAAAACTTGCCTTTCGTGTCTGTATGTGAAACAGAAAAACCATACAACTGATCAGGCTTTCAGTAACCAAATGAGTCACATTTTTTAATTCATACTGTAACTGGAAATGTCCTTTATTGTGGTATAGCATTTCCAAACCAAGTACTGTGTTTGCTGCCTAAACCTTTCAGTAAGTGATTACTGACGCTACAGTTGTGCAAAACAGGATGTCACTTTGCAGGGTGACACTGTACACGAGCTGCGAAGAATAATAAGTATGTGCAGAATAACATGCGGACTTCCTTTCTAAATACAAAAAATGCAGTTAAAGAGGTAAAACCCCAATATTGATAAATTGAGTTCCTGAAAGAGTTTTTAAAGCTTCATTCTAACTCAAATTCAAAGTGAAACCTTCAACATTTGATTTATGGAAAACAAAAGTACCATTGCTATATTAAATAAATACAAACTATATTAAATGTTAAAGCTAGTAGATAAGGTGGGGAGCTGCGTCAGCATGCGTAGGCTGCAAAGGGACAAGTAATAGGTTTATTCCATGCTGAAAAAAAAGAAGAAAGAAAACATTTCGTTTCGGCCGTGGAGCCTTCGTGAAGGTCTTGACACACCTGAAGAAGGCTCCACAGCGGAAACATTGTGTTTACTTTCTTCTTTTTTAAGCATGGAATAAACCTATTACTTACAGTATATGTAGATAAGTCTAGTTGAAGTTAATGTATTGAGAAAGATTTTTCATTCATTGTATTTTTTTTAAAAACATTGATAACCTACCGAGTACTTTAACAAGTAGATCAATACACTCTTGTTTAGAAGCAAGTGCTGTGCCGACAGTGGGGTGAATTGATAAATTTGCAAGAACTCTAATCAACTTGATGAGAACATCCTCCACCTCTGAGGGACGTCTTTGATTATTCTGTCTGCAATCTTTGGAGCAGTCTTCTGGCGTGAAACCCATCTCCAGGTAAGTGTGGAAAAGCCCCAGAAGCGTGTCAACGCTTCCTTTTTCTGTGAAGAACTGTTCTCGAGCCTCGTTGTTCTTTGCTGTCAGGTTTCCAAGAGTGAAAACAATACGAACCACCAAGTCCTGGAAATAAAATCAACACAAAAATAAAAGCACCATAGCTGCTTTAGTCTTGGGTTATTCTAAACGGAACACTTAAGTTTAACATGATGCTGAATAGACATTATCTTTATGTTTTAATTCCATTTGGGAAGACATACTGATTTGCAGAACACTATCAGTCAGTTTGCCATAATTTGTACACATGCAATAAAGGGCAGAAAGTAAACGAAAAAACAGTGTCATACCAATGTATAAAAACGTGTGTTTTTGTGTGTAATTAAAAAACAATCCTGTAAACTATTCACCTGCCAGTAACAGACAAAATCAACACTGATAGAAGAAGGCAACCAAATTGTCAAAATAACACACATTAGTTAGTCTTAAGATGTGAATGTAAGAAAAATAGAGCTGTCTATCCCTTCACTATCACCTAACGTCCTCAAGACAGGTTTTCTCCACTCTGAGACCTGGAAAGAAACAGTCAAGACTTGGAAGCTCAAAGTAGCAGCTCTCTAGTTACCTCCATTACAGATACTGAGATTTAGATATGATCAGTATGTATGTTTAATCACACAGCAGTCACTTAAATAAAAAAGTTACTGCTGAAGACTGTATTCTTAGGAAAACTGGACCCTGCAGCCAAGGGGGCTAACCTATTCCAAAGAGTAGCTAAGGCAGGTGAAGACTCAGTTGCTCATGTGGGGACAAAAGACATTGGTTTTCATAACAAAATAAATTCAAACCCGGGGAAGAAAATTAAGAGTGGGATGAAATCAGAAGTTTTCTGAGGGGTCCTCACTATAGCATGCAATGATGAAAAACTGTCAATGTTAATCGAAAAGAAAACACAAAATATGGTGTGCTAAAGAAGGCTTCAGCCACTAGAATCCTTTTAATGGCAAAGACTATTTCAGTTGTACACGGAGAAATTGAAGCTACTGCATTAGAATCTAACTGTGATGCAACTGGATTATTGGCTACACAGCTGAGATGGGATGAGATGGGGGTGTATCACTGTACACCAAGAGCATCCAGGTCCAGGAACTTGGAACAGATGAATCAAATAAGCCACACGTGAAAAACGTATATAGGAGTTAGTGTTAGAAGTACTGTATGTCATAGGGCACCGAATTTAGTTATTGAGTAAAATGTGTGTAATAAAATCAAGACCTTATCAGAATGTCGGAAGAATCAGTTATTTGGGGAGATGCAAAATTTTCATCATATTTGAAAAAAGATCAAGGACATCAGCAAATTAAACTAATTCAATTCAAGCTTTGTTGGCCCCTGGGGGAAATTATTTTTACGGCACAGTCAAACACAACACAATGATAAATAAACATCATCAAAAGGAACGAGAATACAGTATTGTTACAGGAGAAAAGAAACGAGACAAGGTAGTTACTTTGCATTGTTTAAGAGTGTCATTGCAGTGGAAATGAAAGATTTCCTGAGTCTGTTGGTTTTACACCTTGGGACACAGAGGCGTCTCCCAGATGGAAGAAGTGTGAATTTGCAATGGTGGGGGTGAGACACACACTCCATGATGCTTTTGGCTTTCTTAGTCACCCTCTGTTTGTAAAGGATACTCAAGTTGATTTGATTATTCCAGATTATTTTGCCACTTACATTCACTAATTTACCCAGCCTATTACAATTACCGGTACTTATGTTATTAATAATAATAATAATAATAATAATAATAATAATAATTGCTTACACTTATATAGCGCTTTTCTGGACACTCCACTCAAAGCGCTTTACAGGTAAGGGACTCCCCTCCACCACCACCAATGTGCAGCATCCACCTGGATGATGCGACGGCAGCCATAGTGCGCCAGAGTGCTCACCACACATCAGCTATCAGTGGGGAGGAGAGCAGAGTAATGAAACCAATTCATAGACGGGGATTATTAGGAGGCCATGATTGGTAAGGGCCAGTGTCTTTTAATAAACTGTCTATCTGTCTGTTTGCTTATGCAATCATTATTGTGCAAAATGTACAGCAGCCCTGTGGTGTTCCAACTGATGTGTAGCGAATGTCAGATAAGCACTTCCCCAATTTGACCTGTTGAGACCTGTTAATTAGGAAGTCTAGCACCCATCTTATCAGGTTGTCATTCAGATTGAAGTACTTTGAGAGTTTCTGTGCAAGCAATAGTGGTTGTATTGTATTGAAAGCAGAGGAGAAATCAACAAATAAAATCCTTACAAAGGTCCCTGGTTGGTCCAGCTGTTGATAGACTAGATTTAACAATGTCTGTATTGCATCATCAACAACCTCCTTTCCCTGTATGCAAACTGCAGGGGGTCGATGAGGGCTTGTATGCTCTTTGTAATGTGTTTCTTCTGAACTATTCTCTCAAGTGTTTTCATTGGGAAAGATGAGAGGCAACCGACCTGTAGCTGTTAAGGCCACTAGGCTTGGCAGTTTTAGGAATAGGAATAATGATGTATTTCTTCCACAGAGAGGGAATGATCTATAAGTTTAAGGACATCTGGAAGAGAAAACTAAAAAATATTGCAAAGCTCATTTGCACAAAATTGTAAGACCCTACCACACACATTATCTGGACCTGCACTTTTCTGTATATTGATTTTCCTAAAAAGCCTACATACCTCTGCTGTGTCAATTTTAAAAAACTCTCCAGATACAGGGTGAATATCCTATGAGCTGAGGTGGTTGTAGATTTCAATTCAAAGCGAATATAAAACCATGATTTTAATGCCCTGCCATGCCATCCTGGTGTCACCTGTTGTCATGATGTTCTTTATTTTCACCCTAAACTGTTCCTTAGCTTTCCTGGTCTCCCTTTTCACCTCTCTCTGCAGTTCCTTCCTGAGCTGGGTGTCTCCTTGAGCAAAAGCCAGTTTCTTTTTTAGGAAAACATGATAAAGGCTTTTTGTTACCCAGGGTTTGTTATTGGAAAAAGCCTTCAAGCTTTTGGTAGGGATGATAGAGTCGACGCAGAAAGAAATATAATCTGATACCACAACAGCGAGTTTGTGAATGTCCTCCAATGTGTTTTTAAACACGTACCATCGCGTGCAGTCAAAGCAATCCTGAAGCCGTTTAGTGCTCTCCGTGTCCCAGGCTTTTACTGTACTTTTCTCCTGTTTGATCCTCTTGAACAGCAGCTGCTAGATCGGCCTGAGAAGCACAGCGTTGTGGCCGGAGTTGCCCAGTGTAGGTCTTGAGAGGGACAAGTAGGCATTAGGAACTGTCCCATAGCAATCATCGATTATTGTATTCAACAGCATGGGGCAGGTCACGTATTGGTTATACGTTGAAAGACAGTGCGCAGCTGTTAAAGTCTCCTAAAATAAATTTAGGAGCATCTGGGGATATAGCGTCCAGTTTCTGGTTAACATCAAAAATTATATTGGAGGCCTTTACCGCATTCACCTTAGGGTGGATATAGATGAGAGTAATAAAAAGCTGAGGAAATTGAAGGGGTGCAGAGAGACACTGAGCAGTCTGATGTCAGGCGTGCACATGCTTTCATGGACGATGATGTTCTGACGTCAGCGGTTGTTTATCATCTCCGCCGTGATGTTTACCTGTGCTTTCAGGATCCCTGTCCAGCCGGTGTAGAGAAAACCCCTCAGGCTTGACAACATCGTCCTTCACGGTCTCGTCCAGCCAAGTTTCTGTAAAAGCTAGAATGCAGGCATCCCGAAACCCGTGCAGGAACCGCACGCCGGCATGCAGCTCGTCTAGGTTGCTCCTCAGTGAGCGCACGTTCAATAGAAAGACGGTGGGCAGCCAGAGCTTATTTCTCCTCCGCCGGAGCCTCTGTCGCAGTCCTCTCCTCTTGCCATGCTTGCGCTTAGTTTTCTGATTAAAGTTCGTATTTTTTGTAGAACACAACGTCTTGCGGAAGATTGGCAAACAGTGTATCCGAGGGTTGGAAATCTTTGGATCTTAAAGTTAAATGGAATTCCCAGCTATGTTTCAAGCCAACAATGCCTGCATCGTGCGCGCCCCAGCCATGGACTAGTGGAGCCGGTTGTTGGTGAGACGAGATGTACATAATAAAATATAGAAAAATGAAAATAAAATAAACAAAACATAGAACATAAAAAAATAAGTGGAAAGGACAAAGACGTGCCACCAGTCACTACAGAGCAATGCTCCTACTATCTTCTAAAAGAGTAGAAATAACTAAAAAACAATGTTCTCAAATAGTTTGTCAGTTTTTACTACTGGAGATGTGTGTATTGATCTAGCCTTTTCAAACAAAGAAAGAGTGAGGAAAACAGATGACAGAACAAACAGAGAAGTGCAATCATAATATGGTTATGTTTTGAAGTAGGATTTGAATCTCTACACGTGGAATCCAAAGCAAAGGTTAACAATTTCAGGAAAGCAAACTATAAAGAAATGCGAGTTTAAAAAAAGAAGAATCGAAGAGGATCAATTTGGAGTCAGCAGATAATAGATGGCAACATTTTAAAGTGAAATTGCTTGAAACACTGAATAACAGTGATCAAAGAGTAAGAAAATCAAAGGTTAGAAACCAACTGCCCAAATCAATTAAGATAAAATGATTACGAATGAACTGTATCTTGTTAAAGCAATGGAGTTCAACAAATTAGTGCAACAGTGCACTGCACTACAGAAGCTTCAAAGGAAATTCAAATTTAGGTCAAGGAAAACACCTGACAGATAACATGTAATGAAGACAAGTACAGGATGTTATGTGCTTGCAGAAGTAATATACACTGCAATTAATAGATGGGAAAAAATGAGGATAGAAATACATGTTGACGTAACTGTGGTCTTCTAGACAATATGGGAAACCAATACAAAAAACAGAAACAGAATAGTAGGATGGTTAAAAGCATATAATTTAAATCAAGGAATGATATGCTAAAATTGTACAATATACAAGTAAGACTTCATTTAGATTATAACCAGTTTTGGTTACAAAAAAAGATATTGAGGATCTTGAATCAGTTCTACTCTGATAAGCTTACAAACATAACCTTTTTAGTCTTGAAGATGGAGATCTATTAGGGGAACCAATTAAATTAAAAAGCCAATTCAATTAATAATTTAAAACATTTAATGCCTTGATATCTCCCTGTTCATATTCATCTCCACTTTAATGAGAGACGCTTTAAAAGGATAAATGAGATTGTAATAGATACTAATCAGTTTTATTACTGTATTAATCAGTACAGTAATGTTTGTATTTTGTGTCTTCACTGAAATGAATTGGTAAATGTTTTGTTTAGAATTGTACATCAATGGAAAGAAAACATTTTTTGCCTACATGAAATGCAATCGTTTCCTAGTGAACACCTACAAGAAAAAACTTCAAGGTGAATTTAAACACTATAGTATTAGTGTCCATGTGCTCTCTTCTGCAATTTTGGTTCTTTGTTGCTGTTAATCCTATTTAAATACAGTGCCCTCTAGATTTATGCATAAATGAATTATGGATTAGATAATGCCTTTATGAAAGAATTTTAAAAATAATATATTCTAATTGTAATAGCACATCATACTAATAGCAAAGTCATATTTAATGTTATAAAATTCTAATTTAAGTAATTTAATATATTTATTCAAGAAAATACAATTAACGGATCCTTTCAAATGGAATACAAAAAAACCAACAATCTACAGTATGTAACATTCTGCTCATTGGAAGTGGAATGGAAGCCTCTAACTATACAGGGGCCTCTGAAGAATTTCTGTTTTCCTGGGGTTTAGAAGGAGTTAAACACAAGGTCCCAGGCCTGAATGAGAATGGCAGGGCAGAAGTACAAGGAACAATAACATGCACGAGCATTTTTTTTAGTAAATACCAATAAATCTAGTTAAAATACCAAATCATGATACTGTATTTTGCCACCACCACATTGCCTGCCTCATTGCAACTTTGCAACACATTCTTAGATTTCTTTAGTTCTAAGATTGACAACATCCGGCATCACATTCTCTCCACTACGCATATCATTTCCATACCTCCTCACTCCTCATCCAACTTCTCTGGTTCCCTTCTCTCTTCTTGACTCAGCATCCCTCAATAAACTAGTTACACGCATGAAACCCACCACATCTATTTTAGATCCCATTCCCACCACTTTATTTCAGTTCTGTTTCTCTTCTCTCTGTCCTATTGTCCTCAATATTATAAATTAATCCATGAGCACTGGCATTGTACTGTACCAATGGTCCTCAAAACTGCTGCCATTGACCCAGTGACAAAAAAGCCTAACATGGCTCTCGACAATTTTAACAATTTTTGCCCCATCTCCAACTTACCCTCTTTTGCAAAAATTCTAGCATGTGCTGTCACACTTCAGTTACATAACCACTTACCGCTCTGATCGCTGTCACTTTGCCTCTCTAAATGGGTGCAGGTCTGAAATTGGTCTTATTAAGTCTGGTGTTCCTCAGGGCTCATTACTGGGCCCCTTGCTCTTCAGCTCTTTACATGTTTCCACTTGGTCAGCTTTTAAGATCACATGGCCTCAGCTTTCATTTCTACGCTGACGATACTCAAATATACATCCATACCAAACCTGACACTGATGTGGCTGTCTCTGTTATATTTAACTGCATCTCTGACATAAAAATTTGGATGACTCAAAACTTCCTTCATCTTAACTGCGACAAGACTGAAGTCATGCTTATAGGCATCCCCCCATCAACTTCGTAAAGCCAGTCCTATAACCCTATCCGTAGATGGTTCTGTACTTGAGCTTCAATCTAAACGGAAAAACCTTGGGGTTATATTAGATTCTGGCTTAACATTCGACCCACATGTGCAGCATACTGTCAAAACATATTTTTTTCACCTCAGAAATAATCACCAGACTACACCCTATGCTATCACTAACTGTGGCTGAAAAGCTAATCAACACATCTGTGTTCTCTTGAATTGACTACTGTAATGCTCTACTCGCTGGGGTATCTAAATCTACGTTGAACAAACTGCAGTATGTCCAAAATTCAGCAGCCAGAATCCTGACCAGGTCTAGTGCAAATGATCACATTACTCCTATCCTGGAGTCCTTCCACTGGCCTCCGGTCAAATTCCATGTAGATTTTAAAATCCTCATGCTCACCTATAAGGCTCTGCATGGCTTGGCACCTCAGTACCTGTCTGAACTATTATCGCCCTACTCCCCACCTTGCAACCTTCGCTCTTCTAATTCTGGTCTCCTTACTGTCCCCCAAGCCCATCTACATTGTATGGGTGACAGGGCCTTCTCCTGTTATGCCCCCAAGCTCTTTTACTCTCTCCCCAAGGATATCAGAGAGTCACCTTCTCTAAACTCCTTCAAATCCAGACTCAAAACCCTCTTCTTTAGAAAAGCCTTTACTTAACTGGTTCCATTCTTCACCCCTGCGGCTGGAAGGTTGCTGGTTCGAATCCCACCGCCGGCAGAGGAATCGTACCCGTTGGGCCCCTGAGCTCCAACTGCTCCAGGGGCGCTGTATAAATGGCTGACCTTGCGTTTTGACCCCAAGCTTCTCTCTGTGTCTGTGTGTCTGTGTGTCTCATGGAGAGCAAGTTGGGGTATGCAAAAAAACAAATTCCTAATACAAGGAAACTGTATATGGCCAATAAAGTGATCTTATCTTATATACACAGAAGACATTCAGCAGCAGCAGTAGCATGCACCAGCATGGTTAAGGTCAGAGACTTCTGTGAAGACAGTAGGCAAGCAGGGGATTGCTGTGAAACAATCTACAAGATGCACAATCTTCTACTCTCCAGCGTAGAGTCCATTATCATTAAGACACTTAAGTTCACTGGTATAATGGCCACCCTGCCAGGAAAAGGATGCAAGTGTATCTTGCCAGTACAAGCTGTGAGACAATCAGTTTTAAGACGCAGCTGAAGATGTTGTATCAATCTGGTATCTTCAGGATACAAAATGTACAAAAAACTCATATTCAACACTGCCTGCATAAATGCGGCTTTCAATGAATAAGCATCTCCTGAGGGTAAACCATAGTATACAAGGACAAGTAGAAAGACATAGCTACTAGTTTATTTCAGTATTATAACTATTAAGCAGAACACCTCCTAAAAAACTAATATATCCTTAAGTCAAGGCAGAATACCTACATTACTGAAATATGTAAAAAGTCCAATATATTTGTTCAGTTGCGCATATTATATACTGTATACTGAATTTAAACAATTTATTAAACAGAATCCTCACTGAATTATCATTAGGAGTGTTAATTCTGCCGAAAGTTTTCCCAACACCTTACTGTGCCTTCTCCTGAAGAAGAGTCCTGGGAGCTTGGCAGCTATCCAGTTAGATTTCAGGATAATTCAAATACGATGGACTATTGATAAATGCAATTCACTTCTACACATTCGCTTGCAGCATGCACAATGAAAAGTGTTGCCAACTTACTTGACATGAAATGCATAGGGAACAGGCTTGTATGATGAGTACTGAGTTTTACCATCAGAAAAAAAGCACAGTAGTATTTTTAGAACATGAAGTGATATCATGTGACTAGAAAAACATTGTGTGATACAGTAGGACATGATTGCAATTATACCTCAATTTTTTTCATGAAACAATCCAAAGTTTTTTTTAGTTTTACATTTAAAAAAAAAAGACAAACCCAGTACAGAGCTATATAACAAAATAGCACCCAACACCCTCCATACAAACCCTTGGTAGCAGTCCCTTTGCATTCAAGCACTCAGCCCCTTCCATGATGTCCCATTTGGTTGAAATACAAATAATACATTTGTACATTTTAAGTGAATATTTGTAATCAGAACTGAACATTCAAAATAAACACTTTCACATGGTTGACCTAAAATATGTTGATTGCATATGCATAAGTATTTCCAAAGTCAATACTTGGTGGAAGCACCTTTGGCAACAATCACAGCTGCAAATCTTTTAGGATAAGTCTTTACCAACTAGGAGGGTGCAACTTGCTCAGGCTCTGTCAGGTTAATAAGGGAATGCTTAATGGCAGAATTTTCAAGCCTTGGAAGAGGCTCTTTCAACAGTGACTCTTGGAAGGTACTGTATTAATGGAAGACATCTCCTGTGACAACATTCAAGGTCGATTCACCTGAAATACCTTCTCATAACTACTGTATATATAACCCCTCATGAATGCCATCAAGTGAAACTAGCTCTTCGCCCCTTGTAAACCAGGATTTTTGGAGGTATAATTTAATTTGAATTTAAATAATTTCTAGAAAGATCTGCTTACGAGTGTTAGATCATCTTATAATCTAAGAAGGCTTCAAAGGCACTTTGAAATGTTCTCTTACATTCTACTATTTCCAAAACGTTTTCCAAGTGCTCCTGTAAGACATATTTGTGTCTGATACATGCTGAAGGGAGTCATGAGGGAATACTGTGAAGAAATAAAGTGTGATAACTGCAAAGCGTTCACTACACATACCTTCTTTCTCTGGTGCTTGTTGAGCAGTATCAAGAATAACCGGTAGCAGCCTGCATAGCTGGCCAGTGCTGCACAACATTCAGTGTAAGAAGAGAGTTTACTGGAAAAACAAACAAACATATGCTTATAGCTATAAACTGTGATACGCTCAAACATGGAACAAATTTATTTCTGAAAATTCTAAAAATGTGCAGTACTGAAAATAGGACTGTACATATTAATCCCTGCAGGGCAAGCACACCCACTCCCACACGCATATGGGACAGACTGGAGGCACCAAGTGACCTGGAGAGTATGTCTAGGTGGAGGAGGAGGGAAAGGAGGAAACCGAAGCACCTGGGAAAACTTAGGCAGCCATAGAGAGAACATGCAAACCCCACACAGAAGGTATCCCTGGCCACAAAAGAGCCCAGAAAGCAAAGCTGTGATGTAGTAATGTCAAGTGCGATCCTATCCCAACATAATATAGACAGTAACATATACAGTGGTGTGAAAAAGTGTTTGCCCCCTTCCTGATTTCTTATTTTTTTGCATGATTGTCACACTGAAATGTTTCAGATCATCAAACAAATTGAAATATCAGACAAACATAACAGAAGTAAACACAAAATGCAGTTTTTAAATGATGGTTTTTATTATTAAGGGAAAAAACAATCCAAACCTACATGACCCTGTGTGAATAAGTGATTGCCCCCCCCTTGTTAGTACATAAATCAACTGTGGTTTATCACATCTTTGGAAAGTTGAGTTCAATTTCTCTAGCCACACCCAGGCCTGATTACTGCCACACCTGGCAATCAAGAAATCACTTAAATAGGACCTGCCTGACAAAGTGAAGTAGACCAAAAGATCCTCAAAAGCTAGACATCATGCTGTGATTCAAAGGAATTCAGGCACAAATGAGAAACAGAGTAATTGAGATTTATCAGTCTGGAAAAGGTGATAAAGCCATTTCTAAAGCTTTGGGACTCCAGCGAACCACAGTGAGAGCCATTATCCACAAATGGCGAAAACATGGAACAGTGGTGAACCTTCCCAGGAGTGGCCGGCCGACCAAAATTACCCCAAGAGCGCAGCGACAACTCACAAAAAGAGGTCACAAAAAACCCCACAACAACATCCAAAGAACTTCAGGCTTCACTTGCCTCAGTTAAGGTCAGTGTTCATGACTCCACCATAAGAAAGAGACTGGGCAAAAATGGCCTGCATGGCAGAGTTCCAAGATGAAAACAACTGCTGAGCAAAAAGAACATAAAGGCTCATCTCAGTTTTGCCAGAAAACATCTTGATGATCCCCAAGACTTTTGGGAAAATACTCTGTGGACTGACGAGACAAAAGTTCAAGTTTTTGGAAGGTGTGTGTCCCATTACATCTGGCGTAAAAGTAACACAGCATTTCAGAAAAGGAACATCATACCAACAGTAAAATATGATGGTGGTAGTGTGATGGTCTAGGGCTGTTTTGCTGCTTCAGGACCTGGAAGACTTGCTGTGGTAAATGGAACCATGAATTCTGCTGTCTACCAAAAAATCCTGAAGGAGAATGTCCGGCCATCTGTTCGTGACCTCAAGCTCACTTGGGTTCTACAGCAGGACAATGATCCAAAACACACCAGCAAGTCCACCTCTGAATGGCTTAAGAAAAACAAAATGAAGACTTTGGAGTGGCCTAGTCAAAGTCCTGACCTGAATCCGATTGAGGTGTTGTGGCATGACCTTAAAAAGGCGGTTAAGGCTCGAAAACCCTCCAATGTGGCTGAATTACAACAATTCTGCAAAGATGAGTGGGCCAAAATTCCTCCACAGCGCTGTAAAAGACTCATTGCCAGTTATTGCAAACGCTTGATTGCAGGTGTTGCTGCTAAGGGTAGCCCAACTTGTTATTAGGTTTAGGGGGCAATCAGTTTTTCACACAGGGCCATGTAGGTTTGGATTTGTTTTCCCTTAATAATAAAAACCTTCACTTAAAAACTGCATTTTAGTGTTTACTTTTGTTATCTTTGTCTAATATTTCAATTTGTTTGATGATCTGAAACATTTCAGTGTGACAAACATGCAAAAAAATAAGAAATCAGGAAGGGGGCAAACACTTTTTCACACCACTGTATATATTTAAAAAAACATTTTATCATCACAAGATAAATCCATACAGCAAAAAAAGTTTAATCTTTACATATGGCAATATTTAATTTGGAACATTTTCTAACACTTTATCCATAAGTGATTGCAAAAATATCTAGATCCGGACCCAGGTGTGATCATAAGAAACATTTTTGATTAAGTGTTAAGCTTGGACAAAACAAAATACCATCTTAATCATTGCTGAAGTTAATCAAAGCTTAGTAAAGTACCTCAATACTCTGGCTACGTTCATGCAGATATCCTTGTCATTGCTGTGTTGCTCCAATATTACACAGAGTTCTGGAAATCCACTGTTAGAAAGGAATTCCAGTCGGGACTGGGGAAGGTCAGCCAAATTTCTTAGGGTAGCTGTCAGCTAAAAGGACATATGAAAGTAAGAAAATATCACAAATGAAGCGAAAAGGGTAAATGAAAGGGATATAGTGTATGCATAACCTTATAGTAGCTTGTAAATGAATTGACACCAAATATAGCATCCCTCCATGTCAATTAATAATAGCAAATAGGCTCTTATTGTTAAAAAATACCACAATAATAATTTCATAATTATGTTTAAAAGATCTTGTCTAAAATTATTTCTGATTGGCATTCCAACTTTTATATTTTACTGTATGTTACCTCTGTACTCTAATCTAAAGTATTCAATAATACCTGTATTTTTACAACTTTCCAGGACAAATGTCTAAATTTAAAATAAATGAAGAATATTTGTCACCAGATCTGTGGTTGAAATAGGGAAGAAAACAACAAAGATAAGTCAGTAATATGAAGGAAAAACTGGATAAGTAAAATAATGAAAAATGTCATTAAGGCTCTGAGCTCAGCAATTACTGACACAGCTGATACCATTGTTTCCAAATTAACAGAGCACATTCAAAAAGTTATCACAATAAATGCCTAAAACTGGACACTATAATTATTGGCATAGCAAAGGACCCTTGGGAATCCCTGTATATCTAATGACAAATATGCTGATAATGAATAGTCAGTCTTTCTTATTGTCATATTTAATTAAAAACTAAATCAATTAAACAAATAACACAAAACACGATTCATTTATCCTTAAATAATGCAAGATTTAATAATCAAGTGGCACCCCCATGAGCACCAATGACTCCAAATTAAATATTAACTGTAACCATTAAGCAGTCTCTCACAATGGTTTTCTGGCCCAATTCCTCCTCACAGAACTGCTTCAGCTCTGAAACATTTGAGGGTTACATTGCATGGACAGTTTGCTCCAGGTCCTGCCAGAACATTTCATGGGCGTTTAGGTCCAGACTTTCACAAGGCCCTTAAAAACATGGAATTTTTCCTACTGCTGCCACTCCTTTGTAGATCTGCTAGTGTGTTTAGGATCAGTGTCTTAATTCAAGACCTACTGCTGGTTCAGCTTCAGGTCACAGGTCGATAGCCTGATATTCTCTTCTGATCTCATACAGAATTCATGGCTGTGTCAATGATGACAAGCTGTTCAGGTCCTGAGGCACATTAAAGTACTCCCAAACTATCTTACTCCCACTGCCACGCATGAAGGCTGGAATGAGGTTCTTCTATTCAAAAGTAGCATTTGTTCTCACCAAACATAATGCTTCTCATTGAGTCCAAAGAGTTCTACCTTTGATTCGTGGAAGAGACATGGAACAGGTTACTATTAACCCTACTGGATTTTCACACAATGACTAATTTTGATCCAAGAAAGCTATCATGGTGAGACTACAAAATATCTACATTTATCTTTTAGGTTAAAGATTAAAGGTTAAAGAAAACTTTCTCAGCACTGTACATGCAGTTTATTGCATGTAAAGCAATTAGCTTGACCCATTCTATTAAAATAAAATCATGTAAACTGATCACAGGAACAGAAACATACACAGATAACTGTGGACTGTTCCAATATTTCAGCCAGATTTAACCAGGCAACATCTTTCGCAACAGAACTGGCAGCCTGTCTATCTGTTGACTGTTTAGTATGAAATGATAAGGTTCTGGGAAAGAAGAACCTCTGCTTATTCGGTTTTAATCCAAAATAAAATACACTCTGCTAGAGACAGCAGGTTTTTTTAGTTCCCTATTTATAATCCATCTTCCTTTCTTCTTATAACACTTGAATAATATATTTTATCATATAATTTATGTTACATTTAAAATAGACACTTTTATAACAACAGTTTTTTCCAATGCATTGCTGTATGAGCATTTCTCAAATTTTAATCTAATCTACCCCCATGCTTGCAACCCCTACAACAAAATCCTTATACCACAAAGATCTATATATTATTTACCTACCTAATCAAACAAATGACTTTGCAACTCTAATCTAAGAAACACACATTTTATGTTTACTGAGCAAATGGTGAGCACTACGTTGACACAAAACAGGGTGTGTGGTGCTTTTTTTGTATGCCGCTGGTCTAAGGCAGCATCATGCAACAACAGCAGCTCTGTACAAAGGTCTGTTGAATCCGTTATCACAAAGCCACGCTAAAGACTTTAAGAACATACTGTTCTGTCACACTTAAAAATAACACCACAAACCGACCTGCCACAGCACATATTGTAAAGTGATTTAACTAAGGTCACTAAACTCACTAATGCACCACCTACAGTACAAGGAAAAACACTCACCAGCTCACTACAGGGTTTTCTTTACCACTTCAGTAGCTCTTTTAGAACCATTTAATACTCTGACAAGATGCAGCTGAGGCTATTACATAATCGCACAGTTTACAACATTTGAAGAAACAAAATGAGGAGATATGGAGCTAGAAAGTCAATGATACACCATTGGATAATCAGAGGGTTACACAAGAGTTATTATAGCAAAAATGAGAACAATGCAAGACTATAAAAAGCCAGTAAAACATTTAGACTACAGTACCCCAGTAGCTTCCATTTCATTTCACGAACCTATAAACATTGAAACAAAGGCCCCTAGACATTGTAAGGTCAGCATTCATTAACACTTTTGTTTTGGAAAGAAATTGTTAAACCCTGGAAGGTTGTAACATCTGTGAGCAATTTCTAATGTCTGCAGTAAGAAATAGAAACAGGCCAGTGAACAGGAGGTCTCGTGCCTCTCAAGGTTGTAATGCAAGATTTTTGTCTGCCTACTTATTGATACCTAACTAATGCAATTCAAAGAACAAATCAGACAAAAACAGCTGTCCGAATAATTTCTTTGGCGCAGAAAACAAAATATTTTACAATGTTAATAGCTTATAGGGTACTTAAGGTGGTTCATTAAGTCATATACTGTAGTTAGTTTTATTCAATAGAGAAGTTTAAGTACCCCAATGTCACACCAGCACTAATTTACAAAGCAGAACAATCAGTAGGCTATCCATGTAGCCTAATAATAGTCATACTCTCAGTAGAAGCAGGAAGTGAAACGGTTAACCAGACTGCACCATCACAGCATAGTGCTTCAGCTCTCTTTTTTTCCTAAATGTTCTTTTTTTATAAAAGAATATAGAAGCTACAATGAAAAAAACACTTAACTAGTGGACTAAGGGATTCAGCTCTTTACACCTGACTATGTTACAAACTCCAGGGCTGACAAGTCACTCTTGCCAACCACCTTTAGTCAGAATAGATCATACAGCGAACATGTCAATTTCAATTTTGTTGTAGGACTGTCCCTTGAGCTATCTTATTTCAGAACTAAGTCCATGAGGGTGTCTGCCACAGGGCATCACAAGAAGAAACTACATTATCTCATACCTTCATATCCATCAAATCAAGTTCTCAGATCACTCTGTCTTACTAGTACTATAAATTTATCTGGGCTCATGACACACAGTGCTGTTCTGCTCTCTACTGGTTCCGTATCAGTGCTGCTCTCATCATTTAAATAATTATTAAAAGCAGATTTCTAACATGGGCCTTTTTCAGTGTGGAATGGTGTTAGCTTCCATTCACAGGTAATATCCTTTATTTCTATACTTTGTCATATTTTGCTATACTTAAAACGTTTATTTTAAAGGTTTGCACGATATGCATCTGATTGAATGTACAGTTTTATTGTCCCATGATAACACTACAGAGTATCTCTACACTGTATGACAATTTCTAAAATTTTAAATTAAAATAAGTATAGTTGTTATTTTATGAGACTAAGTTACCCCCAATAAAATAAAAAAAATGCATTTTAAGTAGTTTTTGTTAGAATTGAAAACCTGTAGTAAAGTACACAGGTATTCTCAGATATACATGCTCTAGGATTTTCTTTGGGAAGTACTCAGTATACTGCAACAGTCTGGATCATAAAACCAAGATTGAGTCAGGTTCAAAAAGATCATATTAATCATTTTAGTTTCTTCTATTGAAAAGGAAATAAAACTCTGAAAACATTAATTCTAATGAACACCCAATTACCATCTTGCAATACAACAGCAATAAACAGCAGTTAATCAATCAATCCTCGTGCCATTGTTTATGAAATATGAGAAACAAAATGACATTAAAATCAATTTATATATACAGTACATATTGTGTATGTTATATGTTGTGATATACAGTACCTGAACCAGAATGTGTCCTGAGATGGTGAAGTTTGTTTTGTCCAGCCTGTGTGCATCATTGAGCTTCTTGGTCAGCTGCAGCAAAATGCTGACAGCACCTTTGTTCTGGAGGAGCTTGAGGAGCAAGCTGTTTCCGGAGAGGAATTTCAAAGTGCCCATGCAGTAAAGGAGGGCCTCGGCAATAGAGAAGATGTTTTCAGAGCAGAGGACCGATAGCAAAGAATCTGTGAAAGAGGATCACAGACAAACGCATCCACTTGAACACAGGCTTTGCAGGTATATAGCAAAAATAAGATAAAACACAAAGGCGAGATTTTTTTGTGAAAGTACTAATGAGAGAATTTAATCAACAGCTTTCATTTTCCAATTCAATCTTTTTGAGTAAAAAGTAAAGATAGAGTTAGTCAATCAGACATCAATTCTACACATCGTGCCTAAGGTAACATGGGTGTTTATGGACTTATGTGACCGCGCACAAGAACATTAAGGTGACTAAAGATAGGAAGACATGCAACCCACCTTGTCACTTTTCTACTCAGACACTGTGCACTTAACTGGTCTTAACCCTTTACATCCTCTCTTACACCTGCACTTCAATCAGTACTAATCATCCTTCATAATGAGACACTGGAGTCTTATAAACAAAATACTGGAAAAGTTTACCCAAAGCAATGAGCTATAGATCACTCCGGATCTTTCTTTCAGTAATCATCAGAAATCCGTAATCTAAATTCTTCTTTCACACTCTCTCTCCTATTAGACCCTTTCTGGCACAAAAGACTGCACATTTGTCTTCTGTTGGAACAGTACAGGAGCCACAAAAACTACACCTGTGGGAACTAGACTGTTTACATTCAATTCTGAGCTCTCACTCTCTCCCATTCCTGCAAGAGCTTAGGCACAGACTTTAGCCTTTGTCCTAACCAGCGACCCACAGAGCCAATCATATCCTGTATATTATATTCACACTGGATGCCAATCAATCAATTAAGCCAGGTGAATCTAATTTTCACTCCAGTAGGTGACTTTAAACTAAGCCTCTACATTCACTATCACAGAGACCAACCTGCTGGGAGCAATAATCTATAGAGAGGTCTAGAAGCATTTATACCAGAATGGAGGCAGATAATCAAGCAAAGCCACATCTGGGAAATCAAATATAATGAGAAACAGCTCTTCAAGTAAAACCACCATTAAATGTTTATACCTAAATGCTAGCAGCTCTTAAACCAAATGACAGAACGAGCAGCCTTGACGCTAACAGATAATTATGTTTTTTTAGGGGGTTCTAACACTAGATAATTTATGAATTTAGTAATGAATATAATATTAGTGGGTACAGTCTTATCTAAACAGACAGCAAGAGAAAAGAGCTGGCAGTGTAGCACTGTACTGTATATCTGAAATGATCTGCAGGCACATTAACATAGACCAGAAGAATCAAATGTTTCAGAATCTGTATATACAGTACAAGTAAAAATCTGAAATCTTTAATAATAGAGAGCGAACTACAGAGCACAATACACAGCCACAGAATAACTGCTTCATTATACAGTGGACTACAGTAAATAAAGCATGACAGAAGGGAACAGGTGTTCTTATGGGGATCTCCCTTATACAGACTTCAAATGGTAAAAGTGGTTAATGACCATACTCAGGACCCTGGGTATTTCTCTACCCAGTTTATTAGAGAACAGACAAGGGGAAGTGGTTCTGATGCAATTTTCTTTTTATATTTAATTTTATATTTAGGAAGGGGAACTTTGATCACAACATAGTTCAATTTAAATTTAAGAAACCCCACCTCTACGGTCCAACAACTTACAATTTTAAGCTAAATACAAAAGAATAAACCTTATGTTCACTCATACAGTGTCTATTAAAAGTATTCAGCCCCATTGGACTTTTCACACTTAACTGTGTTACAATATAAAATACAATGTATTTGGGATTTTTTTGCCATTGATCAACACAACATACTCTATAATGTGAAACTGATAAAATTCTACAGCTCCTCCTAAATCAATTATTATTATGAAACAGAAAATAAGTGTTAACATAAGTATTCACCCCCTTTTACTATGACACACCTAAATAGGCTCCGGTGTAACCAAATGTTTGTTGACTGAAGTCCACCTGTGTGCAACTAGAGTGTTTCTCATGAGTTCTGGATACATATAATAATAATTATAATTGCTGACACTTATATAGCACTTTTCTGGACACTCCACTCAAAGCGCTTTACAGGTAATGGGGACTCCCCTCCACCACCACCAATGTGCAGCATCCTCCTGGATGATGCGACGGCAGCCATAGTACGCCAGAACGCTCACCACACATCAGCTATTAGTAGGGAGGAGAGCAGAGTAATGTAGCCAATTCATAGACGCGGATTATTAGGAGGCCATGATTGGTTAAGGCCAATGGGAAATTTGGCCAGGACGCCAGGGTTACACCCCTACTCTTTTCGAGAAACGCCCTGGGATTTTTAATGACCACAGAGAGTCAGGACCTCGGTATTACATCTCATCCGAAGGACGGTGCCTGTTAACTGTATAGTGTCCCCATCCCACATGGACTGCAGGGTGAGCGTCCCCTGCTGGCCCCACTAACCCCTCTTCCAGCAGCAACCTTAGTTTTTCCCCGGAGGTCTCCCATCCAGGTACTGACATATACTGTTCCTATCCCTGGGAGGTCCCACAGTTAACTAGGAACAGGGTGTCCTCACAAAGAGCAGAGAGGGAGGGAGGCTGCCCAGAGACTTGTGACCTCTCTAAAGCAATTACACCCTTCCATAGCTGCAATGGGAGAAACTGTGGATATGACAATTGCCTGGGTGCTTCGCAAAATTGGGCTTCATTGGAGAGCGACAAAAAACACACATCAAAACGCAACTATACTTTGTCAGAAGGCATGTGGAAGACTCTAGACACCAAGCTGAAGAACATTCTATAGTCTGATGAGACCACGATTGACCTTTTTAGCCACAATGATAAGTGTTAGCTTTGGTGCAAGTATAACAGTGAACATAATCCTGAGAACACCATCCCTGCGGTGAAGCACAGTGGTGGCAGTATCAGTATCATGAAATCTTGGAGGAAAACCTGCTGCAATCTGCAAGAGACATGGGACTTGGGAAAGATTCACCTTCCAGTAGGATAATGACCCAAAACTAAAGCTAAAGACACACTGGAATGGTTTAAAAAGAAAAAGTAAATGTTCAGGAGCCAATTAAGATCAATCTTATATTATGTGGCATTAAATATATATATTAAATAGTGCCAGAAAAATAAGACAGTGAAAATATAAATCATAAGAAAGCACACATAAGATCAAAATAAGAGGCACATTTGACAATTTTAAATGGAAAAATTGCAAAGGCAAAATAGGAAACACCAAAGTTTCAGCATAATAAAACCACAGCATACAGTATATTCTAAATAAATTCCAATATCTAACTATTTTTATGTAATTCAGCAAATGTATTTAGCAAGTTAAACAGCAAAGTTTGTTGAACCATGCTGCTTAAAATATTTGTTTTTTTGCAGTTGTGAAAAAGTGACAGTACTTAGAATTTCAAAGGTCTTTCATTTCACTGTTTTTACACAAACATGAGAAGAAAGGCAGGCTAGATATGTCACTACAATTTCAAGAAGCTAGCTCAGATTATCCAATAAAACATCCAGTTTCAGTTTTCATTCCACTTCAACACCTGTGCCCAACTGACTCTCTCACTAATGAAGCGATTTAATGCTTATGCAACAGTTACTCAAGTGTATTGCTGTCATGAGTCATGAAAGGACATTAATCAAAAGGATGCCAAAACATGCTATCAATACTCAAAATCTGTATATGTTATTTTCTAAAAATATACATGTATGATCAGTATATTTGTAAGATATACTGTACTGATGTAGCAGGTAGATAAAAGGTCAATCCTTTCATCTTATATGAATAAATATGGGAGTATATCTTGTAAAATAAACTCCCATCTTGCAAAATACGAGTCATATTTTGGAGCCATGAATTTGACATGTAGTTTATTCTAGAATCCAACACATTTTATGGCACACACTTACAGAGGGGATATCACAAATAATAGCCAAATAAATCAGTTTGTGTGATGTGGTTTTAAATAAACTGATTACCATCTAAATCTCAGATACACTCAATCTACAACACTGAAAAGGTAATTTATGTCAGAAGGAAAGGGAAACTAAAGAAGTTGGGCTGTACAGTTACTCAGACTGGGGCCCTGTTAGGTAAGTTGGTCCCAGAACTATTATAGTAGAGAAAAAACAATGAAACTATAATATGAACGTGGTTACAAAACAGAAAGAGATCAAAGCTTCTATTATAAGCAAAAACATGTCCTTTAAAGATCTGTTACAGACCACAAACTAAGCTCTTACCTATTATAGAACTGTTTTGGAAAAGACTGTCATTGTTCTCACTCCTGCTGATTTTAAATATAAGTTTGCAAACATTCAGGAGATTATTTCCAGTGACACTGAGCTGAAAATGAAAAACAAATATATCTCCAGTTAGTTCCCATGTACACTGTACACTGAAATACAGTGCTTTTCCATTGCATTCACACCATCCTATGAAACATGATACAAAAAACACAATATAACACAAGGAGTTACAGACTGGATAATGTGTCTTAAAAATATAATTAAAAAAAGTTGTCATATGTCAATGTTAATTTATCTGTCTTTCATCCATCTATTTTCTAACTTCTTTATTCAAAACACATCTGTCCATCACAAGCTGAATATCATTCCATCTTGTGTAAAGTTACTATTTTTAAAAAAATGTGCAGTAAAGTATATTTATTGTGTAAGCTTTATTAAGCATTTCTATGGAAGGAATTTCATCTAATACTGTACATAATCACTTGAAAGTGCAGAATGAAATTGGATATTTTGATTTCCTTTAATGAGGTATAATCAAAATGACAATACCTTCAGATATATAGAAAAGAAACAGTATTCCGTTTCCAATACTATTACATAAAATATCCAATCTGTTACAGGTTCAGAGTCCCATGTCACTGTAAAGTTTAGCTCACAAAGAATGTTGTCACTAGCTCATGCTTCCCACTTGTTACTCATTGAATGCAGAATAAGAGGAAGACACACTGCTGCAATACAAAGAAAATAATCTTCAAGCCCGAAAAATACAGCCATTTCTTCCATTCTTTCTATTTGTTTCTACCACCATTCGGTCTATTATCCTACTGTACTAGCATGTCTTTGGTCTGTGGGAGGAAACTTGAGTTACACTGGGAGAACCTACAAACTCCACGCAGAGAGCAGCCCAGGAATTGAACCCAGGATTCGAACACTCCGAGGCAGCAATCCTAACTACAGCACCACTATGCCACCCTATTTGTCATACATAACTGAATTCTAGAAAACAATAGGGTTATATTTATACAAATCTCTAAGTATTCTTTTAAATAAACTCAATGGAAAAAAAAACTACAATAGCAATTCGCTCTCTGGAAGTGTAAAGGAAGCCTCCAGAAGAATTTAAAGGCCTCCAAATGTTTCCTGTTTTCCTTGGGTAAAGGAGAAAACACACAGAGCAAGCATTCAGTTGTAGCTTGCATCATCATGTAACAGAACATTGTAGCTAACCTTCTGGTTTAAAGAAGCTCAAACCTGGCTGAAAATGTACAAACCAAAAGGTCTAAAATCTCCCTGCAGAAGTGCCACAACCTCACAGCACACTATAGGATCCCTGCTATAGGAGCATTTACAACATACTGTACTAATTACAAGGGGTGTGAATAATAGCATCAAATTGAAATGATTCAAGTACTTGTCTGGAAAATACTACCTGCAGGAGTGTATATAATGTGATTTCATTTTTTTTGGTCTTAAATTATTTATGACAAACATGGCTTTTCTCTGAGAAATACGATTACGATTTCAGTATACAATTTGTTAACAAGATCCATCAATCATTCTGTTATATGATGATTTTTATTCCTATTTCATCAGGACTATGAACAAATGTTGCTGGTACAGTATATTTTCTAAGGTTAAAAAATTGCATCTTTTTAAAGATCGAATCCTTAGATCTACTGCGGAGAACTTGTAATGCAGTTTGGGAAGATGTTTTTAAACATCTAAAAAATTATGAGAGTACTGGTATTAATGCCAATTTATGTAGCATACCGAATATTTTAATTCCCCAACAAACTCTCCAACATATTGTGTACTATAATCAAGGAAACAAGACTTACAGCCAGAATCAGTCTGGTAAGCTGTAGATTAAGCTGGTCTGAGCCCATATCAATCAATTTAAACAGAGTTTTCAGCAAAATTGCTCTTCTCCTGCACTTTCTGCCCAGCAAGTTGCTCTCATCCAGAATACGGTGTAGTCTATCACAGGCATCACACAGCTGCTCCAAACTATTGCCTAAATAGAAAACAACATTCTTATTAAGAAGATATACAATACAAAATTACAGATCACACACAACTACACATGTAAAGATAAAACAATCAGTTGTAAAAACCGGGAATCAAAAAATCTTAACATTCCTGTTGTATTTTTTTCTGGAGGTTTCTGGAATTAATTACAATACTTGCATTTTTTCATAATAAACTTTGTTACAGATCAATTTCTTATGGGCATTATATACTGTACTTACTTGTGTTGTACTTGTATACTTGAGAATATGTTGTCTAAATACTATTTAGATTATACTGCTGCTGAATCGCTACTAATACAGTATGGTAGAAAGTGTAATGAAGTCTATTAAGATTACTAATGAAACTGTTTTGTTATTCTAGAAGGAACAACATCCTACCAGTGCTGAACAGTTTATTTGGTATGAAGGGCATTCATGAATTGTTAAACTCAGAAGAGTTTGACTATGATCCAGGTCATCTAGAGCAATAGATGCAATAAAATCTAATAAAATCCTCTTGAAAGAAATGATGCAACAAATCCTTTGTCAACAATTTATACAGTATAGATATAGGAATATATACATATACGTATAATATATGTTTAGGACACTTTTAATGATGGTGCAGGTTGTTAATATTATTTCTAATTAAAAATAATGAATTCTGATCAGAACGTATATACCCAGTCCACCTTATTCACTGATAACAAAAAACACATTTACCTGTATGAATATAATATATTTATATGTACTGCAAAGTTTTCTATTATCAAAAGAAATATTACAAAAATGAACATAAAGCTTGAACTTTTACAGTTACTGAGTGCAGTAATCTTCAGCAAGATGTGCTTAAGCGAGAGAAAAGCGGTGTGTTAACATCCACAAGTTCAAATTTTAAATTGAGACAATCGGAGGAGCTTTGGACATTGAGAGAGTTCTTGGAGCCTCGAGAACTCTTCTCACACCAGGCACGATCTGACACTGCTAATACGTGAAACCGAGGATAAGGGGGAAGGCTAGTGAGCAGACAGTTCATTTTCCAATATAAGATTGGTCACCTCCACAGAGCATTTCTGTGTTACACAGGCGCTCCTTTGACAAGATGCTGAAATGTTGGACTGGCCTTCCGAGGATCCAACATAACACTTGTGGGATTAATTGAGTAATGTCTGACATCAATCATGTGTTCACTCATACTGTACATCATCTATCAGTTGTTACAGGCCTTGCTGCATTACTGTGTAGCTCTTCTACTTCTCAGACAATTGAGCAGGTCAGTGCCTTGTAGACTTCATTCATGGTTCAGAGCAGAAGATGGTCATTCTTTGGAAATTGTTTTTGAAAATTGATTACAACATGCCTTGTGTGCAGCTGTTTCATTTCAATCTACAGTTCAAAAGGCCAAACTTGCACAGCCCACCATTTGCCACTGTACAAAGTTTGTACATCCCACCACTTTTGATACATCTGACTGGATGTATCTCAACTCCCCTTATAATAATATTTGGGTTTTTATTTTTTGAGCACACTAAAGGTTCAGAACCAAAAACTTTTAGTGGTGAAAATGAGCAAAACAGTAGAAATTCTGCACACTGTATTCAAGGGAACGCCTTTATTTTCTTTTGTCAAATTCCATTATAGAAAGGAATCCACTGGGAAACCTACTTTTTCCACCACTTAATCAAAATCTGACTACATACAGTAAAGGAACTGGCAACTAAGTTTTATGGTGGTAATATGCACAGTCATTAATGCATGAGCTCTGTGTCAACATCAAAAGTATTTTCACAAAGATAAATATTTAATTTATCTTATTTCCATTCAAGTTTAAACTGACTTAAAAATTCACAACCATCACATTCTGTTTTCCGACACTAACCTCCCCCCTGAACACATCTGAGCAGTGACCTAGATTTATGAAATCTTTTAAAAATATATTTAATTTAATAGTAAGTAAACACAGGCAGTACAAGGCTGAAAGTCATCTCACGAGAATTTTAAAGGTTACAATTTTTCTATGCACACTCCTATCGAAAAATGCTTCCAGATCCATCAGCTATGGATGCCCCACAGCACCCACAGCAGAATTAATATTGTTTAAAAAATTGATGCCTCTTTCTCTGAAAGAAGCACAAATGGATTGGTTCCTAACAAGTCTTGGGGGTTGCTGCTGCACTGAAAGCTGACAGTTTCTGCAGTTGTAGGCCTAGGCACTCAGCCTGACACTTCCTGCTGCTTGTAGAATCCCAGTGACTCAATGACACAACTCCAATCACAAAATGACAGTGCTTGGACTAAAGGGCCTAAAGCATATGCCAAATGAGAGCATCTGTTGCTTGAGCCCTATTAGTCTATTTTTAGTATTCTTATTTTTTACTCTTTTCCACCCACAACCTTCTCTATTCATACACTTTCATTCCTGTTCTAAAAATGTGGAACTTAAACTCATTATTAAAATCTGTGAACACACCTTAAAATTAATTACTATGGGAAATATGACACAATTGACTTATTGGGGTGTATTGTATGGGAACAAAAACAGGTATGGGCACAGTTTGTATGTGCTTTGGATGTCTCAAAGAGCCAAATTTAAACTTCTCTTATTTAATTCTGGGTATTAAAAAACATATTTCTACACAAATAATAACCTAGACAGTAAAGACACAAAACACCAACATGGAAGCAGAATGACATAGCAGCACATTTAAAAGTCCACAGAAGAAACGCCAAGGTAGTACAGTATATCTAAAACGACACCCGAGGAAAGTCAATTATAACTTCAATACAAAATCTACAGCATGTACAGCATCTACAGAAACATACTACCAAAAATGAATATAGAATACTGTTCAAAAAGAATAGCTTTTTGCACTTTTTAACTTTTTTGTTTCCCTCTTACACTAATTTTCAGAAAAATACATACCATGGGTAGGTGATTCAAGCTCCTGGAGAACAGGGATGATCCTAGATTTCCAAACGAAGCTTTCCTCAGATTCATCTTCAGTTGTTCTAGGTCCATTATTTGATTCTAAGTTTTAATGCAATTACGAAAGAACAGATTAACATCTGATCATGCACTGTTGCATTCAAGACTCAGCAATGGAGACTGAGCCAGCATACACTATTTGTACTTATTTTCTTAGCAAACACGCTAGAGGCTCTCAGAGGCACATACACTCCAATATTGAAGATTTACTTGATTTAGTGTCAGCACAAGTAACAATTGCGTAGGTACCGTAAAATGATAATGAAACTAGTCCAAACAGGATAAGCAACATAAGCAACATACAAAAACAAAAGAGTTAAAACAGTATACAAATATTGTGGTTACAAAGAAGCAATGTAAACACATGTGTGTACTATATATCTTTCTATAGTCAGTACAATTAGCAAGTTACATTACCATTGATTTAGAACAGTTAACTGTGCAATTTACTAGAGCTACTGAAAGGTGTAGCTACAAGTTGAGAGCTATTTCAATGTTGTCTTAAACACATGAATAGCGAAGAGGTGCCTAAAGGTGACTGCGGAGTGATTTGTGTAGGTAGTCAATCCCAAGGGGGAGGGTGGAGAATGAACGGGCTCTGGATCAGGAGAATGAAGACCTCTGGCAGAGAAGAAGTGAAGAGGTCGGGGCATTTAGAAGATGATGATGAGAGACGAGAGAAGTAAAAGACAGGCACAGAAAGGTTGAAATAATGGCAGACGAGAACTAAAATTCTGAATCGGCTACAAAGAACCAGTAGAGGAACTAGAATAATGGAGTCAAATGAGAAAACAAAGGAAGAAAAATGACGAGCCGAACTACACAATTCTGGATGTGCTGGAATAGGCAGATGGTGCTGGCAAGGAATCTAATGCAAAAAGAAAGGAAGGGATGGATTCCTCAGGCAGTGCTCAAGGAGAAGCAGCAGGAATGTGCCTGAGATGTAATGTCATTTTTAAAACAGGAAAAAAACAGGATAACCCACCTCAAAAATATCTACCCTCCAAAAACACCATACACAAGATTATAACAAGAATCCTCTTTCAAAATATTGTAAGGTCATTCAAACACACACAGCATAAAAATGCCTGCCTTTCAAATTTTCCAAAGTTTACAGTTCAGAAGTTCATTTTCTTAAAATAATCTGCTGTAGAGGAAGTTTAATTTCAGAATAAAAGGTCACCTAACACATCTGTCTCCGATTGGTTGTTCTCTGCATATACAAAATTTAGTATTTGCATATCTGCCTAGTAGTTGCAGGAAAAAGTTGGTGGCGTACAGTTTCATTTATTGGCTGCTACTTTTAGCAGGTAAGTTTGACACACATAGCAACAGCTCAGTAGTTTGAGTTGCAAATAGCTTACTGTTGAACAAAAATAAAAATCCAATAACACCATTTATGACCAAAAAACAGTTCTGAAGAGAACAGGCTAAGCATTACTTGGCTTCGATCATGTGCCCTTAAAGTGCTGGATAGGTCTTATCTATTCAAAATGTTACTACAGCAGACTGAATTTATATCTTGAGTAAAATAGCTACGTGATAAAGACATAAGTGAAACTGAATTTCCATAATCACTTTTAGACAGTTAATTTCTAGTCAATGACAAAGAAAGTATTAATTTGGAAAACATTAGCATTAGCAAGAAAAAAAAAAGAGACAGCACTGTCTCTAAATCTTTTAATTTAATAATATTATGAAATAATCCAACCCTTTGAGGTGCAGCCTCAAATGTCAAGGCCAAATACTGTAGATTCTACAGCTTTAAAAACGTGATCATTCCCCTTACCCATCACCACCACCCCAATTCCCCAACAATTGCCTGTTGTTTTTTTTGCACATCGTCTGTTGTTGTTTTTTGCACACTGCCTGTTGTCTCTGTCTTTCTTTTGCTACACAATTGTATTGTTGTTGTTGTTGTGTTTTTTTTCTCTTTGTACTACTTATGTCCGAGAGCTAGCTAAATAGCATTTCGTTATACCATATACCATGTATATGAGTGTAATGACAATAAACTTGAACTTGAACTTGAATTCAGAACAAGGCCTTTGGGAGCCACAGGAACAACAGGAAGGGGGGTTATTGCTTTCGTGCACAGTACCTGTCCTTCCTCCCACTGCCCGGCTGTCCGCGCTGCACGGACGAGAAGACGTGTCGCTGGGGGATCTAGTGGGGTCACTGCAAAGGGAAGAAGGAGGACAGATATGTCAAAAGCTCTTTTATCTACAGCTACGCCAAAGAGGTATGCCATTGACATCCATACAGTATTTCTAGGGCGCTCCATGCAGTGTCTCTTTGGTGTACTGGGAATTACAACAAAAGGAAAAACTATACAAAAAGCTTTCCTTCTAGATTACACACTGCAAATACAAAACAGGAGTTCAACGACCAGGTGTCATCTGGTGTCATCTTATTATTAGGCTTAGAAGGCATAACATTAGCATACAATTTCATAGGATAAACTCTGAAAAGAGATTTACTCCCTTAACACTAAACACAATTACATGAAAAGTATTTGCTAAGGCAAAATTTCTTCCCCATCTTCGAAAGTATATATAAATGCTTAAGGTACAAATCTTGCAACAAGTAATACAGATATTCAAATTACAAAAAGATTTGATTTTGCATTTTATTTGGCTGTTGCTAAGGTAGGAGAAGAGTAAATTCTGCACTGGAAAATACTTGAGAGGACATTTCACTCATCTGCATTTTTTGCAACATTCAAGAAGATTCATCTAAAAATGTTTTTCTGGCAGAGAAGGTTATTTTTAAAAATACCACATTTTTAGAAATTTATACATTAAGCTTGCATCTCTGACCTTTTGGAATGAAATAAGATTTGTTCATTTTTGGGTGGCATGGTGATGCAGTGGGTAGCCAGGAATCGAATTGTGGGTTCGATTCCTGGGGGGGCTATCGTCATGGAGTTTGTATTTTCTCCCCGTTTTCACTTGGGTTTCCTTCAGGTGCTATAGTTTCCTCCCACTGTCCCATGACATGCCGGTAAGTTAATTGGCTTCTGAGAAGCTGGACTGCTGAGTGTGTCGTGTGTGTGTGTCTGTGTGTGCCCTGTGATGGACTGGCATCCCATCCAAGGTGTATGCAGCCTTGTGCCTGCTGCTGCTCCCCTGTGACCCTGTATTGGATAAACTAGTTAAAAAAATGTATGGATGGAATTCATTTTTGTCTCACTAGATGTCACTGTTGCAATCTGTAATTCACAATCAGCATATGTTTTCTTTTAATAAAGTACACTGCCAGCAGGGTGTATCATTATTTAAAACATGAGGCAAAACAAATGTATACAGTATATGCCTTATGTTAACAGTTATTTATGGATTATCCCTATACAACATACATTGATTGCAACTATGTGAGAAGCTACTCTTCTGTTTTCTTGATCACCTTAACAAGTCTTTAATAAATTAATAAAAACCTAAGATTGCAACATGTATATTTGGACATACATGTATCATACATATATTGTTTAGCCATTTTCTAAATGGTTTATCTAATACAGGGTCACGTAGAAGCCAGCAAGCAATGGGAGCAAGTCTGGAGACACCCTGAACGGGGTACAAGTCCATTGCAGGGTACACACAGACACAAACACACACATACTAACACCAGAACCAATTCATCCAGAAGCTAATTTACCTTCCAATATTCTTTTGGATTTAAGGAGGAAACCAGAGCACCTAGAGCAAAGCCACATGAATGCAAGGAGAATGTATCATCAGCACTGACCTTTTAATAATTTAAAATAACTTTTGTAGGTCCTCTATATGTAACAAATGAGCACTTGCACATTTGTAAAATGATCTCACAAGAACACAGAGTGTTCAAACTGAGCTTATTTAAAAGAACTGCTGGGATGTTATTTATAGAATTATTACAGATGATCGAATGTAAGTGTGTGACTTCTACAAAACCTGTAATTGGATTGATTCAATCTGGCAGAAATCTGATTGAGCCACCCTGGGGAGTACAAAGCAATCCTTGGACAGATCCTCACCAACTGGGCAGCCCAGAGAACATCAGAACAGATGGCAGTCTTTTTTTTTCTTGTTTTTTGTAAAAAAAAGGTGAGATCATATTTTTTTCTGTGCTCATATGTGCCACCTGACATCAACCTAAACCTCAGTCATAAAGGAAAACATCTAGCTGATGATAGCTGAAGTAGCATATTCTGCTATCATTCTCTTATCATATGAAACTCACATCCACCATCATGCATGTAGGAGATGATACCTCAAAATCCATATAGCAATCCCACATTCATGGATTGACACCACACTGCTAATAAATCTTTACTTTTGCTTGTTGTGTGGTATTAATTTTATTTATATAAATATTTCACTAAAATTCAGTCATGGAATGTTATGGTATGAATGTACAATGGGCTAGTATGACTACATTGAGAATTCCGTGTATGATTCTGGTCACTATATTATAAAAAGGGTATTAATGCTCTTGAACAATCCAGAGAAGAGCAAACAATGTGTTCTCAGGCTGAAAGGAATGTCCTATAAGGACAGGCTAGACGAAATGAACCTTTTTAGTCTTGATCAAAGACAAGCAAACCCGATCCAAGCATTCAAAATCCTCAAAGACTATATTAATATGTATAGGTTGTATTTATACAAAAAATATAAACATATCAGGAGGACAGTATACATAAAAAAGAAGGTAACAAAAATATCTACAAGTTGGTCAAATCAACAATTAACATTTTCAGTTAAATCACATACAAAGAAATATACTTGAAAATAGAGTAAGCTGATCTTTCACCAAGTCGTGTATGTTTTTTTCCTAGCATTGGGATGCCAAGTGGTAAATATACATTTTGGATTACTGACAAAAAACAATGGTTTTCAAAGCTTTTTTTTTTCCACAGGAATATTCACTTTTCCGAAAGTAAGGAAACTTTAATGCTTGATTTTTTTTTCCAGGTCATTTAGTCATTATTTTGGAAAAACAGCAGGAGTTTGCTAAGATGTAGAAAATGGATTGTGTGTTTTTGGAAGTAGGTTTTGACAGCTGACCTTTCCTACAATACAAATAAAATACATAGATAATTCTCACTTATGGCTGAATATTAAGTACACTTCAGATTTAATAGTTTTTCAGTCAATAAAGTACAAGCAACGTTCCAAACTACCCCATTTTCTTTATTTTCTTTAGTATTTCGTTGTCTTATGCACATCATTTCGAATACAAAGAAAGCACAGAAATGTTGTTATTCGAATTTCAGATGATGAAATGACAGATTGTTAATCCCACTAAGTTTGCCTTAATCAAAAATACTTATTAGAAGAGTACTTTTGACAATAAAACACAGAATTGTGCCGTAAGCAATACCACAGGTATCACTCTGATTGGTTACAGGAAGTGGACAAAAATGAAAAAAATGAGAGAAACCAATTAATTATATTGAAAAACCAACAGTTTCTACATAGGTGTGGCTCATGCATGAATTAAGCAAACAGTATCCCAGAATTTTTTTGCGGCATGTATAAAAATGATGGACGGGCCTGATTGTCTGTATTTCTGGCTAGCGTGGCTGCTGTCTCAGTAACTTTGAAAGGAGAGTGACCATTAGGGCACATTTGGCAGAAGCTTCAGTGACCATACAGTAGTACCTCGACTAGAAGATGTTTCAGCAACAGTGCTATGTACGGTGATGTCAGCATGGAATTCGGGGGGAAAGACATCATCAGCAAAGTGCAACAGAAGATGAAAGCACATTTTCCTGGATTGTGATATCCTGTGCTAATTCCAAGTGCAAGGCAAAACAGGTGAGCATCTGCAGAAAAACTGACTGCCAATTTCAACCTGGGGTGTCAGCAGCCAGTTTTACCAAAACTGCTCATCACACCAGCCAATGCACCCCATATCAGCCTTGTGGA